>NW_028230443.1:11850939-12179154 GCF_043228905.1 Azolla caroliniana
CATCACTCTCTAGTCCAAGACCCCCGTGGTCCCGCCTTTCTCCACGCACGCGCATAACAACGCGACAACATAACGAAATCGAAGTCACCAACGGGGATGTCAACAATAAAAATTTGTTGAAAAAGGGATGGTGACAATACCATTCTCACAAAAATGTGAGGAAGGCCACCAAGATCGTTTCCCCGAAAAGGAAAACATTCGATATTGAAATCATGTAATAACTTATATACACATATGTATATTATCACATATATACGATCAAATACGTATACACGTGACCACATATGCATATATAAAAGAAATCATAATATAAAATAGCCAAAAATGATGTAATCGAGATACGTAATCAAGGCATATACCCTCTACACACACGAAACATCTAAAAATAAGGGTTAATCGTAATACGCAATTGAGGTATTGACCTCATACGCATACGACACCAAACGCATATCATTTACATACAAATCAAGGTAATGACCTCATACGCAAATGTAACATATGTTTGTGAATGTAATACGTAATTGAGGTATTAACCTCATACGCATACAACATTAATCACATATTAAATATATGTCAAATGAGGTATTGACCTCGTGCACATATGTAAACGTTTTATATAACCAATTAATTACCACTACAACATCATTGAATTAATGAAAAAAAAATACATATAACGACCATATACATGATTAGAAGGGAGAAGAAAAAATAGAAAAAAAAAACAAAAAAGATTACCGAAGTTCCTTTGTTGATCGTTGTATGGATCAAGGCCGATCGCACATCGATCGATCACCATCAATCAAGAAGACAAAAGACAAGAAAAGAAACATTAGAACATGAGCTCTAATACCAACTATTAGAGATATGATCTAATGTAAGCATATGATAAGGAGAAAAGATAGATAGATAGATAGATAGAAAGGAGAGAGAGAAAGAAGGGTGTCAATCCACCTGACCACCCCCGAGCGAAGGGATCGAGAGGGACTCGAGCCTCGATCGGTGTCCCATACCACTGTCGTGGATCGAGTCATACCTAGTGCTGGTGCGCTCGCTACAACAATTTAACCACCACAAAACAAAGTCTCGACGTTGTCAAAAGATGATGAAATGAGGGTAGCTAGGCCTCTTATTTATAGCGATACCCAAGGCCCCCAGGCAAGTTCACACTTGGCCTAATGGTTTGTCTTAATCCCGAGGATTAAAAGTAATCCTCCCTTTCTTTACACTCTCATTTAACCTACACACTTATCTAGGTGTATAGAATACTACGGTAAATTCTCACCACGGGATATTATATGGTCATGCCCGTAACAGTCGAAGCGCGCGGAATCGAATGGGTCGAGGAGCGCGAGCGAGGCGTGAAGCCAGGAGAGGTTGGAGCGAAGATCCGGAAAAGCAGATGGAACCTCAAGTTGAGCTTGAGGGTGAATGTTGAGAGACAAGCTCAACATTGGGTGTGTAAACGGGTGTGTAACCCAGTGCGTAGACTGGGTGCGGAAAACCGTACGCACAATATGGTCGTAGCGGTGTGTAAACCGAGAGGCTGTTAGAATGTTATTCCTCGAAAGGAATAATTTTTGGGAGTAAGTGTAGGATGCTCATTTATGAGCGATCAAGTAGTGTAAGTACTTGTGTCAGCCCAATAGTCATGGCTTGTATAAAAGGCTCATTGAGCACGAAGTATGTACAAAGAACATACAGAGAATTATTTTTTAATATAGCTTCATTTTTTGCTCTCTCTCTCTCTCTCTCTCTCTCTCTCTCTCTCTCTCTCTCTCCCCCTGTCCTTCTCTGTGATTTCTGCGTTTTACCGAACTGTTGTACTTCCGAACCGTGTACTCTGTTCTGTGTCTTTCGCATACGCTTCCACACACGTATTCTTTTACATAGCTTTTTGGTCGAAAGCGAGCTTTCCACTCCTCTATCCATGTTCCTGCCTTTTCTTTTCCGAAAACGAGAAGCCTTGTCTCTTTCTTTTCTATCTTGTTCACTTGTTTTTTTGTTAGCTGAAGGGGTGTCTCAACCCTCGCGCTCTGATACCATGTGAAAGAATACATGCACGGAAGCATGTGCAATAGACACCGAGTACACAGTCAGTTTCAGAAACTCAACAGTTAGGTAAACACAAAGAATGGATCCACAGTGAGAGAGAGAGAGACATAGTGGAGCAAACAACAATATTTCTATCACAAAAGACTCAATACATACAACAGTGCTCAGAGTGCACTTTATATACAGGCCCTTGATGAGTGGGCTGACACAAGTACCATCAGTACTTCAATGCTCATAAATGAGCCTGACACTAATTATACCTACAATATTCCTATTTACTATAATAGGAATATAGGCCATCATCGGCCTTTTCGGACTCGGCATACCCAAATCGAACTCTATTCGATTCGGCTCTTCGGCTCTCGGCTCTTCAGCCGATTCGTGTTAACTCTTCGGGCCGGACAATGGCCTAACACAGGGTGTCTACGAGAGACACTTCACCAAAGGGTGTTACGGCAACCGGATTAGACTTCAACGCTTAATCCGACTTAATTAAGTTACTTATTAGGATCGTCTTCATAACACGCGTAAGATATAACAATTAAGACAGAACGGCAATTAACACAAAGAGATAACAACGCTTAAGCTTTCATTAATTAACCGCTAACTATTACATTGTATCCGGGCCTTTAAATAGGTTTCCGGTCTGTATTACAAAACGGTGCCATCCGCACCTGTTCGGGATCGGTCCGGATCCGGAACGGCATACCGTTTCCGATCCGTCCGTCCACACTCATAGCTTAATTACAACCACATTCCTACTACTTAATTAGCTCTCCGCTACGAGCTGCCTGACCTGCGCCAGCTGTTCATCTGCCAGGACTTGGAAGTCGTCGGCCAGCTCGTCCCGTATGGCGGTGAAGTCCTCGGAAGTCAACGTATAACAGTCATCTCCTTCCTTCCGCCGGTTTGCCACATCCGCCGGTAGCAACTGGAGTTCCGCCGTGTTTTGTGCCCACTTTGTCCATCATTTTACGGAGCTTTCATCAATCAAGTGTTTTGTCTGATTCAGCCATGCTCGGAGGATGGACTGAATCCGGCTCGTTCCCAATTGCAATTTGGTTTCCGCCGCTTGCCGTTCCTCCTTCAGTTGTTTGATGCTTTTGACGTTGTCCTCCGCCTGCGCCTTGTAATGTGTCAATTGCCTTTGATATGTGCTTTGTAATTTCTGCAATACTGTTGACGCTCTCTCTTTGTCTTCCTACTGCTGCCTCTGGAGCTCCATCCGGACCTTCTCCGCCTCTTCCAAGCATCTTGTATTTTCCGCCCGTTCGTCGGCGATCGCCGTCGCGGCCCGATCAACTGCCTGCTGGAGCTCGGCCATCCGTTCTTTATGCTCCGTTTCCAGCCGTTTGTAGTCCCGGTGCAGGTGCTCAAAATCATCCGTCTTTTGCTTGAGCCGTGCGTTGATCTGACGACGGGCCCGGTCCTCGCGGTCCTTCTGTTGGCGGAGCTCTTCCTTTAGCCGTTCAATCTCTGTTTCCGCCGTTTTCCGCAGCTTGTCGTTTTCCTGCAGCACTTTGTTTCCTCTCCTCCTTTAGCCGGTCGTACGCTTGATGGCCTTTCCGGAGGCTCTCCTCTGCCCGGCGGAGGTTCTCAGCAGTCTTCTTTAATTCGGCTTCGGCCGCCGTCTTCAATTCTCGTTCACAGCTCCTTAGCGCTTCTTGTGCGGCAAGTTCCTCTCTCAATTCCGCAAGCTCCTGAGCTTGCACCGCATCTCTCGCCGGAACGGTTTCCGTTGCCGGGGTCTTATTACTATGTACAGGTCGTTCCGTTTCTTTATTCTGTACACTTACCGGAGTCACCGGTGATTGGATCTATATTTTGGCCATCTCTGTCGTGACCTGATCCAAGTCTTTTTCAAGGCACCAGATTCTGGATCGGGCCGTCTCTAGTTGTTCGGTTGTGATGAGCAACCGTTCGCTGTGCGCTCTTTCTTCTGCCTCAATATACCCCACTACTCCGGCTATTTGTTCGCCTATCCACCGGAGCCACAGGCTACCGGTGCCTTGTTGTGCTTGCACGGAGGTTTGACAGATGGGCTCACTTGTAGAGGGGTAGTCCCGCCTGGTTGCGCCGAGTTGCAGTTCCGTTTTTGCCCGTGGACCATCCTGCTGTCCTGGTTCCCCTTGCGCTTCTTCTTGGCTGACCGAGGGAGGCTGCAGTGACCTTTCCGGCTCTTCCGGAGGCAGTCTTGTGCTCAGAAACTGGTGCATATTTGTGAGCCACTTGTCTTCCTGGGCCACTGTCTCATCTGCTGCCGTCTCCATAGTGACTCGAAACAGCTCCGCATCCAGAAACTCATCCGGTACTCCGTCACCCGTCTCTCCGGACTCCAATCGGCTTAAGTAATCCGCTACGGCATGCTGTATACCGGGTCGGTGGAATATTTCAAACTCGAACTCCTGTAACAATAAGGTCCACCGGGCCAATTTGCCGGTGAGTGACGCCTTGGACACTAGGTAAAGGAGTGCCGAATGATCTACATGGAAGGAAAACTTCCTTCCCAATAAATAGTGCCGAAACTTTGTCACAGTGTAGATCATCCCTAGAGCTTCCCGTTCCGTAGTAGAGTAGTTCCGCTCTGCTTGGGATAGCTTCCAGCTGGCATAGTACACTGGCCGGTACCACTTTGGTTCCGTAAGCTGCATCAGTACGCTTCCGATTGCGATGTCGGAGGCGTCCACGAACACGTGAAATTCTTTACTCCAATCCGGAGGCTACACTACCGGTGCCTGCGACAATAGTACCTTGAGGGCCTTATACGCCCTATCCTCCGTGTCGGTCCACTGGAATGGTGTCCGATGTACGACGGCATGCAACGGTGTAGCCAGGTCGGCCAAGTATCGGAGCATCCGGCTGTGCCACCGGATCTGGCCTAAGAACCGGCTTAATGCCTTTGCCGTTGCCGGCGCCGGTGCTTCTAATATGGCTTTCACTTTGTCCGGGTCGACTACAATACCTTCCTGGCTCACAATATGTCCTAATAAAGTTCCACTGGACACGCCAAATACACACTTTGCCGAATTCAAGCTTAGCCAGTACGCTCTACACTTTTCTAGACAAAGACGGAGGTGCTGAAAATGGTCCTCCTCCCGGCTATAGACGGCGAAATCGTCAAGGAAAACCTGCATAAAAGCCGGAATATATTCACCAAAGATTTCCATGATGATTCATTGAAATGTTGCCGGTGCCGTTTTGAGTCCGAACATCATCACCACGGCCACAAACACCCCCCATTCGGTGACGAATGCCGTTTTCTCTTGGTCGTCGGGGTGCATCCGGATCTGATTATACCCGCTGAATCCGTCTAGGAAGCTATAGACCTCATGGCCGGCGACGGCATCCAACACTCCATCTGTGAACGGAAGTGGAAACGCATTCGTTATCGTAGCCGCATTGAGTTTCCGATAGTCCACGCAAACTCGAATTTTTCCGTTCTTCTTCGATACGACTACGATCGGGTTCAGCCATGTCGCTTTCTTTACCAGACGGATAAAGCCAACTCTTAGCAGTTTGTTGATTTCTTCCTTGACCTTGGCAGCATAATTGGGATTCATCCGGTACCGTCTTTGTGCCACTGGTTTTGCGTCCTTGCTCAAGTGCACTTGATGCTGGTATAACTGAGGGTCGAGTCCTCGCATATCTTCGTATGACCAGGCAAACACATCCCGGAATTCTGTGAGAAGTGTTATCATCGCCGTTTTGTCTTCGGACTTCATCTCCTTGGCGATGTGCACCGGTTTTGCTTCGTCCGTGGTGCCTAAATTCACCTCTTCCAGTTGCGATGCTTTTACGCGCTGTGAAACGGCCATTTCCCGTTCCAACGCTTCCTACGCTTGCCGTAACTCCCGGATTGCGTCTTTATCCGGTTTTGCTTCCGCCTCTTCCGGTTGCGGTAAGTACGGTGCTACGGCTTCGGCAATGTCAATTTCGAAGAGGGGTATGATCTTCGGGTTTTCCTGCAGGTATTGAGCTTCTTCTTCGTCCGCTAACCCTTCTAGCATGTTGACGAATTCCGCATACAACGGTGTACATTCCTTGCCAGTGCTCATCCTTGGCTGTGTTGGTACCCGTACCTTGGCTTTTCCACGCCGAAAGGTAATTATATTTTTTCACCAATTCTGTTTGATATGTGCCGTTTTCAACCATGGCCGCCCCAGCAATAACGGGTATGCACCTTGTGCCTATAATTGTAGCACTACAGCCGAGATGTGAAATGTATGCCCGCCGACGGTGACTTCTAATTTCCGTATTAATCCTGTCAGCCGCACTGAGCTTGTATCGGCCATCCGCAACCAGAACGGACACGGCTCCCACTCGTGGATTCCTAGGTCATCACACGTCCAGAGGCTTATTACATTTACCCCAGAGCCTCTGTCTATAACTGTGCCGGGGAGTTCTTTCCCTTTTACAATGGCTGTGATTACCGGACTACTGGTGTCTACCACTGTTGGTCCCTCCTCCGGATTCGAGAAGAGTACCGGTGCCGGTGATGGTTCTCCTGCCGTCATGGCTGTCTTCAGTCCTTCCGTGAATCTTGGCACGAGTTGTAGGAGTCTTCCTAGTGGTAACGTAATCTGGCATTCTTGCAACGCCTGCCATGTCTCGTTCTCGGAGTGACTGCCGTCGGCAAACCCTGCAGTGTTCTCCTTTTGCTGCTGTAAGTCTGTGACATTTTGCTCGTTTGCTTTCTTTACCCATTCCGTTGCTTGTTTCCGGATGGTCTCCTGTGTCTCCCATTCTTTGGCCATGCCCTTCGACCTTGTGGTCACCTGCTGCAGGTCTGCCACCTCAAGGACTACCATATTTACCGCCGGTCGTTTTTCATAGCTCTTCACCGGGCATTGGTTACTATAATGGCCTTCCTGTCAGCAGTAGTAGCAGTAGGCCTTCCGGGTATTGCTAGATTCGGCATTGTCTGTTGTGCCCGGGGCAGGTCCTACAGTACGCGCGGGGTTTTGTACCGGTTGGCTACTTGGAGCTCCTTGTTCCGGATCCCGGGGGTAGCCACCTTTTTTAAAATGCCGTTTTTTGTTATAGCTCTTCTTATTACGGTACTCTTGATGGGGTTGCCCGTTATATCTGCCGTATTCCTCCCGTTGCTGACGATACCCGGGGGAGTGCTCCCGGTCGTACTGTTCGTATCGTCTATTGTAATCCTGGTACCGATCATGCCAGTCGTAGTTATCTCGCCGATCACCGTACAGGACATCATTTTCCCGTCGCTCGCCATACCGGACATCCTGTGCCGGTCGATCACGGTCCATTCGCCACCAGCGTTCGTCTTCTTCATCCCGGCTGCTGCGTGGCTCAATTTGTCGAACGGGCGGTGCTTGCCGATTCAACAGATTATACTCGCACCTATCCGTCGTATGGCTCTTGGATTGACAGATTACACATTGCGTCCTCATAGTGCATTCTAGAGCCGAGTGTCCGGAATTCAAGCAGGTTGTGCACTGTATTGCTTGCCGAAACCGGAGGTCTTCATCGGACGATAACGCCCGTTGAAGTGCTCCCAATGTGAGCCAGGAGCTTGTCTTTTCCATCTCTCTCACCCGGTCAATGACCTGGTCGATGGTACTTGTGCAGAAATCGATTACCATGCAAACCGTGCGTAGGGGTTCCCGGAGCGCGTTTAGGAATATCGTCCGTAATTCCTCCTCCGGGGGTGCACGGGCAAGCTGACTATGCATCCGTTGAAACCGGATGACAAATTGGGGAATGCTCTCCCTTGCCTCTTGCCGGATGGTATAAAATAAGCCTACCATTACGGTCTGGTCCACCTCCTTTTGAAAAAAATGCATGAATTTAGCTTTTAAATCTGCAAAGGTGTTGATGGTAGACGGGTCCTGCGTCCGGCGCCATCTTGCTGCTGGTCCCTCCAATGTGACGCCAAATTCCGCTATCTTAGAGCGTTCTTCTTCTTCTGGGGTCAATCGCTGGGACACATGGTTGGCTTCCCATGTCTGTTCAAAGGCGTGCACATGGGCTTCCGCGTCCGGATCATCTCTATACTTGGAGTACTGGAACGGCATGTCGTCGTCCGGTATCGGTGCGCGAGCTGGTAGTGTTGGTGCTCGTTCCGGAATTTTCTCCGGTGTCGGTGGTCTTTCCCGATTTGATTCCGGTGTCGGTTGTTTCTCTTCCTTTGGTGACGGAGGCCTCTCCTCTTCGACTTCCGGTGTCGGAGGTCGTTCTTCCTCTGCTGGTTCCGGGGGTTCCAGCGTTAGCACTTCCGGTTCTGGTTCCGGTGTCCGTAAGGTATCCGATCCTTCGTCCTCCGGTCCTCCGGTCCGCCCGGGGTTTCGTTGCTGCTACGGTAGTTCGTGTGCACGTTGTATTCCCCTTCGGAGTCCGATTCATATGCTGAAAAGGCCTCTGCTTCGCCTTCTCCGTTTGCCAACGCGTGGAGAAGGGATTCGGTTTCCCAGAGGCTGCTTAGGCTGCTGCCGTCGTCCAGGTGCGATGTTTGCTGTAACCAGAGGGAGTCCTCCACTACTCTCTGGATTACGTTGGAAAACAAGCGATCCGCTCTAATTTCCTACGCCGCTTGCTGGAAAGCCTCGCATCTCCTTTGCCTTTCGGCAAGGCGTCGAGTTCGATCTGTAACCAAGTCGTGCGTTGATATCCGTGCCATCGTTCGCTACAAAAACAGGAATCGTGGTTGCCAAAAACTGTGTTAACTCTTCGGGCCGGACAATGGCCTAACACAGGGTGTCTACGAGAGACACTTCACCAAAGGGTGTTACGGCAACCGGATTAGACTTCAACGCTTAATCCGACTTAATTAAGTTACTTATTAGGATCGTCTTCATAACACGCATAAGATATAACAATTAAGACAGAACGGCAATTAACACAGAGAGATAACAACGCTTAAGCTTTCATTAATTAACCGCTAACTATTACATTGTATCCGGGCCTTAAAATAGGTTTCCGGTCTGTATTACAAAACGGTGCCATCCGCACCTGTTCGGGATCGGTCCGGATCCGGAACGGCATACCGTTTCCGGTCTGTCCGTCCACACTCATAGCTTAATTACAACCACATTCCTACTACTTAATTAGCTCTCTGTTTCCCACTCTGGACTCCTTTGCCGGTCGGTAACAATTCGGCCCATGTTGAGCTTGTCTCTCAACAATATACTTGATGAAGATTGAACAAGCTAACTCGTGGGTTCGACGTGCAAGGCACTGTCCCATGGGCGTGCCATATGTTGGCCTATGAGTATGATCTGGAAGAGTAAGTGTGAACGGGAAAGAGTTAAGGCCAGAGGAATATTATTAATGTTGTAATTAAGGAAATGACAGTGTCGTAGTGTGAATCACACACTACGTGAAATATGTAAAACACTATATCCAATTTAGAGTATGTATAATAAATAAAAATAAAATATTTATTACGTGCATAGGGCAAGATTCAAACCTTATACCTCCACGTAGACAAACCCCAGCCTTACCACTATACTAACATACTATGAATTTTAAAGTTATACTAAACTTTATCCCATGTAAATATTCTAGATATCCATGGTACAAAAAGTTATTCATGCATACACACTCGAGTTAAAAGAAAAGATGGGATAGAAAGCTAATCATGCACATGTAGTGTGCATGAAAACTTAAGTAAAGCTAATCATGCACATGCAATGTGCATGAAAACTAAAGTTAGGAAAAGCATGATGCTTGCATGTGATAAACTTAGACTCTTCCAACACTATATAAGGAAGAGAGAAAGATGTATAGTGGTTGTTGATTTTTTTTAGAATGATTGATTAATACAAAATATTCGTGGGATTCACGATTTTACCATCTAATTCTCTCTTACAATCTAATTACCCATTAATACATTATACTCGTGGGATTCACGAGTTTCATATCTTCTTCTTACAATCTCTTCCTAACTAACATTATCTCATATTCTTCTTTCTCCTAGTCCAAAACCACAACGGTTCCCACCCGACTCACGCAAACGATCCGGCGCCGAAAGGCACGACACAATTTGGTAAACCCGACGTGAAAACGGGTGGCAAGGAGATGGAGGCCAATAATATGATGATGATGTTCAAGAGGATGCTACAAAAACAACGCTTGATGTCGGAGATTGCAGCGGCAGTTGAGCGGCTCATGCAACGAATTGGGCGATTCAACGAGAAAGATGTGTCGCGGTATTTGCGAGATTACAAAGCAGAAATGCTACGGTGCCGAATTTCGGAAGGATTACAAGTGACATCCTTCAACCGGGTCGCAACTGATGGGCTTCCAGCAAGTATCCACGGGCTACGTCAACAAAATCCGACGTGGGAAGCGTTTGAAGAGCCGCTAAAGACCACGTTCGCTATCGAGGACTCCTCCAAGGCAACGCGGAGAGGATTCGAGGATTGGGTGGAAACACCGGACAAGGGGATGAAGGTCCTCGATGTGTTTTCGGCATTCAAAAGTCGGCTCGGGAGGTTGTCTACGAGAGATCAAGTTATCCTCGCACCGGACAAAGTTATCATGTTCTTACGAGCCGTAGACGTCCGGGACCGGAAGGATCTTGGAGTGCTTCTAGAGGACACGACTACCGAGAGTGGCCTCACCGAAACATGGGAAAGCATGCGGGATATCGTCGCACGATACACAAAGAGGGGGCAATGGCTTGCCAACGAAGAAAAGAGGGTTTCAGAACCGATTCCGAAACCGAGATCCGGATCAGAAGACCATCAACCGCGGGCTTGGGAAGCTACAACCGAGAAGGGAATCGACGCAACTATGGTGGAGCAGTTGCGGAAGGAGATGGAGAATCTAAAAATCGCGATGGTGAAGAAGTCGGATGACCGTCCTACAAGTTCCAAGTATATGGACCGTCGGTGCATATGGTGCAATAGCACCGAACATGATCGGAGGGATTGCGACGAGCACAAGGAAGCGCTATGACGGGATCTTATCTACTACGAGGGAAATCAGATTCATTCGATGGACTCTCGGAAGCCACTCCAACCGAACTTCCGAAAAGGTGGCAGGAAGTAGGTCCTAGAGGAGGAAATAGCGGCAAAGAGCAATTACGTGACAACCGCGGGAATACGTGTCAGGGAGTCATCGGAAACAAAGGTGTCTTTTTGGTCGGAAGTGCTAGAAAACACCGAGAAAACTGACTCCAACAAGATCCGAAGCACCGTAGAATGTATCCGGGAAGCTACAAAATGGGAGTGCCCCGTAGATAAGAATAGCGTACATGCGCTATGTCAATTGCATGAAGTGTATATATACGATAAACGACGGCGCACGGATGATGCGGCCGGACCATCGAAGACATTGGAAAGCTGGAACTCCGGAGGGAAGGAAAAAGAAAAGACGATTCCGGCATTCAAGCTCGCCTCGGACATCGAACAACAAACAGACTTGAAGAAAGTGTTCGAGGAGAGAATCCTCGACAACCGGGTAGATTTTTCACTTCGGGAACTACTCGGAATAGCAAAAAAGGAGTTCCATGATCTTCTTGTGGATCTCGTGAAAAGAAAAAGACAAACTACGGAGGAAAATGCGTCGAGGGTGAATGCAAATACCGTTCTAATGAACGACACCGAAGTGGAGGACGAGATTCCGAATTCCCACTATACAAAGCCACACTGGGCACGTGCAACTACTGAGACTCCAGTCCAAATCGGCAACATCAAAGAGCCCGTGCTAGCATTGATTGATCACAGATCGGAGATCAATGTGATGTCTAAGGAGTTCTACCGTAAGGGGAAGTGGCCTATTAACACCAATCATGGATGGAAGATCCGGGCGGCAACTAAAGCAACGGAAGATCTATTTGCGGCTTGTCCGGATGTGACGGTGAAGATCGGGGATGTCGAGATCGACCAAAATTTCTTCGTACAAGATGAGGTCTCACACTCTGTGATCCTCAGGCAACCCTTTATCACGGCTTCATGGATGGAGACGAAGGTGCTCAATAGCGGTGCGGCTTTTGCACAAATTCGGAGCCAAAACGGAGGGAAATCCATCCAATTCCTAACGGTGCCGGCAAATCATGAAAGGAAGAAGAGGGAGCTCTTGTCCCAAACAAGGATGGATTTTTAGAGCGGATTGTTGCTGAGTGGGGAAGTGATAGTCCGAGAAGCCCTGATACCCCACTTAAAAACTCTCGGAGCAAAACAAGTACGAATCGGTCCGGATGGGGCATCTATGTACACGACCGTAACCGGAGGAATGAAGAAAGAATACCGAAAAGTGGAGGATAAGTTGCGGTCGGCATCAACAATAAAAGAAGACGAAGAAATCGTGGGGGTAGTCAAAGAAGTGTTCTATGGGAACACGCTACAACAGGCGAAAATGGGGTCGGATGCGCTCCGCAAAGAAGAAGCAATGGTAAGTACGAAATACAAGACAGTGTGGAGAAGAAGGTGAAACCAGCCACAGGACCACTACCCGCCGATAGCGAACAAAAGAGGAAAGAAGTCTCGGGAGATCCGACACTTCGGAAGTCCGTGGATATCGAACATGCCTTCACGGATGAGACCCGGAAGAAACTTCGGATCGGTGGAGGTGGGTTCCTATTAAAGAATGAAGAAGAACGATTCTGTGGGATGTTGGAAGAACATGGGAAAGCATTTGCATTCACATCGAAGGAGATAGGGTGCGTTGATTCGAAGATAGTGGAGCCGATGGTGATCTTCACGATTGACCATGTGCCGTGGAACTTGAAGCCGATTCCGGAGTTGCGGTCGCATATTCCGAAAATCAACAACTTGCCCAAGGAGAAGGTGGCGATGGGGATTCTAGAGCAATCAAACGCTCCATACTCAAATCGATAGTTTACGGTTCCGAAGAAGAATGGGTCACTCCGATTTATCCAAGACTTGCAACCGGTGAACAAGGTCACGATCCGGAACTCCGGAATTGGTCCGATAGTGGACGAATTTGCGGAAGCATTTTCCGGTCGTGCGATATACTCCATCAGAAACCTATACTCGGGTATGACCAATTCCAACTAGCCGTGGAGAGCTGAGACATTACTACCATGCGGACACCGATAGGATAAGTCCGGATGTGTACGCTACCACAAGGCGCGACGAACTCGGTCGCACATATGATGAATGCAATGAACAAGGTGCTTCGAGACTGCATTCCGGAGATAACGATGCCGTTCCTAGATGACATTCCAATGAAAGGATGCGCGGTAGAAGAAAAAGATGAAACTATGGATGATCGGGGATGCCGAAAGTTCGTAGTCGACCATATTCGTGATTGCGAGAAAGTGCTTTGAAAATTAGAAGATGTGTACCTAACACTTTCCGGTGAGAAATCGGCATTCGAGCAAGAAGAAATATTGGTAGTCGGACATCTATGTGGGCCCTACGGCCTAAGACCGTCACCGACCAAGATCAATATAGTTCAAGCTATGAAAGAAATATGCGAGTCACAATCCGAAGTCCGAAGGTTTCTCGGAACATGTGCATTCTACCACAAATGGATTCCGCACTATGCACATATTGCGGACCCACTCTATCACTTGTTGTGGAAGGGTATGAAGTTCGAATGGAAACCGGAGCATACCAAAGCCGTGAAGAAGCTCAAGAAATCACTACGGATGGCAAAAGCACTAAAGAAGACGAACTATGACCGACCGATCATAGTAACAGTTGACACAAGTCCAACCGGAATCGGATGGGTCATCAATCAAGCCGATCCGGATGGTTCGCGATATCCGATCCGATTCGGAGCAAAGGTTCTCAACGAAAGGCAACGCGGATATGCACAAGTCAAAAGAGAATTATGGGGAGTCGTGTCGGCAATCAAATCGTATCGAGATTATTTGTTAGAGTCGAAGTAGTGATTGAAACGGATTGTCTTCCGATACTCGGGATGATGCGGTGTTGCACGATACCGGATGTGGCTATGCTAAGATGGATTGCATATGTTAAGTCGCTTAATCCGGAGGTACGACACATCTCCAGAAAAGACAACGCGGTAGCGGATATGCTATCAAGGGCGCGGTTCGGAGATGACATAACCGAATCCGATAATGAAGAAGTTTCCGAAGACTAATTTGCTTCGGAGCACATATGCCGGGTGAACGTAATCCGAGAATTCCGGGAAGAAGAATACGAGGCAGAAAGCTTGTTGATCGGGAAAGTGCTACAAGAAATCGAGGAATCATCGGACAATAAAGAGAAGAGAGCCGAGATCCGAAGTAAGAAGCGGCAAGTCCGAAAGTTCTTCTTGAAAAATGGATTAATATGGAGGGAGCCGAAAAGACCGGATGGCATACCACTTCGGTAGTCGGGACAAAAGAGCAACGAAACCGGATAATGTTTGAGTTTCACGAATTCGATTGAGCTGGACATCGAGGAACATGGGCAAATTCTCACCGACAATCAACTTCAAGTGGATGGTCGATATTGTAGCCATGCCAACCGGGATCGGACAAAAGAAGTACTTGGTGTTAGCTCGGGAAGATCTCACAAACCAAGTAGAAGGTCGGGCGCTACGAAGGAAAACGTGTTCTACGGTATGTCAATTTCTTTTGGAGGAGGTGTTTTGCAAGTACGAGTGCGTAGGACAAGTGATTGCAGATCGGGGAGAACTCGACTCTGATAAAGCTAAGGAATTCTTCACCAAACATGGAGTTCGGTTAACACTAAGGAATTCTTCACCAATCCGGAGGCCAACGGGAAAATCGAACGAGGACATAGTCCGATCGTCAAAGCACTTGCCAAAGCATGCGACGGAAGGGTGAAGGATTGGCCGCAAATGCTCCTGTATGCACTATGGGCGGATCGGACGACGCATAGCTCCGTAACCGGTTACATGCCGGCAGAACTCATGACCGGACAAGCACCGGTAATCCCTACGGAAACCATAAGACTCAAAACCCCTAATTTTCCCTACGGAAGATATCACTCAAAACCCTAATTTTCCCTACGGAAGCCATAAGACTCAAAAACCCTAATTTTCCCTACGGAAGATAGCTCTCATAAACCCTAATTTTCCCTACGGAAGCCATATCTCTCAAAATCTAAAATCTCTTATCAAAGCCAAAAGCCCTATTTCTATTGAATCCATATTTAGTTTCTTCTAATCTATTACTCTAGTAATCTCCATAAGCTAAACTTTGGTAATCCCAATCTCGAGATTGATTGTAATCTCTCTTTTCCTTTGTTAATGAAATTTGTCAATCTTTCTTATTTCCATTAATTGTTTAATATAAACATATGAATCTGATATCCTCCGGTCGGAGGCCCCGGGGTCCTGCCTCAAGTTCACGTATCCTCGTCGTATTTCTGTGACAACGGATCCAGATAGTTGTACCGATCCAGATCCGCACTGATTAGTAGCTGATAGCTGGCAAGGCGCCGTTTTGTAACTTGTACCAGATCCGGATTTATGTATAAATTTTACGAAAGTAATAGAAGTTAAGTGTTGTTACTTTAAATCTTATTGTTATCTTGTTTACTTGCTTGTCGTTTGTGTTATAATTATAAATCCTACGCGTATAATTAAGATCCGGATAAGTGTGTGATTCCAAAAGGCATTCTGGAAAGTAACCGAATAGTGTTAAGTGAATAAGTTCCTAATTATCATCCCTATCTCCTACCATCCCTTTGGAGACGTGTTCAGGAGGAACACCCTGTGTTTTGTGGCTAGTCCGGCCTAGGATAAACAAACAGGCCAGGTCCGACAGCATTCAACCAAGTGGGAATGCCAACTCTCGATCCGGCATTAACCAAAATACACATTTAAGAGTTCTCCACGATCCGGCGGGTGGCCAAAGATGGCGGAATGAGTGAGGGATATCCGGCAAGCCGCGGAATACATGGTGCATGATTGGGAGGAATCACATGACTGGATACGGTCATTGGAAGAGCGGTTACAGGCGGTTGGCTGAGTAGAAACTCGCTGAAAGAGCCGAGATGAAGGATGCTCAGGAATAGGGTGCACCAGCCGGACGAAAGGAAGAGGAGACCACACGGAGAATCGGCAAAACAGAGGGACAAGGAGAGAAGGAGGTAGCGGCGACAGAAGAAACCACCTCCGTGGCAGACAAAGATCCACTAACCACGACAATAGAGGAACGAGCAGAAAGAGCTCAAGAGGAGAAGGTGGGTAGAGGACAACAGACATTTCAACCGCAGAAGTTGTAAGAATTTCACTCCGATTCGAAATCAGAAATTGAACTTAGACGCAAACAGGAAATAAGAAAGAACACACAATTTACGTGGAAAACCTTGATTCAGGGAAAAACCACGGAACAGAGATTTCACTATGAGAAATGACAGAATACAATCACAGAACAATGAAACCTGATTTGGTATGAGCATGTACTGAAACCACGATTTCAGTCAAGCTCTTCAAACTCTAGCACGCAGGTGATTATTCCTTCCGAAGCTTCCGAGGCTTCTCTGTCTTTTTCTCTTTGCTTCACACTTCTTTTCTTCTTACTTAGCTTCTGAGTACGTATACTCTTACACAGCCACTACTGTGCAGAAAACTAGTCGTTCTCAGATTTACCACGCACACACTACTCGTTTTTTTCTCTCATATATATATATATCTCACACCCTCACATACGCTATGTAGGTTTTCCCCTTTTCTCACTATTTCACTCTTAGTGAGTTATCCCACATACAAGCGCACTACCAGGCCTGTCAGCATATATATACTAAGTCGTTTTCTTCTTTGAATGTAGAAGACATATGTATATGTATATGTGTGTCTATTCGACTGAGTACGAATTTGACTCTCTCACCGAATTCGATCAGCTAACCCCGATTCGGTTCTTTGCAACTGACTATTCTTTTACTTTCCGAATTTCGACCAAATTCGGTAATTCGGTTTTTCGGCCGATTTCGGTGATTCGACTCTAATCGGCTTTTCGACCGATTTCGACCAGTCGACACTCAAGTCGACTTTTCGGCCGACTCCCCCGCAAGGAGGGACGCCTTTACACAACAAACTCCCCTTCACTCATGTAGGGGGAGAACCAACCAAGCCAATCTTATTCCGGCATGCAACAAGTTTTTCCATAGGCAAAATTTTTGTGAGCATGTCTGAGCCATTTTCTTCAGTGGGGATCTTAGATAGAACAAACTCATTTTCTTCCACTCTTTCTCTTAACCAATGGTACCTTCTTTGAATGTGCTTTGTACGAGAGTGGTAGGTAGCATTTTTAGCCAGATGGATAGCACTTTGATTGTCACAATGAAGTAAGTACTTGTCTTGCTTCAATCCTAGTTCATTCAAGAACTCTCTCATCCAAATCAGTTCTTTTCCGGCTTCCACTGCAGCCATATACTCAGCCTCGGTGGTAGACAAAGCCACAACCTTTTGCAATCTTGATTGCCATGACACAGCTCCCCCTGAATACGTCATCACATACCCTGATGTGGATCGGCTAGAATCTACATCACCCGACATGTCAGAATCTGTAAAACCTTCTAGCACAGGTTTCCCGGAGCCATATCTAAGACATACATTCGAAGTTCCTTTGAGGTATCTAAGAATCCATTTCACAGCTTCCCAATGCTCCCTTCCAGGATTTCCCATGTATCGACTAACTGTCCCGACAGCAAATGCAATGTCCGGCCTTGTGCAAACCATAGCATACATAAGGCTACCAACCGCAGAGGCATACGGCACTCTTCTCATCTCTGCCTTATCTTTCTCATATTTCGGACATTGTCCTGAATTTAACTTACAGCCCATTGGCAATGGAGATCCGACCGATTTTGCATCGCACATATTAAACCTTTGCAAAACTTTTGTCACATATTTCTCTTGTGACAGCCATAGCAAGTTTTCAGTCCTGTCCCGGACTATATGCATTCCCAAAATCTGTTTTGCCGGTCCTAAGTCTTTCATGGCAAATGATTTGCTCAATGATTTCTTCAAGCTTGCAATCTTTTTGACATCCTGTCCAACAACCAACATATCATCCACATACAACAACAGAATAAGAAAGTCACCCTCATTATACCTTTTCACAAATACACAATGATCAGCTTGTGTTTTGTGGAATCCATGTTCCAACATGAAGGACTCAAATTTCTTATACCATTGTCGTGGAGCTTGCTTTAAACCATACAAGCTTTTCTTCAACCTACACACGAGATTTTCTTTTCCTTTTACCTCAAAGCCCTCCGGTTGTTGCATATATATTTCCTCTTCTAGCTCACCATGCAAGAAGGCTGTTTTAACATCTAGTTGTTCGATTTCAAGATTCATACTAGCGGCCATACTCAAGACAGTCCGAATAGAGGTCATTTTTACAACTGGGGCAAAAATCTCATCAAAGTCAACACCCTTTTTCTGTTGGAAACCCTTTACGACGATACGGGCCTTATACCTGGGTGTACTACCATCTTCACCAGTCTTTAATTTGTAGACCCATTTGTTTCTAAGTTCCTTCTTACCATCAGGCAACTCCATCAGCTCATAAGTTAGGTTCTCATGCAAGGAATCCATTTCTTCTTGCATGGCATTATACCATTTCTCCTTGTGTACATCAGTCATGGCCTCTTCATAGCATTCTGGTTCCCCTTCATCAGTCAAGAGAACATATTGACTGGCTGGATATCTAGAAGAGACCTTCCTTTGTCTTCGTGGATATCTTCTCCCTTCAATAATTGGCTGATGGCCGTTTTCTTCCAGCAACTCATCTTCCGACTCCAATTCGTGTGTATCAGTAAGATGTTGGGTGTCGACCGACTCAGATTGTTGTTGGGTGTCGACCGACTCAAATTCAATTTCATTAGCCGATTGTTGTGTGTGAGTCGGATCGACTAGTATTGACTCCATAGCAGTGATCGATTTGGGAGACGACTCTGGTCTTTGTTGCTCCCAGTCCTCGATTGTCTTGTCTTCCATGAATATGACATCTCGACTTCTTATCACTTTCTTGTCAAGGAGATCCCACATTCTGTACCCGAACTCATCTTCTGAGTACCCCAAGAATATACAAGGTTTGGACTTGCTATCCAGTTTTGACCTCTGATCTTTAGCAACATGTACATAGGCCAAACATCCAAACACCTTTAAGTGCTGATAAGACACATTTCTCCTTGTCCACACTCTTTGTGGTACATCCCCCTTCAAAGGCACTGATGGAGACCTGTTTATGAGATAAACAGCAGTCAACATTGCTTTAGCCCAATATGATTTTGGCAATTTTGCATGTGCCAACATGCTTCTTACCCTTTCCATTATGGTCCGATTCATTCTTTCTGCTAGACCATTTAGCTCAGGTGTCTTCGGCACCGTATACTCAAGTTTGATGCCTTGAGTCTTGCAATACATCTCAAATTGGCCTCTATATTCGCCACCGTTATCTGTCCGGACAGCCTTCAGCTTTTGTCCGGATTCTCTTTCTGCCCTGGCATGAAACTCTTTAAAGACCGACAACACTTGGTCTTTAGACACCAGCACATAAGCCCACACTTTCCTACTGAAGTCATCAATAAATGTGACAAAGTATTGTCCTCCACGATGAGATGGGGCATCAACATAACATACATCGGTGTGAACCAACTCTAAGGCATGCTCTCTCCTCATTGGAGGCCTAGAGTGAAACGTTGTTCTATTTTGCTTTCCAGCCAGGCAATCCACACACTTTTCCAAATGCACTCCTTTCACCTCTGGTAGGAAATCCTTTTCCGCAAGGATATGCATTCCCCTTTCACTCATATGTCCGAGCCTTTTATGCCACAACTCACCATCTGAGCCAGCCACTACATTTGCTTCCTCTCGACACAACTTCCCATGCATTACATATAGTGTGTTCTGTTTTTGGGCTCGAGCCACGATCAGGCTCCCTTTACAGAACTTCCATGAACCATTTTGGAAGCCACCGTTGTACCCTTCATCGTCTAGCCGTCCAGCCGATATCAAGTTAAACCTGACATCCGGAACATGACGTACATCCTTCAACATTAACCTGCAGCCTGTAGATGTTAGCAAGCACACAGTTCCTATGCCCACAATCTTGCATTCCCCGTCATTTCCCATCTTTACATGACCATAGTCACCTGCTGTGTAGGATGAGAAACATTCTCTTTTGGGAGTTAGGTGAAATGATGCACCGGAATCCACTACCCATGAGCTCTCAGCACTTGCAAGATTCACACTAGCTTGTTCACATATGAACAACATCTCTTCCTCACTAGTTACGATGGCTGAGGTATTTTTATCATCGGAGATTTTTCTAGGTTCGATCTCATCAGCCATGCCTTTGTACTTCCTAAGGTGTCGACAATTCTTTTGGAAGTGACCAGGCTTCCCACAATAAAAACATGTAGGTCTTCCTCTAGATTTCGACCTAAACCTATCCCCATTTTCTAGACTTCTATGTTCTCTTCTACCTCTACTAAATTCTTGGGTCACATTTGCCTCCGATTGAGATAAAGCACTTTTATCCTTTCTTCTTGTCTCTTCATTTAGAATAGTCGTTTTTACTACTTGTAAGGATAAGTTGTCTTCTTTACATGAAGTGCTGAGTGTTACTATTAGGTTTTCCCAACTATCGGGTAGAGTACATAATAATAGTGTGGCCTGCATACAATCATCTAATGGGAACTTTGATGATGCTAACTGATTCACTAGTCCCATAAACGCACTAATGTGCTCTACTATACTCTCCCCGTCTACATACTTCAGTCTCACTATCTTCCTCATCAAGAAGGTCTTATTTAAGGCATTTTTCCTTTCATAGAGAGCGGAAAGCTTATGCCATAGCTCGAAGGCATTTGTGTCACTCGCTACATGTTGTAGGACACTAATGTCTACACATTGTCTTATGGTCGCCACTGCCTTCCTATTTAGGATTCTCCACTCCGAATCTATTACCCCCTTTGGTATATCCTTGTTTTCTATAGGCTCATACAAGTCTTTTACTATTAGGAGATCTTCCATTTTGATCTTCCAATCTGAATAGTTTTGTGAGTTCAAGACAAACATCCCAGGAAAGCCACTCACGCTCCCTTCCATCTAGAACCTATGCTCTGATACCAGTTTGTAAGAATTTCACTCCGATTCGAAATCAGAAATTGAACTTAGACGCAAACAGGAAATAAGAAAGAACACACAATTTACATGGAAAACCTTGATTCAGGGAAAACCCATGGAACAGAGATTTCACTATGAGAAATGACAGAATACAATCACAGAACAATGAAACCTGATTTGGTATGATCATGTACTGAAACCACGATTTCAGTCAAGCTCTTCAAACTCTAGCACGCAGGTGATTATTCCTTCCGAAGCTTCCGAGGCTTCTCTGTCTTTTTCTCTTTGCTTCACACTTCTTTTCTTCTTACTTAGCTTCTGAGTACGTATACTCTTACACAGCCACTACTGTGCAGAAAACTAGTCGTTCTCAGATTTACCACGCACACACTACTCGTTTTTTTCTCTCATATATATATATCTCACACCCTCACATACGCTATGTAGGTTTTCCCCTTTTCTCACTATTTCACTCTTAGTGAGTTATCCCACATACAGGCGCACTACCAGGCCTGTCAGCATATATATACTAAGTCGTTTTCTTCTTTGAATGTAGAAGACAGATGTATATGTATATGTGTGTCTATTCGACTGAGTACGAATTTGACTCTCTCACTGAATTCGATCAACTAACCCCGATTCGGTTCTTCGCAACTGACTATTCTTTTACTTTCCGAATTTCGACCAAATTCGGTAATTCGGTTTTTCGGCCGATTTCAGTGATTCGACTCTAATCGGCTTTTCGACCGATTTCGACCAGTCGACACTCAAGTCGACTTTTCGGCCGACTCCCCCACAAGGAGGGACGCCTTTACACAACAGAAGTAGTAGTGTCAGCCAGAGTGATGCAACTCAAAGGTCTGCAAGAAGAATTAGCGGCACAGATGGCCATGACAGACAAAGAAAAAAGAGAGAAAGAGGCGACTATGGAGGCAATGCAGCGACTGATGCCGGAGCTAGAGTGGGCACGGGACAGCTATACCCGGTTAAAAGAAAGAAGCTCATGATGAACTAATGGAGGACAATGGACAGGTTTAGGGTGAGATTCTTCAACTCGCTATGGAGAACCCACTACTTCGGGAGGAAAATGAGCGTCTGGTGGAGGAACAACGGTAGCTTAAGGAAGACTTACAACGACAGAGAGAGAATTTCAGGAAGGAGGCTGATGAAGAGTTGGCATGGCTACGGGCTTAGCAGACAAGGCGGTTGGAGGAGAAACAAACCGACTATGACAAGTTGTACAACGAATTCAAGAAGCTCTCGATTGATCGTGAGCACTACTTGCAAAGGAAATTGAAGGAAGTACAAGCCGAGCTAGGAAAGTGAGAGGAAGCCCTTTGGAACCAAAAATCGCAGCTAGAGGCGGAAATTGGAAATTGTTCGCCTGAGAACTGAAGCTAATGAAGAATGAGAGTGGCTGGCAAGGGAAAGAGACGAAGCGGTGGATGCCAGCAAGTGAACCCTGGAGAAAGTTGTAAAGACTTACAACTCTCATATTCAAAACTATGAGATTGACGTGCTGATGGCAATGACGACAATCAAAAAATTGAAGAAGGACGAACAAGAAGCAACAAACAAGGCGGAAATGGGAGCCAAAAGGATTAAAGTCCTTATACCGAAATGGAAAAAACGACTAGAGGATATATGGTGGAGGAAATCTCGAGTGGGGTATGAAGGCATGGATGGCCCAAGCGGCAGAATTGCAAGTGTATAGTGCGGATCAGGAAACCAGACAGAAGACTGGCAAGGGTTTTTATAAGATGGATGAGAAGAATATCGCAGCATTGCGGGAAGACCTAACGAATGAGTATCGGGCAAGTACTTATCACAGAGGAGGATGAGCCGATCGTCGTGGAAAGTGAGGAACAACAAGACAAGATTATCGAGCTGGAACCTTTGGAACTGGGGCAAAACAATGAGGAAGTAGTATAGATGGAGACATGCCATATGCCACGACAGGAGCTAGAAGACGAATTCGCGGAAATAGGGGATCAGGTGGCGTAGTTCATCAGTGGAATAACAAAGGAGTAGCCGCAGTTAGAAGCACTAAACGAAAACGTTGAGAAGCAGCCAACTCAAGTGGGGGAACCAGCACAGGCCGAAGCGGACATGGGAGACAAGGAACCAGAGCCATGTATGATGCAAATTTTGAAGGAGAACTAAGGCTCATTTTGTGGGTTCACCGCGCAAGGCACTGTCCCAGGGGCGTGCCATGTGTTACCCTTAGGAAGCTACCAAGTGGACAACATGGAAGAGTGAAGTGTGAAAGATCTGATGCCGAATTGGACAAGGACGAAAGCGGTGTGAAGCCGAAGTGGATATATATATATATATAACTAAGTAAATATAGGAAATATAGTCTTTTGTAATCATCTTTAATAGGAATATTCGTAGTGCGAATAGATGTGTTGATTAGGATTAGAGTTTGAATAGACATGCCGATTCGAAACAACGGCTAATATAATCTGACATGCTTACCTTGAAAAAGGGGGCATGAACATTGTAATTCTTCATCTGTTAATGAATTTTGTATTGCCTTGCGTTTCTACTTACAGTACCACCATATCTTTGTGTTAAGTCTTTGCATTATTCTTTGTGTGACGGACTAGTCGGCGGTGTGGCCGATCCAGATTCCAATTAGTGTCTGATTCGGACTGTGAAGTTGTTACGTTGGGTCGGACAATGTGAAGAGCGGCCAAACCCTATTCTCTCATGGACTATAATCTAATCTGACTATTGCTAATATATCATTGTGTTCCCTGTAACTTTGCCATCATTCCTACCACAATCATTGGTGAAGGTTACTCAGTGATTGAGTTTCGACCCGTGCTCCTAGGGATTAGGAACAGATAGATAGATAGATTCTATTATTGTCTTTAGAGGTCAAATAGGACCTATGAGACCAAAAATAATACATTTCACGTGATACATGTGAAAGTGAGTAGTGACTTTCGATGTTCAAGAACTTTACGAATGAATGTTGGAATCGAGAGTGCACATTGTGGTTGTGAGAGAAATTCATGCAAAGATTGGGCTTGGTCGAAGATTTGTGGAAAGCATGGTTGAATATGATTAAAGGTAGAGCATTGTATCAAAGTGTGATATTCAGACTCTCGAACTTGTTTAGGGCAAAGTTTGCATAGTCGACTACTCTCATCACTTGTGCCCCAACCCCCCGTCTCACATCGCAATGCATGTGAGCTAAGTCGAATAGAAGCAATGGTTCGGATAGCAAATAACGAAATGGGCTCTAACATGTATCGATGTGTACGGTTTCCTTGTTCAGCGAAGAGAGAGAGAGAGAGAGAGATGTAGCTCAGTTGGTAAGGTTGCCCAATGGAGACCAGGTGGTCATGGGTTCAACCCCTACATTCCACAATGGCATCTAGTGAATTAAGAGATATATAAGAAGTATATAAAAGAGAGGTGAAGAAGTTGGGTTTCGAACCCACAACACAGTGCTTGTAGTGCTAATAACTTACCACTAGGGTAAGGTAATTACGATAAAAGAGAGAGAGAGAGAGAGAGAGAGATCATTGATACCATTTTAGAGTGTTGCTCTAGGACACCCATATGTCATGTTTAGAGGATGCATGCATTCTTATTTGGCACTCGCACACTAGTATGAGAGCAAAGACATATTACGTGATTGAGAGAGAGGTAGTTAGGTTTGGTTTTTCTCAGCATTGGAAACTTTTGGAATTTGCCAAACTAAGAGGTTCAAAAATGTGTTTTGGACCTCTTCACTAACCATATTCAAACAATGAATTAACCCCTTCACCAACCATCCTCTTAGGTGTGGTCTTCTAAGTTATGTGTAGTTTTCATTCCATCATCAATTGAGAGAGAGAGGGAGGGAGAGATAGATTTTATTATCAATTTCAAAGGTCAACTATGACCTATGAGACGAAAAATATTACATTTCACATTATACATGTGAAAGTGAGTAGTGACTCGATTTGCAAGAACTTTACAAATAAATGTTGCAAAGAATCTTCCATTTGTCTCTAAAGAATCTCACAAGGTATCATATCAAAAGCTTTCTTGAAGTCTTTGAAACAATAATAATAATGCAAAGACTTATATTTCATGCAACTTCCTTTATTAATACTTGAAGGGTGACAAAGTGATTAATGGTGTTATGGTGTTTTTGAAAGCTAACTTCTCTATAATCTTTGTTACCATTTTGTTCAACCCATGCATTTATCTCTGATTTTACCATTAGCGAGCAAACCATGATGGTTCAATAGTTGTTTACAATATTTACATCTCCACCTTTATGTAAAGTTTGATCCAATTTGTAGTTTATTGTAGGGCATGCTATGTTGCAATGCATAGCTAAACATATCCCTTATCAATGCATGTACTCCCTTTCTTGACCACATAAGCATTTTAACCTTTATACATTGAAGCCCTCTTGCCTTTCGAGAGGCCAATATTCTTAAGTCTTATGTGCTCATCTTCAATCGTAAAGAAGGGAGACATATGTGAAAGAGAACCATAACGCATCATCTTTCTCGAAATTCATAGCTCTTATAAATTCTTTAAAATGCATAGACAAATCCAAAAGTGTTAGGTCATCATAACCTTCAACAGAGTTTCCATTTAGATTCCCCCCAAATTGAGTACATGCATGTGCTTTTTCTTGTGTTTGGAGAAATTGTTAGTAACTCCCATATATTCTTCTCTTCTTTGAATAAGTCTTTTGTACTCAAGCAAATGTTTTTGAGAATTTTCCTTATCCTTAACAACATCCAAAATCATAAGGCACTTTTGAGCTTCATGACATTCTTTTTTTTTTATACATAAAACTACACCATAGTTTCCATTACCAATGCAATAAGCAAATACAAACCTATAATAGTACATTTTAGTGGTGGGTAAGATATTCCCCCTTATGTCAAAATTGAAACGAACCTCCACCTATGGAGGGAACAACCATCGTGGGGGTACATGTTGCCACTCCATTTTGTCATTTCTCTCCACAAAAACTAGCAAATCCTTCCATTTGCCTTTAAAGGATTGTTGTTTCAGAAAAATCATATCTTCATTACCCGTGAAGGAGTCATATTGACCTTTTAGAGTTGAGATAAACATCAACCAGATTTCCTTCACATAATGAACATGATTTTGCTTTATTTGCTGAAACACATTTTGGCATCGACCTATCCAAATATTCCATAGAACCACCGACGATATGGTAGCCCATACTGTGGCATCCACATTCAACCGATTTGGGCTTGAATATGGTATGTCCTTAACTTGCCTTCCCCTAGTTTGAAGGGTAAACAATATCTTTTCCCTTTCATAATTATGTTTATCCACATTTACGTCCATCCAAAAGACATTTACCCATGTAATCACATTAGGTCCATATGCAACATCAATGAGACGCAACATACATTTCCAAACAGAGCATGCATCCATACAGTTCCATAAGGCATGTTGCATTGATTCCAAGTGAAGCCCACAAAAAGAGCAAGTTTTGGTTCCCTCTTCCCTATGCATCCATTCCAAGACTCGAAGTGCATAGTGTACACACAACCATCTAAATGTAATGATTTTGCGAGGAATCTGTAAAGCCCACAACCATTTCCAAAATGCCAATACAAAATGCATAGGCAAACTATTATTTAACCATACCTTAGCTGCAGCTGGCATACCTAGAGTCCTCCTTCGTTGGAATTCCCTACCTAATTTTACCGAGTAGTGAAAGAAAGAAACCATCTTACCATTAGCATCTCTCCACCACCATTCCGCTAGATTTCACTCTAACTCCAATAAGGGTTTATTATCACAAACCCAAATATCCCATACTGGGTTTACTTTTTCAGGATGGGGATCAATAATACATACCTTCCCTAGTTTTGTAACCACCCTAATAGGTTTCCACTCCTCTAAATTGAGAAGGTCATCTTCCATAGAGACCCATTGCAATTTTCCATATGAAACTATTATAAATGCCCAAAAGGATTCGTTAGATGTATAAGCTCTTACTCCAATCAAAACATTAAAAGAAGAGGATGCCCCGTACCATACATGGTTTGAATTAAAAGAAGAGGGTAAAATCCTATTACAAGCATAACTTATCTCTTGGAACATTAAAGTACCACCTCTTATTGATTTCAAAACTTGTTCCTTAACATCCCTAGAGGATTGGTTAAAGTTTAATCAAGTACCAACATTAGCCGCAAATGCCTCATCAATTGCTGCCCAATTTAATATTGTCCTTCTTCCTAACATATTACCATAATCATCCTTAATCAAGGGGTTCCAACAAATTGGTTGCCTTTTCCACTTGTCCTCCCATATAGGTTGTTTATGCACAAGATTAGGCAACAAACATTTCCAAGCTCTTAATAAAGACTTAAAAAATTTATTTGAAGCAAAAATAGAAGTCAAAGGCATATCCTCGTGCACAAACCACCACCTCACATTTCACTTCCAATGTCCACCTCTACATGGAACCAATTCCTTCATACGTTCATGAAGTAACAATTTCCATGGTTCATTCCCTGCATCATACTTCTCACAATAAATTTCCCAAGTAAGGCTCTACATTGAAACATTGGGTCTATCAACCCTAATCCTCCCTCATGAGGAGAATATAGTATTACCTTCCATGCAACTTTAGATCATGTATTTGCATCAAATGCACCCCATAAGAAATTGCAGACAAGCCTTTGTATCTGAGAGAGAACAAATCTTGAAAACAACCAAGATGAGAGGATATACCACATCAAAGACAGAAGCACTTGATTAGTAATTACAATTCTTCCAGCCAACGATAGATGTCTCGAAGACCAGAACAACAATTTCCTCTTCAATGACATCAACAAGGGGGCAATAAGTTGATCATGAGTAATATCAACACCAATTTGACAACCAAGATATCATATATGACCTCCCATGTTGAAGCCATTGAAAATCCGGATGGGGCAACCAATGTGAAACTCCATTATTCTTTATTCTTATTCCAATGGATTTATTCCAATTTATTATAGCACCTGATAGCTCACAAAATTCTTGCACCACACATTGAACATTACGCAAATTTTGTTCCTCCCCATCCACATATAAAGTTGTATCATCAGCAAATTCAGTATCTAGCACTTGTTTGTTATTGACTCCCCATTGCAACCCTTTAATCCTTAAGGCATGATTATTAAAATACACATGAAATGCCTCAGCTATTAATAAGTATAGGAAAGGGGCCAATGGGCAACCTTGCCTAACCGATCTTGAAATAGAGAAGGGAGCATCAACTTCTCCCGCCACATATACAGAACTAGACGCATTCTTATACAAAAGCTCTTACCGCAACTACCCAAGCCATTGGAAATCCTAGTTGTAACATAACTTCCTCGAGGAAAGACCAATCAACTCTATCGTATGCCTTTTCAAAATCCAACAATAGCACCACTAGGTCAACATCCTTCTCTTTTGCCAAAGTTGTAAGCTCCCAGAACATGAAAATATTATCAGAAATAGAACGCTCTTGCATAAAACCCGTTTGTGATTTATGAATAATATCATTTAATAAAGGTTGCATACATAAAGTAAGGACTTTAGCGTAGATCTTGTAGATAGTATTTAAAATAGTTATCGGCCGCCACTTCTTAATGTCAACTACTACCCCCTCCAATTTAGGAATAAAAAAAATTAACCCTGCATTCCATTGATAAGGCATATCACCCAAAGTAAAAACCTCTTGTAACGCTTCTGTTACACTGATTCCAATGTGATCCCAATAGCAAAGAAAAAAGTCAGGAGGAAAACCATCGATGCCAGGACATACATTCTTACCTAAGGTTGTAATTGCAACATACACCTCATGGACATTAAAAGGTTTTACTAATTCATTAGCCATAGGAAGATTAACTTTTTTCTTCATAACACACCATAATGTAGATCTTAAGGCCAATTGCTCATGCGTAAATGACTGCATAGTTAGCAAGGATTTATAAAAGTCGGAGGCAATTCTCCTCATTTCAACATCATCTGATGTTAATGATCCATCCTCCCTCTCTAATTGCCTCATTACATTCTTAGTACGACCAATTTTATTTACACGAAAAAAATCAGCATTAACCTTATCTGCAAGATGAGACCATTTCGTTGAGGATGCACGAAATTTGTGTTGAGCTATAACATCCTCAAATTGTTGCATCTCAACACGTGTTTGATGCAATTGAGCTCCAACCCACAAAGCCCGTGGGTTGTTCTCCTGAAGTTTTTGAAGAGCAACAATTGTCCTCCTAGAAGCTAACAACTTTTGTTTGGCTTCTTTATCAAACCATGTTTATTTAGACTACATTTCTTGATGCGTTTCCAAGATGTATGCTCAAAAGAGGAGAGAGATTAAATCAATGCCCATCGATCATGTCGCACATTTACATTAATGCCCAATAGTTATCTGGCTTAATTATAAGCTATGATTTAGTGAGATGGGGGGGGGGGGGTGGGGCACTAGAGTTGAAGTAAAAGAGGGAAAAATGTCTACCAACATTATGTGTGTGTACAACGAGACTCACTATGTATGTATCTATGGAAGTGGAAGTGGAAGTGGAAGTGGACAAATACGAGGTATACTTTTGTAATATCGAAGAAATACAAGCGGTCGGCGCACATACAACACACACACACGCACACACACAATTGTATATATGTACATATATGATATATGTATGTACATATATGTATAAACATGGCTTACGTATGTATGTAAGATTATGTAGCTAAGTACATATTTTGAGTCGAAGATTTAATTAAAATGATGTATTTATTGTGTAAGGTAACATCTTGTAATGATGTCTTTTGAGTCCAGGATTTAATCTGAGGGCGAGTTGCGTCTGATCTGATCTGTCTCTGTCTCTGTCTCTCTCATGGGTCGTTCCCAAGTGCAACCCTTTCGGTTCCTACACAACGAGGTTTGTTGCATCTATATCTGTTTTTATTCACTATTGATCGTCAAAGCTATCAGTCTTTTCTTGTAAATTTATTGCTCTCAAACAATAGGCAATACTTTTACCCGTTACTTCTTCGAAATTATGTAAAGAAGAGAAAAATCTCAATCAAAATATCAACCTAGATAAAACACAGGGGTGCAAGCGAATCAATATGAAAATTTAGCCCCCCATTTTGGGTAACTGTATCACATAGAAAATGCAATGGAGGCATTTCCAAGCAGGGATTTTCTCATATTTTCAAGTTCCTTTTTAACCTGTAGTGTATTTGTGTAGTTAACATGAACTGGTTTTTCTTTATCTTTGGATTGTTTGACCATTTCATTTATAGAAATAGCTTGGTGCAATCTAGAGGTATTTTGGATATTCTCCAGGTGCACAGTCAGCACATTCAAATAACGTAGTAAGAACCACGGGATATCAGATGTTGGTGCTTTTATATTCACAAAAGGTTTTTAGTTTTTGAGTGGGGGTTGAAGGAAAAATGCAGTTTTTGAGTAGGCCAAGATGAACAAAAAGACATGATTTCTAGTGGGGAAGTGCATTGAGATATCAGATGATGGTTTTGATTTCTATTCAAGAAATGTTTTGATATTTGAGGTAGGGATGAAGGGTTAAGAAACCCTGTATGTTTTCAACAAATCAAACTATATGCTAGCATTAATTGTAAGGGATTGCAAACACATTGATGCTCCAGGGCTTTGTCCTTTGGTTTCTTGATTAGCATTAAGTAATTTCACATGGTATCCATACTGTTGAGGAAATCCAAATGTTTTTTTGGTACTTCATGTGGAAAATTGTTTTTAATACATCATTGCTATGCATCTGCATTCTGGATACGTACATAGTATGATAATGAATACATCTCTTAGAAGTTACGTCCAGAAACTGATATGTATGAGAACCAAACAATAGCAAGACCAGTAGCAATGTCAGTTTTAATTTTCATAACATCAGTTATATACATACACATTAACACATTATTATTCTTGAGAAATCTCAATGCGTCTAGAAACCAGTAAAATAGGATTACAATGAATAGAGTAGTAGGTTGCTACGCCTGTCTTTAAAGTAGAAACATTCAAAGAAGATGTCAGAGATATGTTCCTCTTATCTACTTTTTGTGGAATTAGAGATTGTCTTAGTGAAAATCTAGAAGTCTGATATGTGTATTACACACATCTGTAGACATGTATATATACACCCATGCATATATATATATATATATATATATATATATATATATATGTATGTATTTATCTATTTATGCATATAAGCATATATATTCTCATGTATATGTAAAAACATACACATATGTATGTATGTATGTATGTTTGTTTGTTACATATTTGTGTGTGGCATTACTTCAGGATCTTGAGTTCTATTTTTATTCCCAGGTTGCTGAAATGGAGAAATTATGGGAGGAAACTAAAGGAAATCCTCCAAGAAGTGCTGTGCGGGAACTAGAAATCAAGTTTGGGTAAACCTTTCAAACTGTAAAAAATCTTTTGTGCATTAGAAACTGTAACGAGTACAAGTTCAGAGGTATATCTGAATATTTTTCTTGTTGCTTCTTACCAAATAAAAGTTATTTCCTCTCGCAATTGCAGCAAAGATCCTGAATTTGGAGGAAGGAATATACAAGTCAAGCAGGTTTGGTGAGCTTCCTATTTAGATTCTAGAAATTTATGGTCTTTAGTACTTTGGAAGAATAACTGCTGATGATTAATATATGCTGGCCACAATCAATAAGGGGTTTGATTAATTGAGCTATATCATTAAATTGTTCCATCTATTAAGGTTATTTGGCTTTTACAGCTGATGTATAGATGTTGACGTCCAAGCTTGTGTGCTTTACAAAATCTGGACAATACATGTATCAGATGTCAAAATACTCTTGTTTGCTATCAAATTTAAAGTGTTGGTCATTAATTTACATATTAAAGACCAAACCCGCTTCTTTTTTATGATATATTAAAGAACTTTCTCATAATCATAGGGTTTGTCAAGATAGGGTTTACACACATCAGTAATTCTGAGGCCCATGCCCGAATAGAAACGCAATTGATATATATAGAAATAGACCCTAAAACCATATATACATCCTTCTTTCTATATAGCAATTATTGGTTCAGATAAGACAAGTGTCGCCCAATATTTCCCAATGCCCCGATCAGTGAACAAATCTTGCATTTTAAATTTCTCCCTTGATTATGGGCGATCCATGTCTCGTGTAATCACTTTAGTGACTTTAGTAGTATCTATATTGAGTGCTTTTTGATGTTCATGTGATATTAAAGTGCAAAATACAGAGGCGAGAGTTACCAAATTGAGCCTTTACGAATGCAGACAATTGTTAAGGCCTAAGTTGGTCCAACTCAAGGTAAAGCATGTAAATATTGTCAAGCTTTAATGATTTATCCTAGATGTAAAAATAAAGGAGTCTGGGTGTGCATACCTGTATCACTTTTCTATTGCCATATTCTGCCCTTCTTGGTTAAGTTCTTTGCCAGAAGTTTGACTTATTTCTGTTAGGATAGGAGAATTGAAGTTTTATTGCTAAAAGTGACCCAGCAATTATTTGCTGTTTTTCAGTTGTTTAAAGATCATCTGAATCTATTGCTTGTCACTTTAATCCTGGTTCAGTGTTTGGGTCCATGTTTTTTGGATTTTTATCACCATAAATTTTGGAGGTGATGCCTATAGTGGCCTATTCATATTTCTCTTGTCTAGTCATATTCAGTTGCAGTGGTTGCATCTCCTTGTATATGTTTCCTGCTTCTCTCTCCTTCTATATGACCATCCATTAAGGCTTGATTATTTCCTCCAGAGTATAATTAAGAAAAAAAATACTCAGTCCTATTACTCTGTTGTCATTTTGAAAAGTTAATGGTAAATTTTATAGTTATAATTGGCAATTTTCCCTGAAATAAATGATGACTCATTAATGTCTATTTCATCTGGTTTAAGGTGCAAAATTGGTTTTGCAATAAGCGACATTATAACAAACGGAGAGCACTCAAGGCTTCTGGAAAACTCTCAGTTGAGGAGCCTAGCATAAACAGAACAGAGTCGGTATCAGTATCTTCAACTGTATCAGGTGTATATTCAGCAATGAAACAATTTGGTAGGTTTTCTGCAAGCTTCATGATCAAACTGAAAATGTTATTCTTATTTGTAGATCAGAAAGGCCCAAACAAAGTTGAGTTTGAAGCAAAGTCAGCTCGAGATAGTGCATGGTACACGATATCATTTCACTTCTTCCTCTACATTGAAGTGTTGTTTTCATAAGCAAAACCATCTTGTTCTGGTGTAGGTACGATGTAAGATCATTCCTTGCTCATAGAATGCTTGATTCTGGTGATCCGGTGAGAGCACTAAACTCATATTAGTTTAGTAGAGTTAGTACTTCTTATTTGAACAATTTATGCGCCCCAATTGTCATTGCCTTAGTATACAAGTTTGAAATCTCATGGTTTCAGAACTTAATTATTATTAATTCCATCAAATGGTTGGAAAAGCCATATAAAGAGGTTCAGTTTGATTATCTTTGTCATAGATGATCTATATACTGCCATTGTTGAAACTATATTTCATTCGGACATATTTACCAATGATTTAGAGGTAAGATCAATGTAGGCGTTTTTTGAAGTTTTTCATTGTTCTCGCAGGAGGTCAGGGTGCGATTTGTAGGTTTTGGTGCTGATGAAGATGAGTGGGTGAATGTAAGAAGAGGGGTTCGTCCAAGATCTCTTCCATGTGAAGCATCTGAGTGTGTGCGTGTAATTCCGGGTGACTTAATTCTGTGCTTTAAGGTCTCTCTTCAAGCTTTTTAGAACTGATCATTTTATCAAGGGAAAACACCAAAAGGCCCCTCAAATTTCAAGAAACTTTAATTCAGAGGATATTCTGACAAAAAAAGTCAGCAAATTAGGGGTATTTTGGTGTTTTTTCCTTTAAAATATATTGTAAATGACTGCATAATTTGTAAAGAAGGAATTTTAGAATTAGTTCGAATTCACCAAGGCTTAAGGTGAAAGGTTCTATCTATGGTACATCTGATACATGATTTTCTCTGTATCTTCTCCTATGTTCAAGTATTAGGAGGCTTTCTTGCATCATTCTTTTGGTTTATGCTTATCATATTTTCTTCAACTTTGGGAGAAACCACAGTGCTTACATGTTTTCTTTTCTCTTGTAAAAGCAATAATACTGACCCGATCTTTATCATGTTATAATGACCTTATCAATAACACAATATCTTTCAGAAATTTTCAACATTTAGGGAGAAATTTAGTTATGTTCAGGAAAAAATGTATAAAGAGCCTATAAGGGAAGAATATTTGTATTTATACTTTAGGGGTATCTCAGTGTCTTTCACTAAAACAGAGCTATATTATTCGACAAGAGAAAATGTGATAGACTAAAACAGCACAATATCTTATAGAAATTTTCAGCATATAAGGGAGAATCTTGGTTATTTTTAGGAGACAAATGGATGAGAGCCTAAAAGAGAAGAATATTTGTATCTATACTTTAGGGGTATTTCAGCGTGTTTCACTGAAACAAAGCTCTACTATTCAACAATATTAAATGCGATAAATCTGGATGCAACAGCAGATTAGAAGGGCCTTCTCATTAAGAACTATATTGAAACATGGGACGTTGCCTAGACACCAAAATTAGGCAATAATACTTGATATCTATTAGAATGCCCAGCTTAGCTAAGGTGACATTATTATTTGTATTGACTGTCACATTAAGAAAGTCATAAGGATAATGGAAGTCTAAGTGTTTCGTGCATGTATATAAGTTATTCTATGAAAACAACTGAAAATTCCCTTATGTTCGACAAAATAGTGGTGCACATAGATCCTCCAGGATCTTCATCTGTTGATTCTCACATTAATAAAATTATGAGGATAATGGAAGTTAAAGGTTTTCCAGCATGTATATAATTCATTTCTAGGAAGAAAAACTAGAGAATTCCCTTACGTTAACAACCATTTCTGAGGATGCCTTTTCATTGTTTCACAGTGAAATATAGAAGAAAGATCATTTATAGGAAAAGGGAATGGATACTAGAAATCTTAAACAAGAGTTATCTGAAAGAAACATGCGTAGAGTTCTAAGTGTAAGTAATATGGAGAATGCAGATTCTGATTACAAAGTTGTGGTTAAATATTTGCGAGGACATGGGAAGTTGTAATTTGTGATGAAATCACTGTAACTTCTATGGTCCATAATCCCAGAATGTTTGATTATGTTATTTTTTTAGTAACGTCGAAATACCCCCAATTGCAATATAAGCTCCCAGAAATAACCAGAATATTCCCTATTTTACCACTACAGAGATATTTTGTGGCAACCTCTGAAATCCTAGGGGAATTCTGGTAAATATCCGAAATGTTTTGGGTACTTCGGTGTTTTGCCTTATTTTACGTGTATACAATGGTATATTTGGGGAATTGCAAAATATCACTAATTTGTTGTATCTTTACCAGAATACTCCAAAGGTTCAAAATTATAAGAATAATCTGACAGTAGCTTAGTAATATGTATGTATTCTGGTGACTTTTAAAAATTTAGGGGTTTACTGGTAGACTCTGTAAGTAGTACTTAGTGTGTTTGCTCCTAACGTGTAATGGCATCTAACAGGAAGGGACTGAGCAAGCACTTTACTATGATGCACATGTTATTGAGGTAGAGAGAAGGAGACATGACATTCGAGGTTGCAGATGCAGATTTCTAGTGAGATATGACCATGATGGATCATCGGTCAGTCATTCATTTGTTTTTGGTATTTTTTCCTTTTCATTTCTTGGTGGCACCGAAAAATGAACTGCAAGTTAAAATTCCAATCATTATTGAAAACAGGATGTTGTGCCTTTAAGGAAGGTTTGTAGAAGACCTGAGACTGAGTATCGTGCTCTGCCAAGTCAGTCTGTTGGAAATATATCCACTACAGAAAGGCAGGTTGTAAATGCAGTACCCTGAATTCCTTTCAGATTCTTATTTACAGAAACTATAGTCAGTATTTCTGATGAGCTACATCTTTGCAAGAAATGGATGCTCGATTTTGTGAGATGTTTTGTTTGATTGAATGCACCATTTTGCTGAAATCGACACTCAAGTTAAAATGTTTGTAGTTATGTTATGTTTATTGAAGAATATATATATATATCATTCAAGTCATGTATACGTTATTCTCTTCTAGATGTTATGGAATCAACGAGTTGTCTACAGTTGTTTATCGAGGAGATAATGCATTTCTTCTACATTTCTATGGAGTATGGTAGACAAATCTCTTGTAATCATTGACTTGCAAATCGAGGAGATGCTTTTCTTCTACATTTTTATGGAGAATGGTAGACAAATCTCTTGTAATCATTGACTTGCAAACTGACAGGCAAACTGTATACTTCCCTGGCTTGGATAGCCGCCCTTACCAAAAACAACAAAAGTGTTTATTTGGATTTGGGGTACCTTTTTGGGGTGCATTCCACTGTGGAATTGGCTGAAGGATTTTCGTGGGAATTGTTAATTCTAGCATAACCTCTCTAACAATTAATTTCTCACAATATCTTTTTTGTTTTTTGAACATGATCGTTGGTTTTTGTATTTACATCCCTTGAACATATCATGATGCAGTGAAGTTTAAGCATTAATTTGGTAGCTTATGGGTATACACTATGTAAATGTGTAAAACTGAAACTTGATCATTTCATTGAATAGGGCATGCAGGACAAACCAAAAGGTCATGTGAAACCTCAGTAGTGTTATCTCTTAAATTAGTACAATTCTTTAGCTAGTGCATAAAATAAAACCCCAGTGTTCATAAAAAAAGACGTGAACCCTAGTGCATGGAATAAAAAAGATGTGGACCTTATTTACAGGTTGATTGTTTATACATTAATGTCATGTGATTATGTTGGATATTGTGTTGCAAGATTTTGCAAGCAGGATGTGAAAATGTGAGCAAGACCACGGGATTTCTAAATTGGAAAGTAAGGATTTCGATTTCACAGTTTTAATTTGATAGGATGAAGAGCATGTGCATTATTGGCATATGAATGTGCTCCTAACTTCAGGGTATGCACAAGTGCGCTTTGTGTCTTGTTTGTGGATGTGTATTTGTGTGGGTGTGAACATGTTTGCATGGGGGAATTTGTATGTGTTTATGGGTGTAAATGTTTTGATATACACAACATACATACATAATATCTCTCTATCTCTATATATATGACATACATATATGTGTATTTGTGATGTATATGTGTAGTCATAGATTGACATATTCCCATTCGTAGACTGTCCCCCATGAATGAATATGAATACGAATATGAATACATTTAAAAGTAGTCGTCTTTTTTTTGGGAAAAGAAAAGTTTTTTTTAAAAACTTGCCTAGTGAATATCACGTATGTGTTTGTGTAAATATGTGTGTGCATAAAAGTGTGTATGTGTTCTGATGTATATATGTAGGTATGTATTCCTATATGTATGCACATTTGCCAAATTATTGGCTTGCATGTGTATTTGTATTTGTGAATGTTGTATATGTAGAAATTTTTTTCCAAAAAAAAAAAGAAAGAAAGAAAAAAACCACTACTTCGCATTAGTTAGCAAATAGAATACAACCAAGTTTATCCAAATCCACAATGGGATCAACATATACAACTTGGAGAAACAACTCCAAAACTATCAACCAAAAACAGCAAAAAAAAACTCAACCGATCCTTAACTCAAGCAAAATTGAATTAAACCCTATTTTACCCCGACTCTACAACTCCCTGACGCACATTTGTGTCAGCTATACATACATAATTACAACCCATGTACAATATTGGGAGCCATTGGTGGAAACAACCACCTAGGTGCTTGGTAATTCCACTTAGGCCTCGATGAAGATTTGACTAGCATGGGAGAGCTACTCCATTTCAGCAAGAACTTTGACCTTGCCCTTTCTGCTTCTTCCGAATCCCCTTGAATCGAATCATACCGACCGTGCAACCAAGCCACAAGATCAAACCAGATATTTAACATCATTTCCCCGCATGAGATCTTTTGCTGCTGAAAAACAACCTTACAACGCCTGATCCAGATGTGCCAGGCCGTCAAACAGGCCACCATAAGCCAAATCTCCTCAAAAATTTCAGAATTTGTGCCTGGTCTCACCCCATCACATTGGAACACGCTACCGCCCTGCAGTATAAATCCATGTCCTTGTGGGTTTAACCGTTCACCCCAGCTTTCCCCTTTTAAGGACAACCCTTGTATTGAGCCCCACACAACGTTCCCTTTCACACCACAGGCTGCCACGATTCGAAGGCTTCTACTCCAAATGCTAATCGCCTCTGTACAATTCCAAAAACAGTGAGATTGATTCCAAAGCTTGTCCACATAACTTATAGCTAGCCTCACCACCACGGGAGCTCAACCACTCGCCTATAAGTACCGCCTTGTGGCTAAGAAGCCACCACCAAGCCTTAATTTTTTCTGGCATATCCAATGCCCATAGTCTCCTCCAAAACGACTTCAAATCGTCGTCTGAAATGCCTTTTTCCTTCCAGCTGATGCGAATCATTCCAACATCCACGGTTTTGGAGCCAACGATTCGTCTTCCTAGCTTGGTATTGTATTCAAAAAACTTTTTCAAGTTTTTTGTTCCTGGTGTCTGCCACCAAACCTCCAATGGGTCCCACTCCAAATCAATGTGAAATTATGTGTGTACATCAATTTGCAGTTCTCAATGTGTAGATGTATACGTTGCATAAATTTGGGCATGTGTGAAAGTTGACCAAGACAATTGAGGACTTGCTTTACGGAATATGGCTTCATTGATGAAGGAGTGCAAAAAACAATATTTGTTATGGTATGTGACCAAAATTTTCTTGACTTCCGAGGATGCACTTATTGGCACACTCTAGATGTCAATGTGAATCCCTTCAATGAGTAATGTGGCCTATGTAGATGTTTATGATATTTGATTTTAAAAGTTATAACTTATAAGGGAGGGGAAGTCTGTCCAAAGGAGGGTCAAAAAGGCTCTTCTAGTGTGGAGCCTTGGCATCAATTGTCAGTCGAGGACATGACTTGTTGTGATGATGTCGATACCTAAATCGAGACAAAACATCTAGGTTTGACGGTTGGGGATGATGTGAGGTCTTGGGGATGATTTAAGTCCCCAAGTCTTATTCTCAAGGGCCGAGGTTGATTTCTTTGCCCATTACAATTTTTGTTTGTGAAATTTATTTCTCTTATGTAAGAGTGTTTTTTATTTGTTAGGCACCGGATTTCCCAAAATCTATTTGTGGGTTTGACGTCTTTGTCATTTAGTTTACTTCTTTTTATCGTAGATTTTGGTTCGATGTCCAGATTTGGTCATTCTTGTGAAATCATGTCTACAAATATGGCATGTACACCACTTGCAAATACAAATCCAAATTTGGCCTCTTGCAAAATTAACACAATATTATGTGTAGTTTTCAACCTTTGTTTAGGAATCCAAGAACATGGTGTACAATTTTTTCAAACACATAATCCTCTAAGTTAATAAGGCGGCTATATTTCCTACAAATACATCAAATTCAAGAAGCATAAAATTCGGAATTGACATTGAAATTTGTGACATATAACCCTTTTACATAGGATGAAGGAGATAAAGATGAAGAAAGTATTGGGGGTATATCCTTGCGTTTTGGCGAATCGAGTCTACGATGACCGTCCATGTTGCCTTTTCTCATTGTAGTTCTCCCACGCGATGCCACGATGCAGCGTGTTCAAAGGGAGAAAAGTAGATAAAGGTTAAGATTTGCATTAAGTCAAGATTCAATGAGTCCTTGAGGCATAGGTGAGAATCTTCATTACAATTAACTTTTAGGTAGTTAATAGTTAGTTTATTATAATATCACAACAAAGAGTTGCTTTTGTAGAGACTCCCTTGTCCAAGCTCCCAATGTTAATTCCAATTGTGCATGCAAGTTACCTTTCCAAGGTCATAAGTATAATATCCCCCCTTGTGGACTCATTTAATGAGTCATCAATCAAAGATGTTTATAAATATATTGATTTCTTCGTTGTCTTTATTCAACTCTTTTCACTCCATCATTGTAATTAAGCGGGATTCTAATTTGATGTCCTTGATATCATCTAAATCAAACATTGAGTAATGTGTAATGTATACATTAGATGTCATTGTTCTCATCGTTGACCTCTCAATCCACTTTATTTAATGTTACTACTAGGGTGATCATAGGTTATTATTGTTATTGTCTAGAATAAGCTTTGATGTAATTGAATGAAGCTAAGCATCCTCCTCACAGGTTGATGTGCACAATTGCCCACCATGTTGTTTCTATGTTGTTTGGATCCTTGTAGAATAGGGCTTGCTCACAATGGACCAGAAAAATGTAGGGCTCCTTAGTAGACCATAGAAGTTTTAATGTAGAGTTTGGTGAAAGCAAGCTACGATGTACTAACTTTTGGCCAAAATTTTAGTACTAAGACCTTTAAAAATAAGATAATAAAAATTTGGAAATAATATAAAAAAATAGCAAAATATTACATCACCACCCCTGCTAAAATTTAAAGTCGCATTTAAAGTGACATCTCTTTTTCTATCACTCACTCTCCCTCCCTCCCTCCCTCCCTCCCTCTCTCTCTCTATTGTTCACTTCCCTCTCTATTCCAATAATCTTTCTCTACCCTTGTCCTTGGAAAGTGCCTTTATTACTATTATTATATCATAGTAGTATATTGTTTTTCTCATGTGAATTATTGTTATGCAACATCTATTAAGCTAGTTTTATATCTCACATTAGTCCATGACTAAGTGTAGGTGTGTGTTTTATGGCCTCAATTTGAAGCATGAGGTAATGGATGTGATTTCACCATGTTTGTATATATATCATATTCTATGTGCTAACTACCCTTTTATGGTAATAAATGCATGTATGAATCGTAAAGGAATGCTTGTGTTTGAATGGTACTCAACTATGGAACATAAAGTTAAAATAAATGCAAGTAAGAATCGTAAAGGAATGACTGTTTCCTACTCACCTCCCCCCTCCCTTCGTTGTAGGCCATAGGATTTGGCTCGTATTGGCCAATGTTGAAGGGCATCAGATATAGCTATAGCCTATAGGTATCTACTTACATTACGTAGTTAGTTTGAAAGGCTATGTATGTAGCCTCATATGATTGAACTTGGCCGAAGTGTGATTCCTTGATTTATGTATAAGCCACCTTGTGTAGTCTTTTTGTAATAATCTCTCTGAACTAATGGGAAAGTAGCTTCGTTTTAGGGAAAAAAAAACTCCTCAAGTATGTTACTGTATGGGACTACAATTTTTCCCCCCCAAAAAAGTATGGGACTACAATTGGTTATGTACTTAGAGAACTATGTAAAATGTGTTTTTTATTCAACACATTAACTTGCTAGTTTAGCATTAAGTTCATTTTGCGCACATACATTGTAGTAAGTCCATTATACAAAGAGCCATGTGTGGTTTATATAATACTATGTTCATTATATATTCTTAAGTTAATACTAATGTGCTTCTATGTATAGGTGTACACCTAGTTTATTGATAATTTCAAACTTTAAATAATAGATAATGTACAGTTGTTTTAGTATTGGTAAAACTAGTTTAATAATACTAATTTCCTGTCATATATATGTCACGCTTTAGTAAGAAACCAACTTTAGTACTAAACCCAGCCAACTAATTTCATTCCATATGTAAACATATTGGTGCTTTTATACTAAGCTCATTCCACTCAATGGTTTATAATTGCTTTAATACTAAGGGTCTACAATTATATTTAGTGTTTTACAACTAAGTTCAAACTATACTAAGGTGTGTATATATAACTTAGTACTAGCTTCATTCTATATTTAGGTAATTTAGTACTGATGTAAAATCATGTCCATTATGCAGGAAGGTGTGTAGTTAGCTGGTTTAGTACTAACTTCGTATTGTAAACTATATTTTATCCTATATTAAGGTGCTTTAGTATTGAGATAGTACTAAGTTAATTCTTTATTGAGTTGCATACTTGGGTTAGTACTAATTTTGTTTAGTGCAACTACATTTAGGTGTTTTAGTATTGATGCACTACTACGTTCATTTTGTAGATAGATCTACATAGTTATATACTCATCATTCATTTAGTAATGATGTATCACTAGTTCATTGTAACATTGAGGTACACAACTTGTGTAGTACTAAATTGATTTTGTACATGTGTATTAATGTTTATTACTATTGAGTCATTTATATTATCGAGGTATAAATTTTGTCTTTAAATCATTTATGTTATAAATCTCCGAATGAATGGTATAGTATATGATAGCACAACACCGGGTATGGGCATGGAACAACAACCAACCATGTTCACACAAGAAAGGGCTCTTGGATATGCCAAGCATCAAACAATAAATACATAATTTTGGAGGTTGGGTCTACAACTATATGTAAAAGGTATAATTAAAACATTCATTCTTCCTTTTATTATTATGTGTGTATATTTACTAATGATATTTCAAATGATTGAAGAAGAAAGGTTAAGGAAGCTAGTAGCTCAAGAGTGTCCGGCAATTGTTCTTGCTTGGTTTGCCACCAATAGGGTATATGCTGGTTTATAATCTAGGCACAACAATATCAACAAGAGGTACAACTCTGTTGATTCATAGATGTGTTCCAGTTTAAGCATGTTAGCCGAAGCCAGGTATAGGATGACACTTAGTGAGTCGTCATGGCTGATCACCAAAGGAAATCTCCGAATTGGCCATGGCAACAATTACAATAACTTATACCCGCTAAATGTGTTCAGTCCGGAGGGCACAAGCAACATAATCGAATTGCCGAATGCAACACTATGGCATGGCCGACTCGGCCATATGTCTCAAGCCGGACTAGACTGGCTAACGACAATTGGCTACATTCCAAAGCTCCAAGCAAGGATAGACTTCTGCGAGCATTGTTGTTACGGGAAACAAACTTGAAGTCTGCACTCACTCCATTATGAGACGATATGACAACCCCTAGAACTGATCCACACCGATATATGTGGGCCGATGCTTGAACGGTCATTGGGAGGCTCCAGGTACTTCATCACTTTTGTTGATGATTGTACTCGGAAAGTTTGGGCTTGTTGATCTACCGACAGTCGACAGTTATAATTGACAGGCATAATAGGTCGAACGTTTTGTCAAGATGATTGTGGTAGGAAATTGTATTTTCTCGTACAAGTCTATACTCAGGACTAATCGGACTGATAAGTACTGATGATTGACTATTCAGCTTAATATAGTTAATTAGCAGATATTGTAACCAGGAGTTTGACAGAAACACAAAACCCTTAAGCATATAATAAGATATAGTCGACACAAAGATAACTAACTACTAACTTATATTAAACCAAAATAGAATGATAAAATTACAATGCCCTCCATCCCTTTTTATAGGTGATCTGAGAGTCTCTATTCCAAGATTTACACTTGCCTTATTCGGCAAGAACTATAACAAAACTCTTTTAACTAATTCTATTTTTGCTACTTGGCAAAAAAAGTCATTTTATATTTCCTTCCGTCTTCTGACTATGACCCTTTCACATTTGAATATTGTCAACTCCAACGCCGACTTGTTTCCACACTTGTGCGACTCCGACCTTCCGATCCTGGGTAGCCAACCGGCTAACGCTTGGCCACCCTGTGGGATAGTGCCTTGCACGATCGAACCCTACCCTTTACATTGGAGCGTGGTCCTCCTCAGGGTCGGCGTCGTCGTCATCATCACTGTCCGCCTCGATGAGGATCTTGTCTACGTCCTCCTTAACCTTGCTTTTTTCTTCATGTCTCTCGGCCTTAGTTTCAAAATCATGAATTTTCAATTCTGTATCATACCTAACATTGTTAGCTTCGATTCGCATGTTTGAACACGAAAATCCGATATCACACGAGCCAGGTATGAACATTTTCATTTAGTCACGCTCTCTTGTCTACGTCCTCCTCAACCTTGCTTTTTTTTTCATGTCTTTCGCCCTCAGTTTCAAAATCATGAATTTTCAATTCTATATCATAACTAACATCGTTAGCTTCGATTCACATGTTTTAACACAAAAATGTGATATCACACGAGCCAGGTATGAACATTTCCATTTACTTACGCTCTCTTGTCTACGTCCTCCTCAACCTTGCTTTTTTCTTCAGGTCTCTCGCCCTCAGTTTCAAAATCATGATTTTTCAATTCTATATCCTAACATCGTTAGATTCGATTCGCATGTTTGAACACGAAAATCCGATATCACATGAGCCAGGTATGAACATTTTCATTTAGTCACGCTCTCTTGTCTACGTCCTCCTCAACCTTGCTTTTTTCTTCATGTCTCTCGCCCTCAGTTTCAAAATCATGAATTTTCAATTCTATATCATAACTAACATCGTTCGCTTCGATTCACATGTTTGAACACGAAAATCCGATATCACACGAGCCAGGTATGAACATTTTCATTTAGTCACGCTCTCTTGTCTACGTCCTCCTCAACCTTGCTTTTTTCTTCATGTCTTTCGCCCTCAGTTTCAAAATCATGAATTTTCAATTCTATATCATAACTAACATCGTTAGCTTCGATTCACATGTTTGAACACAAAAATGTGATATCACACGAGCGTGCTCCTCAACCTTGGTTTTTTTCTTTATGTCTCCTGCCCTATGTTTCAAAATCATGAATTTTCAATTCTATATCATACCTAACATCGTTAGCTTCGAATCGCATGTTTGAACACAAAAATCCGATATCACACGAGCCAGGTATCACACGAGCCAGGTACAAGAGAACGTGAGTAAATGAAAATGTTCATACCTGGCTCGTGTGATATCGGATTTTTGTGTTCAAACATGCGAATCGAAGTTAACAATGTTAGGTATGATATAGAGTTAAAAAATCATGATTTCGAAACTCAAGGCGAGAGACATGAAGAAAAGAGCAAAGTTGAGGAGGACGTTGTCGTAGTGTATTTCGTACACTACGTGAAAAACTTATAAAGTACCGATTTAATAAATATGAATAAATAGTAGAAAATATTAAAATATATATAACATGCATAGGGCAAGATTCGAACCTTGCACCTCCATGTTAATAATGTAATGTCTTACCATTACACTAGCATTTCATTAGTGTTCAAAAATAGATGTTCCACATAGAAACCTTAGTTCACCTAGGATAAACTTTAGTTAAAAGAAAACGCATGCTAAAAGAAAAATCTACGCATGCACATCTAGCGTGCATGAACGCTATAGTTGATAAAAAACGCACAAGTTAGAAAAAGCATGATCACTTTAGATAAAGCATATAGTCTATCTATAGGAAAAACATGGTGTCTATAGTTAGAAAAAGAAGAAGCATGGACTCCCTCATCACTACATAAGGATGGGGAGCACAATGTAATAGGTGTGTGAAATATTTGGAAATTGGATATATTTCCGAAAACACCAACCGATTAATATAATCGTGGGATTCACGAAAATAATATAATCTATACTTGTGGGATTCACAAGTTTCTTATATCTTTCTTTCAATCTAAATACATATTCTTATCTAAATATTGATTAATCGAATACAATACACTCGTGGGATTCACGAAATTTCTATCTCTCTTTCTAATAATCTATTCATTACTAGCCTCATCTCATATTCTTCTTTCTCCTAGTCCAAAACCTCAGTGGTTCCCACCCGACTCACGCAACGATTCGGCGCCGAAAGGCACGACAACGTAGACAAGAGAGCGTGAGTAAATGAAAATGTTCATAGTTGGCTCGTGTGATATCATATTTTTGTGTTCAAACACTCGAATAGAAGCTAATGACGTTAGCTATGATATAGAATTGAAAACTCATGATTTTGAAACTGAGGGCGACAAACATGAAGAAAAAAGCAAGGTTGAGGAGGACGTAGACAAGAGAGCGTAAGTAAATGAAAATGTTCGTAGTTGGCTCGCGTTATATCAGATTTTTGTGTTTAGACATGCGAATTGAAGATAACGATGTTAGGTGTGATATAGAATTGAAAAATCATGATTTTGAAACTCAGGGCGAGAGACATGAAGAGAAAAGCAAGGTTGAGGAGGACGTAGACAAGTGAGCGTAAGTAAATGAAAATGTTCATACCTCGCTCGTGTGATATCACATTTTTGTGTTCAAACATGTGAATTGAAGATAACGATGTTAGGTATGATTTAGAATTAAAAAATCATGATTTTGAAACTGAGGGCAAGAGACATGAAGAGAAAAGCAAAGTTGAGGAGGACATAGACAAGAGAGCGTGAGTAAATGAAAATGTTCATACCTGGCTCGTGTGATATCACATTTTTGTGTTAAAACATGTGAATCGAAGCTAATGATGTTACTTATGATATAGAATTGAAAAATCATGATTTTGAAACTGAGGGTGAAAGACATGAAAAAAAAAGCAAGGTTGAGGAGGACGTAGACAAGAGAGCGTGACTAAATGAAAATGTTCATACCTGGCTCATGTGATATCGGATTTTCTTGTTCAAACATGCGAATCGAATCTAACGATGTTAGGTATGATACAGAATTGAAAAATCATGATTTTGAAACTAAGGCCGAGAGACATGAAGAAAAAAGCAAGGTTCTTCTTCGTCAGCTCTGTTGTCGGTCGATTGTTGTGCCGCTTGCGGTGATTGGGCGTTTGCGTTTGGGCCTAATTCACTAGTCTGCTGTCGATGCTCACATTCATATCCATCTGGTCATACAGGAGTGTCAATCTCGTGGGTGTCATATTCTTCCATTAGTCGTGCGCCTCCTGGTGGTTTGCAGCCCGCTTGTATGGACCACGTGCTAGATCCTCCTAAACGGTATTAATGGATGCTTCGTCCATTTTGAAGAAAGTTGTGCCTTTCTTCTTCCGGTTTTCTCTATTGGCACAGAGTAGTTGCCATTCGGCTGCCTGCGCCAACCAAGTCTACCAACCTTTATCCAGTGAGTCGACGACCATCTACTGTGTTCGGCGCATTTGAGCCCTCTTGATGGGGCACACCTTCTCTTCGCCCATACTCACCTTGTATTGCATTGTGGCGAGCTCCTTCTGCATGAGGCCAGGTGAGCTTCTACTGACCTTGTGTTGAACATGATCTTCACCTCGTTTCTCCTCGTACTTGGCCTCGAGCTCATCGCTTTTCCTGATCAGTTCATTTTTCTCCAATTTGAACTGTGCTTTTTGCTGCTCGTATTCCGTATGCCTCTCTGTCTTTTCGATTACAAGCTTAGCCATCCTATCTGTATAATGTTCCTCTTGCATCGGAACATATATCTCGAGCTCTTCGACCATTTCCTGGTCCTGTTGTGTCTCCTCCCTTTGACGTTCTACCGGTTGCTTCAATTGCTGTATGGTGTCGTCTTTGGCATCAAGTAATGCCCCTACCTTGGTCTTAGCTAACTCTAGATGATCTACCATCTTTTTAACTTTAGCGTTAGCTTCTTCTGCACGTTTATTCTCTTATTCGACCTCTTCTTCGGTAGCCCATAATTGATCACGATTCTGCATGTGGTCGTTGACTTCCTTCAACTGCTCTTCTATATGTTGGAGTCGATCCGACATGTCATCCTTGTCCTTTTGCAATGTAGAACATTGTGTATGCAGCCGGTCGCCTGATGTTGTCGCTCTTTTACATGCCTTTGCCATGCCCTTTGCAACTTTGTATGTTTTGGTGTACTCCTTGTGTACTTCGACCAATGCCATATGAAGAGGAGGCATTTGAATCGCCTGTCCCCTATTCTTTGCATCCCGTTGTCGGCCGATTCTCTGCAATTCTTGCTGTTCTTTTGGTTCGATTCCGCCGAGCATGGGCTTTTGGATCATTTCCCGATCCTTATGCTCTTGGGCCAACATGTCGGAAGCATGCTGTAATCTCTTGGCAAGCCAGTCCACGAGTTCGTATGATGTTCCAAATTGTAGTAGTGCCACGAACTCATAGGCTGTCAGTGGTATTTCAGGCAGGCCAAGAACTTCATTCGGGGTCATAGTGGATGATTTCCCCCTTTCCATAGGCTGTGATTCGACTTGATCGACTCTGGTAGTAATCAGTGTTTGCGGTGCCAATGGTCGGTCAACCGATTCTTGGTTGTCGACCCGTTGTCTCTCGGTCACCGACCCTCTTGTTCCGATTGGGGATACCTTTGACTCTTTTGTTTTTCCCTTAACGTTTTTGGTCAAGGCTGACTCTCTTGTGGTTGTTGGTCGGGTTGAGATGCCTTATTCGGCACTAGTTCTTGTTGTGTGGGGTTTTGGGTCGGCTCCGTGAAAAAGATTATGTGCGGAAGCAATAGAAAACCAAACACACAGAGAATACGCAAGTTTAATGGAGAGCTTGAGTATACACAATACGCGGGAGAGACAGAGAGAGACACACGAAAACCACAATTCAAAAATATTAACTCTCTGTACATACACCGTGCTCAGTGAGCACCTTTTATACAAGCCCTGACAATCGGGCTGACACAAGTACTGGCAGTACTTTACTGCCATAAATGAGCCTCAACACTCATTCCCAAAACTATTCCTTACGAGGAATATCTTTCAAACGGCCTCGCGGTTTACGCACCGCTACAACCATGTTATGCGTACCAATTTTACACACCCAGTCTACGCACTAGCTATGCATCGTATTACGCACAAATGTTGAGCTTGTCTCTCAACACTCCCCCTCAAGCTCAACTTGAGGTTCTGCCTGCTCCGCCGGATCTACGCTCCGGCTTCTCCTGGCTCCACGCCTTGCTCGCGCTCCTCGGCTTGTTCGACTCCGCGCGCTTCGACCCTTCCGGTCGACTTGTCTGCTCCCACGGCCCTTCACAGCTTCCTTGTTGTCGCGGTGTTGGCGCTTCTCCTGCTACCTTCTTCTCCACTTGGTCCTTGGTTGATTCAGTGCATCCGAATCAAACATCCGAACCGACTCGGCTACCTCTGATTGGTTTTCGCTCTCGTTCGAGTTGGATGTCTCCAACTTGTCTTCGGTCTTCTCGCCCTTGACGACGTCATCTCCCCCATGCTTGGTTGACTTTGGCTCTTCCTTTCGGCTGCTCCCCTTTGCTCGATGCGTGCGGAGAAAGTGTGAGTGCTCTGTGAGGTTTGTTCGTGCTCTATTCGCTTGTAAACATTTGCGTTTTTTTGTGACATATAATCTAGCTGAAGGAGGTTTTGTAAAAAGATGGACCATTTTCGAGACTGAATGTTATAAATAGAATATGCTATTAATGGCTCTTCAATGACCACCACTCGTAATGAATTTTAAATCATCAGTCAGCCTGTCCATTTATAGTTTGAAAATGACAGTGCCAAGAACTAATGATGACATGATGACAAGAATGATTTTTCTATTATGACTATTTTTGCCAAGATACTTTTATTTATTTATTAATATTTACAATCATGTCCCTTTACCCACTCATGGAGTAATCGGTAGACTACCGGTATCGACACTTTGTTCGAATTTATTTGTCAGGGCCAATCCTTGATATGACTTAAGTCGAAATCCGTTGACCCATTTCCGCAAGATCTCCCTAGCTAATGTGCCGACTTGATATGTTCCATCGTTACTGTTGACAATCCAAAAAGGCCTAGTCCATCAATATCTAAGCTTTCCCGGCATTGAACCCATCTTAGTTTGGAACACTAATACCGACTTATCGACTTTGAACATTTTGTCCTTATTTTTTCAGTGTCGTTCGATCAACGCCTTAGTTTGTCTCTGCTTCTACTCAAAGTGACACATTGCTTGTAACTGACTCTCCTCCAGTAATAATAACTGCTCCTTTCAAACTCCTTCCGACTGTTCCTCGTCGAGTCGTTTTGTTACCTGTACGCGCAGTGTCGGAATTTGAAATTCGATCGACATCACTACCTCTAATCCGAACGGAGTTGACTTTATCATTGTGTTGCATGTGGTGCGGTAAGCCCATAAAGCACTGTGTAGGTTCTAATCCCAATCGATTCTATTTTCATTAACTATCTTCGTCAAAATCATCTGTAGTGTCTTATTGATTGATTTGGCCAACCCATTAGCTTGTGGATAGTATGGGGTACTCCTTTTATGTACGACTGCATAGTAGGTTGATAATTCATGAACAATATTGTTTACAAAATGCGTATCCTAATCACTAACTAATTCGATTGAGCAACCGAATTGACACTATATGTACTCGTAGAGGAATTTCGCTGTTGACGCTATTGTATTATCCCGAAGTGCTTTGGCTTCGACCCACTTTGTACAATAGTCGGTAGCAACTATTATATACCGATTCCCTATTCTCGCTGCTGCCGGTTTGAATGGTCCGACAAAGTCGAGACCCCATTTTTGGAACGGCTCTAAGGGTAGTACCGGTTGATGTGGCATGCGATCCCGTTCAGTTGGTTGACTGTTTCGTTGGCACAGATCGCATTGTCGACAGTATTCGACTTCACCCTTTGTAGTGCTTGGCCACCATAGCCCACTATTCCAAATTTTTCTGGTCGTCGTTTGACCAGCGTAATGCTCTCCAGCTACCCCGCAATGAGCTTTGCGCAAGATTGGGTCCTTTTCAAACTGTTGAATGACGCGTAGCCATATGTCATAAGCTCCTTTATGATATAGTGTCATTCAATAAGCAGAAATTCCAGCTCCGAACTGCCTGTCTTTTTCATTCATCTATTGGCATCCCTTCCAGTGGCAATCCGGTACTAAGAAAGATCAACATTTCCGTGATCCATAAATCGGCGGTCTCTTCATCCACTTCAATCGAAACCACTGTCTCAACTCAAAAGAGTGTAGCATCAAGAAACTCATCCTTCACTCCTATACCTGGCTCTCTCAACTCTAGTTGACTGAGCTAGTCGGCTATTGCATGCTAGACCCCTGGTCGATGAATTATATCGAATTCGAATTCTTGTAGCACAAGAGTCCATCTGGCCAATTTACCTGTTAATTCTTGTTTGGAGAGTAAGTACAAATAATGCCGAATGATCAACATGAAATATGAATTTATGACCCAACAGGTAATGTTGGAATTTGTTGATGTTATAAATCATTCCTAGAGCCTCACGTTCAGTTGTCGAATAATTGCGTTCGGTAGTTGATAATTTCCGACTCACATAATATACTAGCCAGTACCAGTTCGGCTCCAACAACTGCATTAAAGAACTTCCAATTATGACATCGGAAGCGTCCACAAAGACATGAAAATCCTTTTCCCAATCGGGTGGTTGTACGACTGGGACCTTTGTCAGCATCTTCTTGAGACATTCATACGCATCTTGTTCGGCGGTTGTCTATTGAAAAGGTACTTTGTGTACCGCCACATGTAGAGGTGTGGTCACATCGGCTAGATACCGAATCATCCGATTGTGCTATCTTATTTGAGCCAAAAATCTGCTCAGGGCTATGCCAGGCATTTGTCGACGGTGGAGCCTCCATTATAGCTTTTACTTTATGTCTAGTTTGACTGCAATGCCTTCGCTACTAACGATATGTCCGAGAAATGTACCACTCACTACACCAAATGCACATTTAGTTGGATTCAGACTAAGTCGACCTTGGAGGCACCGGTCTAAGCATAGTTGGAGAGGTTCAAAATGGTTAGGTTTCCTGTTGTAAACTGCAAAATCATCCAAGAATACCGACATAAATGTTGGTATATAATCTACAAAAAATTATTAAATGACACTTTGAAATGTCGTCGGAGCTGTTTTCAAGCTGAACATCATCACTACTGATACAAATATGCCCCATTCGGTGACGAACACTGGCCTTTCCTGATCATCAAGATGTATCCAAACCTGGTTTACCCACTAAATCCATCTAGAAAGCTATAAATTTCATGCCCCACCACTACATCCAAGACCTCATTAGTAAATGGTAATGGAAATGCATCCATTACGGTGGCCGCGTTCAATTTCCCTGTAGTTGACACATACCCTGATTTTCTAGTTCTTTTTGGGTACTATGACGATGAGACTTTAACGAAGTTCCCTTCTTCACTGGTCGAATGAAACTGACCCTTAGTAATTTGTCGATTTCCTCTTTTACTTTGACTGCATAGTTCAGATTCAGCCTATACCCTATTGAACCGGCTTTGCATCCTTATGTAAATTTATTTGATGTTGACAGAACACCGGATCGAGCCCTTTCATATCCTCAAATCACCATGCAAAGAAATATCTATACTGTTGAAGAAGATTACTTAGTTTGGCTTTGTCGGCTGACTCCATCTCTTTTGCTATCCGAATTTCTTTGGTTCAACATCCTTTTCGGCTAAATTTAATTCTTCTAATGTGACGCCTACACTCGCTGAGATACATGCATTTCTCTTTCCATAGCTTCATGTTATAGTCGTAATTCTTTAATAGTTTTATCATCGACAAGCATCTCCTCCTCTTTTTCTTCCTCCCCGAAATAAGGCGTGAGTGTCTGAACAATGTCAACTTCAAATAATTGAATGATCTTGGGATTATCTTCGAAGTATTGTTCTACTTCTACATGATCCAATCCCTCCATCATGTTAACTGCTTCTGCATGAATTGGTAAACATTGTTGAAATGTGGTGACCTTCTCTTGTGTCGACACCCGAATCTTGTTCTTGCCTTTTTGGAATGTCAACACATTTCTCTGCCAATTCTGCTTCATATTAGCAGTTTTGAGCCAAGATCCGCCCAATAATAAAGGATATGCACCTAGTGCATCTAAATGAAGAACCACTACCGAGATTTGAAATGTGTGGCCACCGATGAAAATGTCCAAATGTTGAATCAGTCCGAGTGGTCGGACAGTTCTCGTATCGGCCATTCGTAACAAAAAAGGATAGGTGTCCCATTTCGTAATATTGAGCTGATCACATGTCAGCTTATTTATCACATTGACACTAGAACCACCATCGACAATGGTCCTTGAGACTTCCTAGCCACAAATTATTACCCTGATTGTTGGCCTCTGCTTATCCATTACTGTTGGTCCTGTGATTGGATTATTATAATTTATGAATACTTTTTCTGCCCCATTCTGTGCAATAATTGTGGTGACCTTTTCGTTAAATCTCGGCACTAAATTCAATAATCCAGCTAGGGGTAATGACACTTAACAATCTGCCAAGACTTTCCATGTTTCTTCGTCTTCAGGTGCTGCAACATGTTGCAACATTCGGGCCACGTTTTTGTTGTTGGCCTCTTCGACTCATTCCTTGGCTGTTTTTCATACTGCCTCTTGTACTTCCCACTCTGATTGTTTAGCCTTATTGCGAGTGGTTACCTTCTATACTTCGGGCACAACCATATTCACCGTAGGTGCTTTCCCTTTATGATTTGTCGGGCATTGATTTTCATAATGACCATCCTTCCTACAAATATAGCAAGTCGGTACCGATGGTCCACTGGATTTTCCATTTTCATACTGAGGTCGACGAGCATCTTGAGATTCAGAGTCATATCTGGCTCTTAAATCATGCTGAAACTGTCAAGATCCTTTAGACTTTCTATTATCATGGTATCAACGATTCAGTGGTCAATTATCGCTATTCCTCCTGTGATCATAGATTGCCATATTCGCATTCGTCGGGTTTCCCATTCGAATGCAAATGAATACGAATACAAATACGAATGGGTAGTCAAGTATTCGTTTTAGCCCCCCCCCCCCAAAAAAAAAAAACTTAACAATAAATAGGGATAATAAAAGAGGGACTTGACAAATACTAAATTTTTATAATAAATGTATAACTTATAAGCATTCGTTTTATTTTTAATAAATAAATAAAATAAAATAAAGGCTCATTAATTTCTCACTTTTTATTTCCTCAAAATTTATGGATATTTTTATCTTGACATTAAAAATAGTACTTCAAACTAATCATATCTTCAAAGTTCATACTAATTAGTAATCATATTTGTATAATAAATATAAAAAAAAATTTTAAAAAAATTTAATTAATTAAAATAAGTTTCATAAACTCTCTTGACACTATAATCTATTAATGAATAATTGTTTTTTTGGTGAAATACATTTATTTAAATAAATAAATAAATTTTTTATATTTATTTTACAAACGAATGGTTTTTTAATATTCTTGGGGCCGTTTTGTATTCTCGAATATGGAGAATATTGCGCATGGAGAATATCACGAATATCACGCATGTGTCAATCTATGCCTGTGATCATGGGATCTTCTGTCCTCCGAGTGTCGACCACCCCGGTAAGGTTATCGATTATTTCTATCCTACTGGGTGAATAGTCCCTATCGCGTTGATAATCATCTTTTTGATCATCTTCTCGCCGATAATCGTGTTGTCGATAATCATCCCTCCGATTATCTTCCCTCCGATTATCATCCCTCTAACTATCATCTCTCCAATTATGATTTGACCGATATCGATCCTCATATTCTGACCGATAATGATCTGGCCTATTCTGGTCCTCTTGAAAGTTGTTTTCGGGGTGAATCTGTCGGATTGGTGTTGTGGTTTTATTGAGTAAATTGTACTCACATTGATCGACAGAATGCGCCTTGGAGTGGCAGATCATACAATGAGTACGCAAACTACATTCCATCGTAGAATGCCCCATATTGAGACATGCAGTGCATTGCACGACTTGTAGGAATCTTAACTCCTTCAATGTAGGTAAAGACTTGTGTAATGCCGCCATATTCATAGTGTTATTGCTCTTGGTTCTATCCACTGCTAGTGCTTTATCAATCACTTGCTCTAGTGATTGATTCTTCAAATCAACAAAGCTAAAGTTCTTCGGAGTGGCCTACGTAATGCCTCCAAGAATATGTCTTTCAGCTCTTCCTTAGAAATTGGTTGCACAATTTGGAGATGAAGATTTTGAATTTGGATGACAAATTGCGACATTGTTTCATGGGGTTCTTGATATGCCGCATAAAACTGACTAATTAGATCCTTCTGCGGAATCTATCAATGAAATAATTGAACGAATTTTGTAGTTAATTGTTGAAAAGATTCGAACACTCTCGGCTTAGCGGAGCAATATCCAGGAGGTCCAAGAAGCAGCCGACTATTGCACTTTCAAGCACAAAGGCCAAATACAGGGGCACCGTTGTGGTTGCACGTGAAGACGTATGGCTCAAGAGGATTTTGAAGGATCTGGGCATCCCCATCAAGGAGCCGACTCCCCTTTACTACGACAACATGAGCAATATTTATCTGGCTCAGAACTCGATGTTCCATGGGCGCACGAAGCATATCGAGGTGCACTATCACTTCATCTGAGAACACGTTCAGGTTGGAGATGTTGAAGTTCAACATATCAACACAAATCTTTAGACAACTGATATCTTCACCAAAGCCCTAGGAGCCAACAAGCTTCGGCAATTCATGTCAGACGTTGGACTAACAATGCTTGACTTGCCAAGCTTGAGGGGGAGTACAAACCAAACCCTGTTCGAACCGGATACCAACCGACGCGGACAACAACCAAAAGGAACCAACCCGAGTTGAGCTTGAGGGGGCACGTTGAGAATCAAGTTCAACCTAGTCTAGTGTGTGAGCACACCCTTTGAGAATCCATGAACAATCAAAGGTCAAAAGTCACCACTACTTTTGTAGCATTAATTATGTGTCATAGAATCATATTCTATGACACATAACTAATGAGTTTCCACATTCCCCATGACCGATGAGCTTTGGTGACTATATAAAGCACCCTCCTACTTTGTAATGTATCGGTTAACCTCCTTTGTAATATACATCTTCTTGAGTATTCTATTTTTCTATCAATCTTATGTCTCTCCTCTCCTCTTCTCAAACACACACACACACACACACAACACATCTCTAACTTATTCCACTGCACAGAATCACAATCGATTCTAGACAGTGTGTCATGACATTGTTGTATGACTTGGAGTCGGGAAGGACTGTCAGGCACATACAAGAGATTTTGTCGAAAAAGTAAACCATCATGTGAACTAAAATGGGTGTAGTCTTGACGAGGATTTTGAGATTGGGAGTTGGAAGCACGATTTGGGATAATATGGTTCGAAATCTCTTGGGTGAATGCATCAGCCGCAATATGCTCCCGAATGGAATCAAGAAGACTTGCCATTAGTCATAGACGATTCGGACCTAAGAGGATTTTCTACTGGCTTTCAAATGCGGCCTCTCCTGGTTGAAGTTCCATATATGAACGTCGAGATAAATCATCTTCTTTTCCTTGTTGCATCCCAAGGCGATATAGAATTACGAAATCAAAACAAGCTAAGAATTGTGCCCAACGAGCTTGTCGACGACTCAAGACTCGAGCACTTTGGAAGTATTTTAGATTTTTTGATCATTGTAGACAATAATCTGTTGAGAAGAACCCTAAAAAAAATGACGTCATTGTTGAAAAGAATCCACTATGGCAAGAAGCTCTTTGTCGTGAATCTCATAGTTGATTTCCGCGGCTTCAAATTTCCGTTAGTGAAAAGCCACAGGGTGCAGTTGGCCATCATCGCCAATCTAGGACAATACGCTTCCGAGTGCGAAGTCAAATGCATCAGCTTCAAGTATAAAGTGCCTCATTGGATTGACATGCATTAAAATTGGTGCAAATTTAAATGCTTGCTTTAAACCCTCAAATGCAGAGTTCGCATTTGTACTCCATACTAATGATAGATTCTTTTGCGTTACTTGAGTGAGGGGCAATACGATCTTTGAATAATCTTTGATGAACTTGCGATAAAAGTTTGTGAACCCAAGAAAACATTGTACATGTCGCACAGACTGTGGTGTTTGCGAATCCAAAATTGTTTGAACCTTTAATGGATCCATAGAGATGCCATTTGCCGAGACTATGTACCCCAAAAATTCCACTTGACACTCGAGACCATATGAAGCGAACCATCTTTCTTCTTAAGGAAAAAGATGGGTGCACCAACAAGAGATCTTGAATGTTGGATAAAACCATTCTTGAAGAACCTCTAACTCCGTGGGCGAAAGGTTATAAATTGGCCCCCATGGAGGCTCTTTTCCTAGCTTCAAATCAATCGGGAAATCATATGGTCCATGCTCTAGTAGTCTATTAGCCTTCACCTTATCAAACATATCAGAGAATTTTGTATACTTCTTTGGTAGTTGGACCCCCAATTCTTGTGAGCTAGATGAGGGAGTTGCTAAAACCACGAACACAAACATGTCTTCCTTCCTTCCATCCTCACGTAACTGATGTATTGAGATTGTTGAAATCATGTGGGATCTATTACCTGGCCGGGAAAGGAGCTAAGGATGGCAAAGACCAGGGTGTAAAAAGGGGAATTGTTATTTAGGAATTTGTTGAAATTACTAGTCTTAATATATAGATTAATATATAAGAAGATGTGGACGGACGGACCGGAATCGGTATGCCGATCCGGATCCAGACTGATCCCGAATAGGTGCCGGTTGGCACCGTTTTGTACTTTGCACCGGTGACCTATATAAAGGCCCGGTTATAATGTAGTCATTAACGGAGAGTAATATAAACCTTTTGTTTAATCATTGAGTATTGTTCACCGTTCTGTGCTTATTGTATATCTTACGCGTGTTAATGATGTATTGCTAAGTAACCGATTAAGGTCCAATTAAGCATTGTGTCATAAGTTATCTCGCCGTAACACCCTTTGGTGAAGTGTCTTAAGTGGACACCTTGTGTTAGGCTATTGTCCGGCCCTAAGGATTAACAGGATCCCAAATCCTTTGTTGGAGTATTAAGAGACTCGGACTGTACTGTGACCTTTTCAATAGTTCTTTTTCTCCAACCAATAGTTGGGTTATGTAGCTCAAACCAAGGAAGACCAAGAACTAGGGAGTTCTCTAGACCACTAATGATGTTGAATGAGATGACATTAGCCAAATTACCTAGGACTACACAAATTGGTTTAGACTCATCGACTATATCACTTGATGTTATAAAGCGGCCATCAATGACTCCTACAGCTACTGGGTTCTAGGATGGTCCAACCAAATGGCTCCTATTTTGGCCGAACTTATTCGTTTAACACATCCTCTAATTGGCACAAGACATCAAATCTATTCTCATGGCATGGGATATTAGGCTTGCTTAAGTTATTAGAAGTGATAACAGAACTCAAGGTAAGGTTATCATGTGCACTTACTTGGTATACTTGAGGAGGTCGGGGTTTATGTGGACAATTCATGGCTATATGTCTTGAACCACCACAATATAGGCATAGGCGGTGCACTTGACATCATTGTTTCTCAACATCTAATAAGGGCCCTCGACGTTGTGTTGACTCTATTTCCATCGGAGTGGGGCCATTCCTCATAATGGGTCTGGGAACTTGTGCCAGCGTTGCGACTATTGAAGCGTACGTCTGTTCTGGTGGCGGTGTCGTGTCTTTCACCGTCGCATCGTTGCGTGAGTTGGGTGGGAACCATCGAGGTTTTGGACTAGGAGGAGGTGAATTCTAAGGCAGATAAGAATATGAATAGATTGAAGAAAGACATAGAAATTCGTGAATCCCACGAATATAGTGAATTAGTTTAACTTAATATTTAAAATCATAAACTTAATCAATTGAAATAGTTTAGAATAGATTAGAGTAGATTGAGAAAAAAGATCAAAACTTGTGAATCCCACAAGTATTTAGATCGTAATAAAAAACTCAAGAATCCATTATCTCAATACATCTTTCTCTTCCCTTCATATAATGACGGAAGAGGCTAAGTATATCATACCACATGGAAAGCATCATGCTTTTTCTAAAGTGTTCATGCACACTAGATGTGCAAGAATAATTTTTCCTATTATGCTTTTTCTTCTATTAATAGTGTTCATGCACGTGAGATGTGCATGAATAGTTTTTTCGATCATGCGTTTTCTTCTAACTAAAGTTTTATGCACTCTACGTGTAAATGTAGCTTTTCCTAAAAAATACATGAAATAACCTTTGTACGTGGGATTTCAACTTTTTTAACACTTATGATGTGTTAGTATAATGGTAAGAACTCGATTGATTACCGTAGAGGTACAAGGTTCAAATCTTGCCCTATGCATGTAATATATATTTTCTTCTATTTCTTCATATTTATTGAATCGGGTACTTTATACGTTTTTCACGTAGTGTACGAAATACACTACGACAACGGCATAACAGTTGTTGGCATTCAAAACGTCGCTCAAATAGGTGATTATCACATTGCACAGCTCAACTAATTGCCTCTATAAGAGACTTCGGATCTTCGTGGAAAGTAAAAAGAAGATCTTTGACATCGCTACGCAAACCCTGACGGAATTGACCATTAAGGTTGCGTCATCCCAAGGGATGTCGCATGCCAAGAGACAGAAATTTGCTTCATAAGCCAAAGCGGGACGATCTCCTTGTTGGAGTCTTCGAATCTTGTTTATTGTCATCCTAGTGCTATCGATGTCTCCAAAACTAGCTTGAAACTCCTTAATGAGCGCCTTGAAATCCTCCAACAACGGTGATTTCTTCTCGAGAAATGGTGCAAACCATGCTAATGCTATACTGCTTTGCAAGGTTCCTATTAATCCCACACGAGCATTATCAATTGGGTACCGATTGGGATGTAACGGAATCACCAAATGGGCTTTATTAAGGAAACCTCAAAACAGAGAACTTGTACCATCAAACTTGGCAGAGAGGCTAATCTTTGGTTCCCTTGGGGAGTTTTGAACCCCCGCCACTTGTTCTTGTAATGTTAATATAGTAGCCTCGAGTTGATGAACCTGTTGCGATAACTCCTCATATTGGCAAGCTTTCTCGGTACTCACGTGTTGTAGGTCCCCGAGTAGTCTTTGATTTTCTTGCTCTAATAACACAAACTTAGTCATGAGCATGACGAGCTCAAAAAGGACACACATATATTCTTGCTTACTAACGGGCTCCATAACTTATGACGAGAAGGAAAAAGAAAGAAGGAAAAAGAAGAAAGCTTGCTAGGTTCATTGGAAGAGGAAGAAAAGAAAGATTATGTTCTAAATGTCATGATTCATGAGTAGGAGAGAGAGAGAGAGAGAGAGAGAGAGAGAGAGAGAGAGAGAGAGAGAGAGAGAGAGAGAGAGAGATAAGACAAGAAATGGAAATGAGTTTATATTATGAGAAAACAAGGTTTACAAAGAGTAGGCTAAGGGGCTAAAGACTGGTGTTGAACCAAATGAATTCTCATGAATGAGTAAACACTTATTTATAGGTTCTTATGGAGTATTCTAGAATGATCTAGAGTATTTTAGATATTTAAGATACTCACAAAATATTCTAGAATACGCTAAATTTCTTCTAATAATATTATAATTATACATTGTATATGTTATCATAATGCTCAAAGGTTTGACATATATACAAAGGGGTTGTGAGTTTGAACCCTTATAAGACAAAATGTAGGTTTTCATGACACTCATGACATTGGGGGTTAACCCTAACTCCTAAACCCTAATTTCCTTACTCTTCAGCTCTACTCCTACTCCACTCCCACTTCAACCTTGCATGCAATTCAACTCTACCTTACTTCTCCTTTCTCTTTTCTAATTTTGATAGAAAGGGTAATTTTATACTTTAGATGAATAGTCAAATACTCCCAATTCGAAGAACAACTGAATGCTCCTAATTGTCAAATGTTTATGAGAATACCTTGATTTTTCAAAATGACTAAACTATAGTTAGTTTTACAAACTCTACCAAAATATCCTTCTGCTTTCGATAAAAACAAATTGAAAAATACCTGAAAGGTAACGAAATATTAAAAACCTTGGTATGGCTTTTCCCAGGATGGATGTCTCCTTGATGATGGGGTGATTAGGCACAACAAAAGAATCTTGCTGGAGCTCCAAGAAGGAACCAAGCTCTAACATGAGTATTGGCTTCGTTGCGAATCTTTCTTAGATGATTTTGTTGGAATGTTGTCTAGACAAGAAAGACTTCTTAAAGGCATCGACGTACAAATTGAATGAAAACATGAGATGAAACAAATAAGTTGTTATATGCATATTCATGTGTAGATGTGCACATAGACACTCACTATATATACCATCAATATATAAAGACATGGTGTACAACCTACTTGTGCAAATGGAACATGTCATTTATTACACAAATACACATAAATACATACATATACAAAAGTTTACATGCATAATACATATGCATGTGTCTTAGGGTATATACATTTATAAACGTGAGTATGTATATGAATGTGTCTCTACGATATTTGCATAGATTTTTAGGGCATGTGTGTATATGTGTTGTAAAGAATCGGGTATGATTCTTGTGCAGCGGAATAGGTTAGAGATGTGTGTTATGTGTGTGTGTGTGAGAGAGAGAGATAGAGGAGAGAAAACAAAAGATAGATTAGAGAGACAATAAAATACTCAAGAAGATGTATATTACAAAGGAGATTAATCGACATTTACAAAGTAGGAGGAGAGTGCTTTATATAGTCACTCTCTCTCTTCATTAACTACCGAAGCTCATGAGTCATGAGGAATGTGGAAACTCATTAGTTATGTGTCATAGAATATGATTCTATGACACATAGTTAATGTGTAAATAAGAGTGGTGACTTTTAACCTTTGAGTGCACTCTTTCAAGGGTGTGCTCACACACTAGACTAGGTTGAGCTTGATTCTCAACACACCCCCTCAAGCTCAACTTTGGTCAGCTACTCCGGTTGATGTCCGCTTCGGCTCGTATCCGGTTTGGACGGTATCCGGTTCTCGCTTGTACTCCCCCTCAAGCTTGGCAAGTCAGGGACCATCAATCCAAGGTCTGACAAGACTCGGGTGGATTGACAAAGTTTCTCATTTGCCGATGTGAGTGATTTCTCAACTCCGCGTGACCTCATAAGAGACACATCAAAGCCATCGAACTCACTATCGAGTGAATGAGTCGATTTGTTGCCGTCGAAGTGATCGTCTTCATATTCCGACATTTTGGCCTTCCCTTTGTCCATCTTTGGACTTGGCCGAGATGTGCTTTGGTTGCTCGGAGGGTCATGTGGTCCGCTCAATTTGGTTGAGATCGGACTGTCTTCGAGTATTGACCTTACTTGATCATCGTCTTCTGTGTTGTCGAGGTTGTTCATAGATGGTTCGAGAGGAGTCGGCTCGGGTTTGTACCATGATGTCAATTCGTCAAAGACGACATCCCGACTTACAAGAGTCTTCCGAGTAGAGGGGTTGAAGCACTTGTACCCCTTTTGCTCTAGTGAGTACCCCACGAGGATGCACTTCTCTGATTTTGGGTCAAGTTTCTGCCGCTTCTCATTGGGAATGTGCACGTATGCAATGGAGCCGAATATCCTTACATGGGATAGATCTAGCTTCTTCCCATAGTATTTCTTGTGTGGGGTGACCTCGTGCACTCTAGATGTTGTGCACCGGTTCATGAGGTAGACGGTGGTATTTGCAGCTTCTGCCCAATATGACTTGGGCATATGCTTCTCATTTAGCATGGCCCTTGCTACTTCGAGGATTTGCCGATTCTTGCGTTCGGCTACACCATTCTGTTGCGGTGTGTGTCGGCAAGTGAATTCTCGCCGAATTCCTTCTTGTCGAAGGTATGTTGTGAATGCATCGGAGAAGTATTCCTTTCCTCCGTCTGACCGAAGACATCGTACATGATGCCCAGTTGTCTTTTCAACTTCGCTTTTGAATTTTTGGAAGTGTGTAAACACTTCGCTCTTCATCCTCATGGGAAAGATCCATGTGTATCTAGAGAAGTCATCGATGAAGGTAACATAGTACGGACATCCTCCGAACGTAGCCATCTGTGCCGGTCCCCACACATCCGAGTGGACTACGTCCAATAGGCCTTTGCTCACGTTCCTCTCCTTTGGGAATGGGTGCCGATGCTGCTTGCCGAATTGGCATGCTTCACATACTCCTTCAATATCTTTCTCTTTGAAGGTCGGGAGCCCGATGATGACTCCTTTCGATTGCATCGTCTTGAGTTTGTTGAGATTGATATGGCTGATTCTTTTATGTCATAGCTCTATGTCGGTGTTAGATTTGAGACCCTTTGTGTACACGGCCAATTTCACCTCATTTGACTCGAGGATAAACATTCTACCTTCCCTTCGACCCCGAGTGATGAGTCGGCCTTCCTTTTCGATGAAGCAACCACCTTGGTTGAATCGAACTTGCATCCCTTGCTCCACTGTTTGGCCGATCGAGACCAAATTCTTCGTTATGGTGGGTACATGTAATACATTTTTGATGCAAGTTTGTTTGCCTTCGTCCCCAAATGGAACATTGCCAATATGTCGAATAGGATGAGTGTTGTCATCTCCGGTCTCAACATAACCGGGTCGATCTGGCTCTCGTAAGTCTCGGAACCATTCTTAATGGGACGTCATATGGTTCGAAGCACCGGAGTCGACGAAGCATACATCTTCTAGATTGGAGGCATTCGTTGAAGTAGAGGCCGGCATAGAAATTGCTCTATGTCTCATCACAAACATTCCGCCAAGGTCTTCATAATCGGAGTTAGTGGCATAATTTGTGAGTTGTCGGCTTGTGGAAGCTGACTCGCGCTTCTTCTTCCGGCACTCTTCTTCATGATGGCCGATTTTTCCGCAATATCCACATTCGATCAAGTTTTGTCAATTCGAACCGGAATGGAAACTCCCCCTTCTTCCAAAGGTTCCTCGATGGCTTCTGTCTTGTTGCTGAAATTGGGAGTTGTTGTCGTAAGTCGGACCTCGTCCACCGCCTCGTTCTTGGCCAAATCGGCCTCTTGCTCGGCCGCGTCCTCTTCCTCCATTCGAATGCGTGTAGAGCATGTGGCCTTCCGAGGCGTTGCTCCTTGTTCGAACATGATTCTCTTCGACCAATAACATAGATTGAAGATAGAAGAAAGAGGGTGGATTCTCCCGTGCTAGTACGACGGTCCGCATCGTGCCGAATCGTGGTGCAAGGCCGTCGAGGCATATTTGCACCATTTCATCATCCTCCACATTGACGCTTATTGATCTTCAAGGTGTAGCTTGTGATGGACATATCCCTTTGTTGGATGTTGTTCAACTCTTGGCGGAGTTGAAGCTTCCTCGCGGTCGTGTTGGCGGCGAAAATCTTTTGTAGATTTTCCCACGCTTCCTTCTGCGTCTCGGCTTCTCGAATGTAACCGAGCATGTGGTCGTGAACACATGTCACCAAGAAATACATTACTCGACTCGTTGCTTGCTCCCATGTTGCATAGTCGGCGTCTTCCGGGTCAGGCCAGTTTTCTTGTGCTCCTTTGATGTAGCTCCAATAGCCTTGACCGACAAGGTATTGATGCATCTTGTACTCCCAAGATGCGAAGTTGTTTCGGTCCAACTTCTCGCTAGGGAGAGCGCTGTCCATTTGAGTATTCATGGTGTTCGATGTAGATTTCTCCCTTCTTCTTCTCTCTTGAATACGAGCTATGTAGTCGCACTACGAAAGGGATGAGCTGGTTCTTCTTGAACATCGGATGGGCGAGATCAAGCTACCAAATTGCTCTGATACCATGTAAAGAATCGGGTATGATTCTTGTGCAGCGGAATAGGTTAAAGATGTGAGTTATGTGTGTGTGTGAGAGAGAGAGAGATAGAGGAGAGAAAACAAAAGATAGATTAGAGAGACAATAGAATACTCAAGAAGATGTATATTACAAAGGAGATTAATCGACATTTACAAAGTAGGAGGAGAGTGCTTTATATGGTCACTCTCTCTCTTCATTAACTACCGAAGCTCATGAGTCATGGGGAATGTGGAAACTCATTAGTTATGTGTCATAGAATATGATTCTATGACACATAGTTAATGTGTAAATACGAGTGGTGACTTTTGACCTTTGAGTGCACACTCTCAAGAGTGTGTTCACACACTAGACTAGGTTGAGCTTGATTCTCAACATGTGTAAATGTGTATATCTATATAGGCATGCACATGTGCGTGTGCACATATGTATGTATATGTCTATGAATGTGTGGCCCTCTATTTATGCTATGTATGTTGTTTCCAAAGTCCATCTCCAACTAACTAACTTTGAGAAAGGGTTTTCCTAACAAACAATCATGCACCACTTGGTTTGTTGACCTTCGTGACTATGAAAGGGAAGAATCAATTGGTTTGTTGACCTTCGTGACTATGAAAGGGAAGAATCAATTGGTTTGTTGACCTTTGTGACTATGAAATTCTATTACCCCATACTTTACTTTTTTACCACTAGGAAGAATTGTTAGCCCTCCTTGATTTGACATCTAAAGGGAGAAACTCAAGCCTGCCATACTTTTCCCTACAATCATAACTAATAATTCTAATCCTAGATACTGCATCTATTATAATGAGCAGTGTAGTACCATTAACAGTTATATGGGGAGTGTATGCTGGTATCATCACTTTTAAATTCTGCTCTTAAGGTGTCAATATGATATTGCTAATCGTGGTACTATTTGGCAACGTCAATATTTTGTGGTGTAGTTGATACGGGTTCACCTTACCCAATTCATAGCTCACCCTTGTCTAGTCAACGCATTTACTACTACAACTTTGGGTTTAAACGACATTAGTTCTTCAATGTGTACAGCGTGAGCTCTATGTCTTTGGATAGTATATGGTAAATACCTAGGACCTTGACTTTGAACGAAGGAAAAAGATGATTTTTTTTTGAGTAAACAAGAGAAGGGGGGAAATTAAAGTTTCAAACAAAGGATACAAAATCTAGAATGTATTATTTGACTACAAACATTTTTCCCATGAGCACCTCCCAGAAGTAATTTTATAGTTTAATTGGGAAATGGTGGAGTTTATTGGGCAACAACGGCAGGGCCACAAACAAAGATCCAAAGTTAAGGGAGGTTGTAAATGTGGATATGGCATCAATCTTTGAACTTTGGTCACTAACATTGATAACTCAATGTTAACTACAAATTGTGTGTGAACAATACACGCATTGGGAAAATGTGTAATATCTTTTTGTAATAAGTACATAGGATCATATTATGAACCATGCGTACCATTCGTGCATTCGTGTTCGAGAATGATTCAATCATTCGAGAAGGGTAAACACCCTCGAAGAATGATAAATACCATACTTTTGGTTAAACTATTTACTATAAGATAAACATTTTTTCAAGGTAAAAAAAAAAATTTAAATTGCCAAAAAAAAACACATTACCTTCTTAATAATAATATGCATTTTTTCGTAAATTCTAATAACAACTATCCAAAATCCTACTCTTCAAAAAAATTCTCAATGAGGTGTTAATCAAAACGACGATTCCTAATCTTCATTCAGAGATTTCATGTCTGAAATCTCAGCCATGAAATTTCTGAAATGTCATGTCTGATCATCTCTGAAATTTCAGAAATTTCATCATAGAAATTTCTGAAATTTCATTTTGGAAATTTTAGACATGAAATCTCTGAAATTTTATGGCTGAAATTTTAGAAATTTTATCAATGAAATTTCTGAAATTTAGTTTTGGAAATTTAAACCCTAATAGCGATTATTAAACCTAAATTCTAATCATACCTGAATGTCGTGAGTCGTTGAAACTTGGTAAGCAGAGTGCACTGTGTAGATCGTTGGAGGCTACGTGGGAGAGGAGAGGAGTGCGTAACGTTACGTGCAGAGAAGAAGAGGGAAAAAGAGGGAAAAAAGGAAAAAAAAAAATGAAAAAATGAAAAAAAAGTGAAAAAAAAGGAAAAAAAAAACACACGAACTTTTTAATATCATTCGTGTTCATTTTCCAACGTAGGAAAACAAATGATAAGCCTGACGAACACGAATTTTACGTACTATGCATAGGATTATATTATATGCATTGAACATAATAAATTGCAACTTATGTTGCTTCACCCTCTCATTATGATAGGCTAGTTTAGAAATCACACTAGTACACATGAAATATTATATTTAAACCATTTTCGTCCATTGGAAACGAAATTGACTATCCTACCCTCATCAATTAATCTAAGAACAAACACTATGACGATGCCATTGAGACTTCTACATGAATTGAGAAACCTTAAACTATGAGATATGAAATTAAGAGTCTCGCATAATACCATATATTTTGCATAGTTTGTTCTTATTATTCCTAATCAGCTTAAATAAATTGTATGTACTTCATTATGTCGAACGAAATATTCTCTTCATTAACCATCGGTTTTTTATTGTTGTACATTCTTTGAATGCATTCATAAGTTGTAAAGATGGGTTCTTATTCACATTTTTTGCTGTTCTTTGTAAAATGAGAATAATATGTGTTCAAGTGTAGTGTCTCGCCTAATGAAAACAACAAATATAAGATCAAAATACGAGGCATGGCAAAAGCATCATTTCTATATGTGGTGCCAATATATAGAGTTTGAGATAGATAGATAGATAGATTATTGTCTTTGGGGGTCAAATATGACCAATGAGACCAAAAATATTACATTTCATGTAATACATGTGTAAGTGAGTGGCAACTCTCAATGTTTAAGAACTTTACCAATGAATGTTGCAATCGAGAGTGCACATTGCGGTTGTGAGAGAAATTCATGCAAGGATTGGGTGTTGGTCGAAGATAAATTGTTTAGTGGTCACTCTTTTTTGGAAACATCTCAATAATATAGGATACAATTAACACCACTAGTAGCAATGATATTATATGTGATTATGCTTTGGACGAAGTGCATGTTAGAAGAGAGGCCCATGATCATTGTACAGTTGTTTGAAAGTTTTTCTATTAAGAAATTAGGTTTCTCTTAGTTTTGAATTATTTTATATAAATATCATTCACATCTTAAAAATATGACCAATAACAAATGCTCAGAAGTCAAGAAGGATAACCCTCTCCCAATCCATTGTTTAATTGTATCTGTAGAATATTATCATTCAAAATCTATGCAATACTTCAAATCAAAGTAGCAACCCTTATCAATTTAAAGCATAAAAATGGGGATTGAAGCTCCAAGTGTTTGAATGTAAAAATGCTAGTTGCCTTTGCTTAGCTTGTTTGAAAATGTTATGTAATGCAATCTTATGAATAAAATGGTGGTTGAATGTCATAAAATGTCTATGAGACAGGCGAAACACGAGAGGTAATATTGTGTTGATGATGGCAATATTTTTTAGGATGAGTGGTTCATACATAGCATAAGATACCTTAGGTGTCATCATCTAAGAAATAAGTAATTTATATTATGTCAATTTAGAAAAGTTACCCAAAACCATGTTTCACATTTGATTTGACTATCTTCACCAAAGGATAGCCCAATGAGCATTGATTTTCACGAAGTGGAACGTGGATAAGCAACTGGAGACGATTCTCTCACTCGCGTGGCCGGGCCCCCCTAGGAATAATACACCCCTAGGAATAATACAGTAGCATGCATAATCACATCACAATTCACAATTCACAAGTTACAACCACCACCTCCTCAGCCTTTTCTATCTCAATTCCCTCTCTAGACTCTCTACAAATACCACATAAACCAACGTCCCAACAACCTATAGGCTATACATATCATACACATACATACATACATGATACATATATTATTTATTTATTTATTGGACCAAGTTATTGAACACAGACACTCTTTTTAATTTTGTGAGTGTTGACTGTGAGGTCTTGACTCTTGAGCCGTCCGTACGGCCACCACAATTTAAACACTTGTATTTGCCTCGCTGTTCTCGTCTTTTATTTATGTACATATTTCTACATATATATATATATATATATATATATATTCTGTTTTATTTAGGAGGAGGAGTGAGGAGTGAGGATCAGGAGAACAATAATAACTGTGGAAGCTTTTGCTTAATGAATCTTAGACTTTGCTTCTTCTTCTTCTTCTTCTTCTTCGTTTTTGTCTCCTCCTCAGACTTCTTTCTCTGTCTTTTCTTACATTTCAAGTGCTAAATTCTGGTTTAAATCAGCGATTCCTGTTGTCCGGGCTGTCCTTAGTTCTGTATATGTATATTACCGCCGCCGCAAATATAAAATTTGATTTCAAAGCTTTGGGATGGCATCCATGATCAATTCTCAGCACCTCCTGATTTTGGCCTTCCGTATCGTTCTGCTCCTCCATCTCTTCTCCGGTAAGATTAGTTCTTCTTCTTCATCATGGGCAAAAAAAATTATCATGAATTTTCATCCTTAGATTTATTAGGTTCCCTGTGCGTCTAATGGATTCTCTAGGTAGCTTAGCCAGGCTGGGTCTCTAAGTGAAATCCTCATTGCCTCCTTAAGTAGTAGGGGCCATCGTTAAGTGTGAAATCGGTTGTAGCTACCAAAAAGCTAAGCTTTCTGGGAACGCTGTCCTTCGGGGAAATGAAGTACTGGAATCCTGAATTAGGATTAATTAAGTAATGCGTCTCTTTGATTACGTGTGTGTAATTAAGCAATGCGATGTCTTTATAACTGGCAATTGTGTGTGGATACTCATCATTTAGATTCTGGACTCTAGCTATAGGTAATGAGGTAATGGAATTACCCGTGATTATGGCTAATCACCCCGTGGCCTCCGTTATGTTATGGGCTATTATTATTTATATTAAGTACTTAGCGTCGTTCTCTTTTAGCCTAAGTAGGTGGGTGGATTGAGCAGCAAAATGTAATGTGCGATTAATGGAAATGAAATGTAGGCCCTTTTACTGAGTGAGTGAAGAATTCAATTTCTCTAACGGTACGGATGTGATGATGAGTGATGAATGGGGCATGTCATGTATTGATGAGGATGATGATTAATAATAATAATAATAATAATAATAATAATAAGCAGGTGGGTTGAGAGGGGCAGGTCGGAGGATTAATAATGGTGACAGTGGGCACGACGATGGATGGTGGGTGTTGAAGAAGTGGAGGATGATCAATGGAGTCGATGGGCATGAGAAGGAGAAGGAGGAGGAGAAGGAGAGATCAAGAAGGTGGAATGATGGATGGGGAACAACAACAAAGATGACCAAGGAAAGCCACCGACTATTGATGATGCATAAGAATAATAAGAATAATAAGAATAATAAGAATAAGGAGGTGGAGGTGGAGGTGGAGGTGGAGGTGGATTATGCAGGGGATTACAGTTCGGAAGCCAATAACAGCACACAATCCTCCTCCTCCTCCTCCTCCTCCTCAATTTACAGGAACTACTATAGTTATCCATATAATCATAACAATGCAACAACTAATGTCAGATATAATAATAATAATAATAATAATAATAATAATAGCAGCTATCCTCCTCCACCGTCTCATGTCGGTAAACCTCCCACCTTATTACTACCTTAAATTAATAAAAACGCAAGAGCAGCATCAGCATCAGCATCAGCCTCAGCCTTCTTCAGAATCAGGAAGGACCCTGCACCTTCTGCTAACCATCATGATAACAGCCACTTCCCGCGCATGCTCACAACTAATTAGCCTTATAATTAGCCACTACCAATCTTTTCTAAGGCCCTTGGAATCTTCTTATTCTCTATATTACTACATTTTATAATGTCGAGTTATCTATCAGTTTCAATTCCTCCTTCCTGTACTGTACTGTACTGTACTGTACTGGGAAGGAGACTCAGACTAGTAATTTATTAATTATGTATGTGCTTGTCGTAGTTTCTCAAGCCTGCTATGACTATGACGGCTAGTTCAACATATTTAATGTAGACTCCAATGCAATGTATTTATTTACATATGTATATCAATATGTATGGGTATGGTTTCCCTGCATCTGACTTAGAAGCCGCCGCCTGTTCTCCTTTGTGCCCAACAACAAAAGCAAGCACATCAAAGCTATGTATTGTATGGGTAGAACTTAGAAGACGCCCATGGCCCTATGATGTGTTGATGAAATGTGTGTGCGCGTGTGTTGGTCACCCAAATAAGATTTGGTTAGAACTTAGACGTATGTACATTGATAGCTCTACATGGATTTGCTTGATTTGGTAGGAGGTTTTTTGGCCATATGCTTAGCTAGCACACAGTTTCCCATTAAAATATGATCAATTCATTATTAATGTTTGCCTTTGGAATTGTTTATAATGGATGGTATCTAGCACACACTTACCATCGATTCCATTCGATTAGGGATGCATGGTGGTTTTGTCATTGTTTTATATTTTCTTTCCAAGGAATATTAACCATCTTGGATTCTTGATGCTGCGTTGATCCTTAGATTGTTGACCTTTCCTTTCTATGAATGAAATGATCTCATAACATTTGAAAAGGTCACATACTTCTCATTTCAAATAGAATACGCGAGTCCATTCGTTATGATTTTAAGTATTTGTGAGCACCTTAGTGATTTTAGGGACTTCAATTCACTTGACTATATCCTTAAGAATCTAATTTTCTTCTATGATGCAATGTGCATGTTTGTCCGCGAATATTACTTAATGCCATGAATGCTCCACAAATAGGAAGCCATTTGAAATACTAGATTGAGGGGCAATCTAAATTCAATGGCTTATTGAGTAGTCAAGTCAATCATAAACTTTCTAGACAAAAAAAGATACGATGTTTTATTATGCCTACCTAACTCAATCTTGTTCGAACATTTTGATGGGATTAAGATTCGAAAAGACAAACAAATGGCTTAAAGACAAAGACACAAGATTTACGTGGAAAACCCTAAAACAAGGAAAAACCATGGGAGCCCTCTGGGCACCAAAACTTCACTATGATCTGAGTGTACAATTTGTTATAGACTCCCTAAATCACTAGGAAAATACCAAAAACTCTCAAGGGCCACAACCTTTGGACAGTAGTCTACGTCACACTCAGCGAATAACACAATAGAGAACAAAGTAAAGAAAACAAGAATCATAGAACTTGATTCTTGGAGAAGCGAGGGACAACAATCCAACCTTCAAATGCATGCTTCTTGAAAGCACAAGCAGAACCACTAGAGTCTCCTAACTCTGTAGTGTTCTCTTCTATTTGTTCTCTTATCTATCTCGTTCTCTATCTCTCTCACATTCTCTGTCTCACTCATGCTATGCTCACACATAGATATTTTTCACTACTGTCTCTATATATCTTATATCTAGCCTCTAACGCGTTTTTCCATATATGAATGCCTATTTTTTGATCTTCTGGCCGATTTCTGCCATCCGGTCCTCGATCTCAGTCGTCTTCTCCCATGAGGAGGGAAACACACACAACAAACTCCCCCTTCACTCTGTCACGAACAAGTATAATAGAGCAAAGAGAAGACAAGACTAGAACACAAGAGAGAGGAAAAGAACAAGAAATCAAATTATAGAATTAGTAATTGGTGTTGTTCACCTTGATTAGAATCAAGGTGCACTTGAGTATTTATACAAGAAGGTAGGGCTATGTAAGCCAACTAGAAATAGAGTATACATAAGGATGCATGCAATGGAGAATGCATGAGGATGCATGCAATAGAGAATGCTTGAGGATGCATGCAATAGGGAATGCATGAGAATGTGTGTAAGCTAGAAACTTCCAATGTTCAATCTACATTACATGAAGTCGGATTTGGTACATTGATGCATAGGTAGCTCAATTGGTAGGGTTTCTCAATAGAGACCATGAGGTTTTGGGTTCAATCCCTACCTTCCTCCGTGGCATATGTCTATGAAATACGCTCCCTTTAAGGTTGCCTCCTAACACCCGCGGCCGGTTTATGAGGGAATCGTTCAAGAAAAGTGGGAATTGCCTCCGGCGCATTTTGTAAATGTGTAACTAGTTCTCATGTGCTGTCCGAAAGAGGGTAACCTTTCCATAAGACCAAGTATTGAAGTCTTCGGCAATGCAAGCGGGAGTCGAGGATCTGGTCAACCTCTTACTCTTCACGTGTCGATAATTCCACAGGCGATGACGGAGGAGGATGTCGTCCCGGAATGTGAGAAGGATGGTGGGGGTCGAGGAAAGAGACGTGCAAAACATCGTGAAGCTGAAATGTGGGGGGAAGCGCTAACCAGAAGGCAACTGGGTTAACACTGTCGTGCCTTTCGGCTCCGGATCGTTTGCGTGAGTCGGGTGGGAACCACTGTGGTTTTGGACTAAGAGGAGGAAGAATTTGAGACAAGTTTATAGTTATGAATAGATTATTAGAAAGATAGGTAAGTTATTAATCTCGTGAATCTCACGAGTTTAGTGTATTTAATCAATATTTAGATAGTAAGAGACAATTTTTATAACAAATTCTTGAATCCCACGAATATATTATATTAATTGGCAGCGTTTTAGGAAATATATCCAATTTCCCAAATATTTTTCACACCACTATTACATTGTGCTCCCCATCCTTATGTAGTGATGAGGGAGTCTTAGGAATCCATGTTTCTCTTTTTTTTTCTAACTATAGACTCCATGCTTTTCCTATAGATAGACTATATGCTTTATCTAAACTGATTATGCTTTTCCTAACTTGTGCATTTTTTTTATCAACTATAGCGTTCATGCACGCTCGATGTGCATGCGTAACTTTCTCTTTTAGCATGCGTTTTTCTTTTAACTAAAGTTCATCCTACGTGAACTTACCTTTTTTATGTGGGACATCTGCTTTTTAACATGAATGAAATGCTAGTGTAATGGTAAGACATTACATTATTAACATGGAGGTGTAAGGTTCAAATCTTGCCCTATGCATGTAATGCTTATTTTGATATTTTCTTCTTCTTTTTTTCTTCATATTTATTCAATCGGTTATTTTATATTATTTTCACGTAGTATACAAAATACACTACGACACTCGCCCCCTCCGAATCCGCACATCCTCCGGTATGTGCCGAAGTTGTCGGTGATTGTTAGTCTCGTCCGTCCATTCTCCGCATGGTTGGTTTCGTCGCCGGTCATTTTTGGTTGCCGGCCCCGTTCGGTCTCCGGTTTTTGGTTGCCGACTCCGCCCGGTTTCTGGTACAGTTCAGTTGCCGGCTTTGTCCGGTCTCCGGTTACCGGCCCTCGTAATTCTACGTTACTTGTTGTACCCTTGGTTTCTCTTGCTATGTCAGCTTTGTCTCTCCATTTTGAGCACATCCATTCTTTCCACCCGAACCATTGTCCCCATCCGATCCACCATAGTCTTCGTTCATTCTTTGCATTGCCATGAGTGGTTGTCATGGTCCCTTGTGGTACTCTTGAGCATCTCGGTGTGTTGTCTCTCTCCACTTCGCGCTTGTCTTCCATAGGTTCTACCCAAGCATCGATCTCGACCTCCGAATACGCGCTCGCTGTTAGGTCCTTGTGCGGCTTTAATGCGTGCTTTATTTCTCGTTGTTGCGCATGCGTCGTATTACGCCGTAGCGCATGCTTCGTATTCCATCGTAGTGCATGCGTCGTATTACCCCGTAGTGCATGCTTCTTTTTGCACCGTAGTGCGTGCTTCTTTTTGCGTCGTAGCGTGTGCTTCTTTTTACGCCGTAGCACGTGCTTCTTTTTACGCCGTAGCACGTGCTTCTTTTGGTGCCGTAGCGCATGCTCTGTATTACATGCTTCTCCCATCGTAGACCCGACCTTCGTGTTGTCGTGCTTTTGTTTACATCGGAATTTCAGACGGATCATCTTCCATCCGAACCGACTTCCGACTTTACCTTCCTTGCCGCCACCTCCCGTCTCTCCGGTCTCACGTTGGTTCTCGGACACAACCACCGAAGTCTCTAGAATTAGTGGGTAGGAATCCTCGGTATTATCATCCTCCATTGTTTCACCCATAGCCACCTTCTCGGCTATCTCTCCGTCGTATGAATCGGCTTCGACCTTTGTTTTCTCTCCACCACCTTCTGTCTCTTCGGTCTCACGTTGCCTTTCGAACGCAACCGCCGGAGTCTCTGGAATCAGTGGTGGGGAAATCTCGATATGGCCATCCGCCATTGATTCGTCCATAGCCACCTTCGATTCGATGTCATCTTTTGTGGCGACCTCCTCAATCAAGTCCTCCTTGCTCTCTTTCACTACATCAATTATGCAAACATCAATTATGCTTACCCCTTTTTCACCCAATGTTTCGGACATTTGTATTCCGAAATCTTCTTCTACACTTGGGTTATCAGCCTTATCCTTCGCCGTCATTCTTTGGCAAGACAAGAGGGTAGCTTGTTTCACACCCTCTTCCGTCGCACCATCATGTTGTATTTCGGCCTTCATATCGGCTCGATCGTTTGTCTTCAATCGACCATCCTTCATCGGCCATGTTGTTGACAAGATTCTCATCTTCCTCTCATCATGTCTCCGGCATACCCTTTTGACTTTGGCCCAATCCTTGGTAAGACCGTTCACACTATCATCATCTTCGAGCTCGATCCCGATGTCCATCCTTTCTTTCCGATCAATCGATCTTACAAACATTAGGACTTTATCCTCCCCCACCAATCGTTGTTCCCGCTCCAAGAGTCGAGTAAAATGATGCTCGAACTCTAGGAATACTTGTGTTGCACTTCGGTGGGTCTTCTCCGATGCCACCCATTCGTTGAATTCTCACCGATCTTGTCCCTTCGATCTCTTGTAATCATATGCCTCTCGTAAAGCTTCTTCGAATGACCCCCATGTCGAGTTTTGTTGCCGTATCTTGTGGATTCTCTCTTGTAGCTCATCCGTGGCTACCTGACTGAAGGATATCACTTGCAATCCTTCCGGTATCCCACATCGCATCATCTCCGCTTTGTAGTCACGTAGATAGCGTGACACATCATTTCCGTTGAATTGCCCGTTTCGTTACACAAGCTGCTCTACTGCTGACTTCATTTCCGACATCGCATGTTGCTCTTGTTGCATTCGCTCAATCATCATCATCATCATGCTCATCGCCTCTTGTTGATTCTCCATCTCCTTGCCACCCGCCTTCACGTCGGGTTCACCACTTGTGTCATGCCTTTCGGCTCCGGATCGTTTGCGTGAGTCGGGTGGGAACCACTGGGGTTTTGGACTAGGAGGAGGAAGAATTTGAGACAAGTTTATAGTTATGAATAGATTATTAGAAAGATAGGTAAGTTATTAATCTCGTGAATGTCACGAGTTCAGTGTATTTAATCAATATTTAGATAGTAAGAGACAATTTTTATCACAAATTCATGAATCCCACGAATATATTATATTACATTGTGCTCCCCATCCTTATGTAGTGATGAGGGAGTCTTAGGAATCCATGCTTCTTTTTTTTCTAACTATAGACTCCATGCTTTTCCTATAGATAGACTATATGCTTTATCTAAAGTGATTATGCTTTTCCTAACTTGTGCGTTTTTTTTATCAACTATAGTGTTCATGCACGCTAGATGTGCATGCGTAGCTTTTTCTTTTAGCATGCGTTTTTCTTTTAACTAAAGTTCATCCTACGTGAACTTACCTTTTTTATGTGGGGTGTATATTTCACAATTAGAATAAAATTTACAAAATGTAGCATAACATGTGTCACAACCAACTTAGTATGAAGTATGAGGAGGGTGCTTTATATATAGTCACCCTCTCTCTTCATTAACTAACTACAACAACCACTCTCTCTTGGGGAATGTGAAGACTCATAGTCATGGGGAATATGTAACTCATTAGTTATGTGTCATAGAATATGATTCTATGACACATAGTTAATGTGTAGAAAGAAAGTGGTGTGACTCTTGACCTTTGAGTAATCATAGATTCTCAAAAGGTGTGTTCACATGTTGGACTATGTTGAGCTTGATTCTCAACACACCCCCTCAAGCTCAAGTCGGGTCGGTTCCTTTTGATTGATGCTCGCTTCGGCTGGTATTTGGTTCGGACAATCTCCGGTGTCCGCTTCGGCTCGTACCTTGTTCAAATGATATATGTTTCTTGCTTGTACTCCCCCTCAAGCTTGGCAAGTCTGGGATTGTCGATCGAAGGTCTAACCATTTACCCATTTCTTCAGTGTCTTCCCGACTAACGTCCCAAGTTGGTAGGATCCCTTGAACTCCCTTCTGATCCAGAATGGTCCGGTCCACCGGAACTGCAACTTCCCATGCATGGTGCCCATCTGAGTCTGAGTATCGGCTTGCCGATGCCGAAGTCCTTCTCGTTGCCTCACCTGTGTCGGTCCACAAAAGCTTTCCATCGCCATTGCTCGAGCTCCAATTGCAATAAACTAACTATCCGGTTTTCCTCTAATTCATACAATGTCGTCAATTGGATCCTTTTGGATTCCTTCTCGCTCAAATGCTCCCAGACTTGTATCCGCAGACTAGGAATCTGAAATTTCATCAGCATGACCGCCTCTGGACCGAAGGCTAACTGAAATGATGGTGTTCGAATACTCATTTTATATGTCGTCTGGTAAGCCCATAGAATGCTGTGTAATTTGGTGTCCCAATCCGTACGGTTCACATTAACAATTTTTCGGAGGATGTTTTGAAGTGTCTTGTTTGTTGATTCAACGAATCCGTTTGCCTGTGGATAATATGGTGTGTTGTGTTTGTGAACCACCGCATAGAATGTAGTCAAGCTCTCCGCAACGTGGCCGAGGAAATGTCCCCCCTGGTTTCTAATCAGCTCGATCGGACACCCATATCGCGGTGTTGTCTCGGAGTGCCTTTGCCTCCACCCATTTAGTACAATAGTCTGTGGCTACTATAATATATCGGTTCGCAATACGCATTGCCAGTGGCTTGAATGGTCCCACAAAATCTAACCCGCACTTCTGGAAAGGTTCCAACGTCAGCACCGGTTGATATCGCATTCGAGCCTTCTTCGTTGGTTGACCTAATCATTGGCATAGGTCACTCTTTGCAGTACCAGACTGCATCTTTGAGAGTTGTTGGCCACCATAACCCACTTCGTCATATTGTCCAGGCGGTGGCGTCTCCGACATAGTGCCCTCCGGCCACTCCGCAATGAGCCTCATGTAATAATGCTTCGTTCTTGTCTCTCCTCACCGCACGTTGCCAGATATCGTCGGCTCCCTTATGGTACAGTGTATCTTGAACCAAGCAAAAATGTCGGGTTTCGACCGCAAGGCGTTTGTGTTCGTCCCGACTCAACTCTTCCAAGGTAATCCGGAACTCAGAAACGGGTACATGTCCGTGAGCCACTTGTCTTCATTGGCCACTATCTCATCTACCGCTGTCTCCGTAGTAACCTTGAATAACTCGGCATCCGGAAACTCATCTCGGACCCCTTCACCTTCTTCTCTGGATTCTAGCCGGCTCAAGTGAGCACCACCGCATGATGGACTCCAGATTGGTGGCATATATCAAATTCAATTCTTGCAGTAACAAGGTCCACCTTGCTAATTTTCCTGTTAGTGACGCCTTGGATACCAAATTGATCAGTGTGGAGTGCTCAACATGAGATGAAAACTTCTATCCTAACATATAATGGCGATACTTCGTGACACTGTATACCATCTCCAAAGCTTCTCTCCCTGTTGTTGAATAATTCCTTTCAGCATTTGAAAGTTTTCGATTGGTGTAGATACCAGATGATACCACGTCGGCTCTGTGAACTGCATGAGGACCCTCCTGATGAAAATGCCTGACGCATCGACAAACACACGAAAATCCTTTGTCCAATCAGGCGGCTACACCAACGGAGCGAGCCTATGACATTATCGCTTTCAGTTCTTGATAAGCTATCTCTTCTTGCTCCGTCCATTGGAATGGTAAGTGGTGCACAACTACATGCAGCGGAGTTGCGAAGTCTATTAGATACCGGAGGATCCTGATTTGCCCTAAGAACCAGCTCAATGCTTTGGCCTTGGTATGTGTTAGTGCATGCAGAATTGCATTTACCCTTTCCGGGTCCACAACAATTCCCTCCTTACTAACAAAGTGCCCGAGCAGTGTGCCACTTGTGACTCCGAAAACACACTTCGCCGGATTTAAACTTACTCGGGATCCCCAACATTGTTCCAAACACATTTAGAGATGGTCCAAGTGTTCTTCCTTCCGGTTATAGATGGAAAAATCATCTAGAAATACCTACATGAATGTCGGGATGTACCCTCCGAATATCTTCATTATAATTCTTTGAAATGTTGTCGGTGCTGTTTTGAGTCCAAACATCAGGACCACTGCAACAAACACTCCCCACTTCGTGAGGAACAATGTCTTTTCCTGGTCCACCGGGTGCATCCGAATTTGATTATATGCGCTCAATCCGTCCAAGAAATTGTACACTTCATGACTAGGTACCACAACTAATACTCCATCTGTGAATGGTAGCGGAAAGCCATTGATTACCGTGGCCGCATTAAGTTTTCGGTAGACTTCCAAACAGACCTGGATTTTGCCGTTCTTCTTCAGTACTATGACTATTGGGCTCAACCACTTTGCTTTCTTTCTAGGTCGGATGAAATTGACTTTTAGGAATTTATCAATTTCTTCTTTTATTTTTGCCACATAATTTGGGTTCATTCGGTAACTTCGTTGCGCTACTACCTTGGCATCCTTACTGATATTGATCTGATGTTGGTACAACTGGGGGTCCAAGCCTTGCATATCTTCGTACAACCATGCAAAAACGTCCCAAAATTCTTTGAGTTGCTCGATCATTGCCGTTTTCTGCTGTGGTAGCATTTCCTTTGCCACATTTATTGGTCTCGGCGCCTCACCTGTCCCTAGGTTCACCTCTTCTAGTTTGGATGCCTTTACTCTTTGGGATACAACCATCTCCCGCTCCAGCGATCCCTACGCCTGCCATAATTCCCGGATCACCTCACGATCTAGTTCGTCAATTTGGTCCTCCTAGTGTGTGACGTACGACGTGAAGGCTCTGGCTACATCTACTTCGAATAGTGGTACGATCTTAGGATGTTCCTCTAGATACCGGTCGATTTGTTGGGAAATCGGTCTCTTCGGATGGGATCCGGTGTGGAACAAAGAGGACCCGGTGAGAACCGAAAGAGATCCGACAACTAGAGGAGACCCAGTGAGAACCGGTAAGAACCGGAATAGAACCTATAAGAACCGGAAGAGAACCGGAAGAGAACCGGTAAGAACCGGAAGAGAACCGGGAAGAACCGGAAGAGATCCGGAAACCGGATCGGTGGACCCGGTGAGAACCGGAAGAGAAGACAGATTTGTAAATAGGTCTTGAATAAGCCCATTTAGGCTATATTTGTAAATAGCCCTAAGTTCATATAACTATAAATATGACTTGGGGCAATTACTTCAAAATATGTAGGTAGAGAGAGGGAGAGAGAGAGAGATATAGAGCGATACTCTACTGTAACCGCCACTGTGCGAAGAAACAGAGCTCGAGGTTGCCTCTGAGTCTCTGATTGTATCCCTTCTCTTCATAGTGATGTTTTGGAGTTTGTGGGTTCCCACGGTTTTTTTTCCCTATTAGGGGTTTCCTCGTAAATATCCTATGTTATTTTCTTGTGTACTCTCTACTTCCCATTTTTGTGTTTGATTCTTATAGAAGTGATTTATTGCTCGTTTGTGGCTGAGTGATATTCTGTGCATTTCTCATCGCGATTTCGTCATTTGCCAATCAATCCAACATGTCAATACTTTCCGTGTATAACGGCATCAGTTGCTTCGTTGCACCAGCCCATTGTTGTGTCAGCACCCGCACTTTAGTTTTCCCCCGTCGGAAGGTAATCACGTTCTTCTGCCATATTTGCTTAATATGCGCCATTCGCAACCATGGTCTTCCTAATAACAGGGGGTGTGCCCCCGGCGCGTTGAGTTGCAGGACCACTGTGTTGGCCGGTTAGGCTAGAGTATGAAAGGAGAGTCGGTTTTGGGAGTTGTAATTAGATAAATTATGATAATTATAAGATTGAACGGACGGACCCGGAATCGGTATGCCGATCCGGATCCTCGACCGGTCGTAGCCGATTGGCACCGGTTTGTAGCACAACCAGATATCTATAAAAGGATTCAGAGATGATGTAATTGAGGACGGATAATTCATAGAGAAGTGTTGTGTCTTTACGTATTGTGTATCTTGTTAATACCGTTCTGTGCTTAATGTGATTATCATATGCGTGTATCAAGTTAATCATTCCGGATAGTCACCAGGAAGGATCGGTCCTGTATCACAGTCTGCACATTCCTTACCGTACCACCCCTTTGGTGAAGTGTTCTCAAGGGACACCCTGTGTTAGAGGCTTGTCCAGCTCGATGACAACACAGTTTTGGCGATCACGATTCCTCCAAAAAGTGCATTGAACAACGGGGGAAATGGATGAATAGACCAACGAACAACCCAGTAGTAGAGCGAGCAAGAAGACTCTTCGAGAGACTGCGGAAGCGGGAGGCTTACCAGCAGGCGGTGGAAGAGATTCGGCGGATCGGTCTTTTTCTAGAGTGATTCGGCGGGTAGCGGAGGAGTCACTCTTATTGCAACAGTACCACCACCCGGACGAAGGAAGTAGTCTGAGTAGTTTGTAGGAAGTGGAGTCCATTTTGCAAACAGTTGCCGCAAGAGACGACGGTTCGTAAGCGTTCTTAGCCATCGAATCGGATTCGGACGGCGAACATAGTGTCTAATCGAATTATCATAGTAGCCACAATACCCCAGACGACCCGGAAGACAACGAGTCGGGACCACATACCGACACCGGAGCTGGCAACAACGAAACCAGAAGCTCCAGACAAAACAACCGGCACGGAACACCAAAAGGAGGAACGAGTTCCGACACCACACCCCAAGTCACCGACGGAACAGGAGGAGCGAGTTCTGACACTGGCCCCGGCAACACAAGAAGACGACGACACAATGTCGTACCAATATCCGAAGTATCGGGATGACCCGGACGCGGAAGCCCATGTATACGTGTTTCTGCAAACTTGGGAGGCGAATCATGTCTCCCAATGACTGAACGATGCAGAGGTAGAATGATCAAAAATTACGGAATTCGGCATGACTTTGGAGGGACCTGCGGCACGTTGGCACTCCAAGCACCTTCTCGGCAGCATCGCCACGTTTGAGGATTTAAAGACTAGATTTCTACGCTTCTTCCACAGATAGGTGGATCAAAGAGAGATTGTCGGCCAATTTTATACGACATGACAAGACCCGTCCGAAACCATTCAACAGTTCGTTATCTGGTTCCAGATGATGCATAATCAACTCACCATAGCATCGTTAGATGCTGAAGTGATAGTGGTATTTTTGGCAGCGCTTCGGGAACCTCTCCGAACCATGTGTGTGGTCATAGATTTTCGGACTAGCACGATAGACCAGGTAATTGATCGGGTCATGGAAATGGACAAAAAAAGTTCGTGGTTGACGATGGGAGCAACCTACGCTTTCGCCAGGCGGTCCAATGCACAACGTGCCTTAACCTCGGGCACTCAACAATAGAGTGCACCATGAGATCGCAATACATGTTGTGCCATTCTTGGTCACATACAATGGACCACTGCGAGTACAACCTGTTGAATTGGCAAGTTGCACCAGTCTGGCACATCGAGACCCGAAATGACTGAGAGGACAAAGAAGAACGATTTCGGCGAGACGATCGCTACCGACCGGTACAAGTTGTCCAATATAGTGACCGACGGGACGATTATGACTAGGACCAGAGCGAGAGAAGCCGCAACTATAACAATGATCGTTATAATTGAGATTACTCCCCCAGCTATGATCAGAGAAGCGAGGATCAAGGAGAAGAATATGAAGACACTGCCGACAAGGATACCGGAACAATCAACGCTATAATAAAAAATAGAACGCTTGGAAAGAGGATTGTCGGGAACCGGCAAAGGATTACCAACGAGAGCCGGATAGAAGCATAACTAGTGCTCAAACGGAACAAAGAAGAGTAGAGGAGCCTAACCGAGTAGTATTCGGATTTCAACCGGGTAACACACGAAAAGAAGAGTCTAGCAATACACGAAAGGCGTATTGCTACTATTGCCGCCAGGAGGGACACTACAGCAACCAATGTCCGGTAAAGAGTCACGACAAACGACCGGTAGTCCAAATGGTGGTCGCGTAAGTGGCGGACATCCAACAAGTCACCACTAGATCGAAGGGAAAGTTGGCTGAATGGGAGGCTTAGGAAGCTATCCGCAAACAAACTACGGAGTGGATCGAAAAGGCAAATGAACAGAATGTCACTGAACTGAAGGAGCAAAGGAACGCATTGGAGGAACCTACAGAGACGACGCAGTAGGACAACCCCGCCTAGCGGGCATTACAGGAATGCTAGATCATGCTACCACTGGGTTGGCTACTGCAATTGGTGCCCCGATTCACCGATGATTTAAAATTAGCATAGATCCCACCAAACCCCACACCAGCTCCGACGTTCTTTTCAAATCCGGAGGAAGGGCCGACAATGGTTGATACTAGCAGTCCCGCAATCACCACCATTATCAAAGGACGGCAAGTACCAGGGACGATCGTCGATGGCGGATCGGGAGTAAACGTAATTAGCCTCCGAACATGCAACACTCTTGGAATCCTAGAATGCGAACCATGCCCGTTCTGGCTCCGGATGGCGAACACCAGCTCAATACGACCAGCCGGATTAATCCGGGATTTGGAGGTAACAATCAGAGGCCATGGCTTCCGGATTTCTACCGTCGTCCTCCAGTTGAATGCGCATGGAGCATACCCACTGTTGCTGGGATGACCATGGTTAAAGATTGCCCACACGAACAGAACTGGTAGAAGAACAATATTACGTTTCGAAGGGGGAAAACTAAGGTTAGAGTACCCACGCACCCTCACGTAGGCCCAAGCAAAGAAGTAACATCATTATATGCCGAAAGCTTGAATATGCTGGAAGGGCTTGCCGACGAGGAGGTAGATCGCTACCTTGATGAAAACCCAGGGATAGTCCCTCTGTTCGAAGTAGACGTAGCAGAGGCGGTGTCCCCATATATTGGAGAACCGGAGGATGCCGGTGAGGAGCCCGATAGGGACGCCCTCTGGGTACTGCCACAACCACAAGAGGCCTTAGAGTAGGAGATGGTGGTATCACAATGGGTGAAAGCATCACAATTGGAAGAAGTGAATTTGGGAACCAACGAAGAAGCAAGACCGGTGCAGGTGGCCAAAGAAATGCCACGGGAGGAGAAGCCAACAATGATCACATTATTGAAAGGAATTCCGGGACGTATTTGCGTGGTCATATAAAGACATGTGGGGCCTGGACCTACAATTATATCAGCACTAGATTCATTTAAGCAAGGATGTGAAACCGGTAGCACAAAGACGTTACCAGATGAATCCGAATTACGCGGCTAAAGCAAAAGAAGAGATCCACAAGTTGCTATGGGTTGGGTTCATCCAGCTGGTGAAGAAGGCCACCTGGGTAAGCCCAATCGTGGTGGTACCGAAAAAAAATGGAAAGATCTGGGTCTATGTGGATTATCGGAAATTCAATGCTGCCACTATCATCGATGTATTACCGCTCCCAGTCACGGATGGAGTCTTGAATGCAGTAGCAGGCCACGAGGTGTATAGCTTCCTCGACGAATTCAATGGGTATAACCAAATCAGGATGCGCCCGGACGATCTGGAGAAAACAACGTTCGTCACCGAATGGGGAGTCTTTGTAGCGGTCGTGATGATGTTCGGATTGAAGACGGCACTGGCAACGTTCCAACGAATCATCATGGAATATTTTGGGGAATTTATCCCAACGTTTATGCAGGTGTTCTTGGATGACTTTGCGGTGTACAACAGGAAAGGAGAACATCTTGACCATCTCCGGTTATGCCTGGAGAAATGCAGAGGTTACCGGCTCAGTCTGAACCTGGCGAAATGCGTATTCAGGGTAACCAGCAGCACGCTACTAGGCTATATTGTGAGTAAGGATGGGATTGTGGTGGACCCAAATAAAGTTAAAGCCATTTTGGAAGCACCGGCACCAACAACCGCCAAAGCTCTAAGCCAGTTTTTATGGCAAATCCGGTGGCATAACCGGATGCTCCGATACTTGGCCGATCTTGCGACACCACTACATGCAGTTGTAGACCGGACACCTTTCCAATGGATAGAACCAAAGGATAAGGCATACCATGCGCTCAAAATAATGTTGTCCCAAGCACCGGTGGTACAACCCCCGGATTGGTCAAAGGAATTTCATGTGTTTGTGGACGCATTTGATATCGCAATCGGTAGCATTCTTACGAAGCTCACCAAACCAAAGTGGTACCGGCCGGTTTACTACGCCAGTTGAATGCTCTCCCAGGCGGAACGGAATTATTCAACAACAGAAAGGGAAGCCTTGGGAATGATATACAACGTAACAAAGTTCTGTCACTATTTGTTGGGACGAAAATTCTCATTCCACGTAGATTATTCGACTTTACTTTACTTGGTTTCCAAGGCATCGCTAACCGGAAAACTAGCATGATGGACATTGCTTCTACAGGAGTTCGAATTTGAGATTTACCACAGACCGAGAGTACAGCATGTGGTTGCAGATTGCTTGACCCGGTTAGAATTCGGAGAGGCAGGCGACAACGTCAAAGGCGACCTTTCGGATGCGCAGTTATTCAGGGTAACAATGGAGAATATAGTGGACGGGACGGTGGCTGAGGAGGACAAATGGATGACGAATATGCATCAGTTTTTAAGCACTGGATTACCTCCGAAACAACTGAACTGGGACGAACAGAAGCGGTTGGCTGTACAAAGTCGACATTTTTGTTTACTGCAGGATACGTTGTACCACAAGGGAGCAGATGGTATATGGCGAAGAGCGGTTTAGAGCGACGAAAAGGAGACAATTTTACGGGAAGCTCATTCTGGAGTCGCCAGAGGACATTATGCCGGAGAAGCAACGACAAAGAACATATGGCGAAGCGGATTGTGGTGGCTTACAACAATGAAGGACTCGATTCGGTATGCAAAGGAATGTGACTTATGTCAATGGATGGGCCAACGAACCGAACAAGCAAGGATGCCACAATGGAGCCGGTGTTACCACTGGAGCCATTTCAAAAATGGGGATTGGACTTCGTCGGACCTTTCAAACCTCCGACAATGCGGAACGGGAACGGGTATATCATTGTAGCAATAGACTACTACACCAAATGGGTGGAAGCCAATGCACTCCGGGATAATACCGCGGCCTCAACGAGTACATTGGTGCTGGTATGGATGCCCGATAGAATTGATCAGTGATCAAGGAGGACATTTCCTCGGTCAAGTAGTAGAGAACTTGACGACATTTTATGTGGTTGTACACAAGCGGAGTACACCCTATTATCCATAAGCGAACGGATTGGCCGAATCCACCAACAAAACCTTGCAAAACATCCTTCGGAAAATAGTCAATGAAAACCACACCGACTAGGACACGGAGTTGCAGAGTGCATTGTGGGATTACCAAACCACGTACAAAAAAGTATTCGGACAACACCATTTTGTTTAGCTTTCGGATTAGACGTGGTCATGCTGATAGAGTTTTAAATTCCGAGTTTGCGGATTCAAGTACGAGAAAGGTTAAGTGAGAAGGAATCGGAGAAAATTTGACTAGCGACATTGTGCGAATTAGAAGAACACCGGAGAGCCAGCATTCTGAAGTTGGAACTCGAGCAACGACGATGGAAAGCGTTTGTCGACCGGCACCGGAAAGGGAACGAGAAAATGTTCAGAATTGGCAAGCCGGTGTTAGTACTTCAGACCCGGATGGGCAAAATGCCGCGAAAGCTACGGTTCAGGTGGACCGGACCGTACTAGATAACATGAGAGTTTAACGGCTCGTATCAGCTAGGAACGTTGGCCGGATAGGTCATGGAAAAATGGGTAAATGGTTTCCGACTAAAACCGTATTATGGACCAATGTCACGGAACCCGTTTAGGCAACCGGATGCCGAAGCAAAAACCGGGAATGGCAAGCGGATAACCGAAAACCAACAGCAGGAACATACAACGGATCTGGTGTTGCCGAATACAAGGGTTTAGAATACCATCTTGTAGGGGCGAGGAGTAAAGACGTGAAGTAAAGCCACCATGCAGGCGAAAAAAATAAAATAAAATAATGTAGGCCATTAAAAAAAGAACGAACACCTCGAAATGGTGTGACGTAACGCATTTAAAGCCCACCATGCGAAACACAGCCACTATTAAAAGCACACGACGTGCATGCGCAGGACTCGAGAAAAGGCGGCAAGAATGGGAACACAAAACCTTCGCATAACAGAGTCTCTCTCATTTCACGAACACAGAGCACTTAGCACACAGAGGCGGATACAGGTGATTAGGCGAATGCTAGAAGCCACCATAGGCACACCAAAGCTCTCCACCACCACCAAAACAGAGGACACACTGGAGCCCATGGCGCTTTCCGAGACGACCACGAAATGGTTCACACAACATGGCTTGGAGGGCTTCCTACGGATAGCAAAGGCACCTCCGCACGAAGAAGCGGAAAAGGTCGCGAAGAAGATCGACTTCGAAGTAATCACGGAGGAGGCCATTCGCACCTTAATCAGATTGCTAGAAGAAGGGATCTACTCCATTGAGAATCCTTCCCCAGAAACGCTGACGAAGTTCTTCGGGGAGTATTCCCTGGCCAGCAAAGCATACCGGACACAGGGCGGCGATGACGCCCTGTTCCGAGAAGTAGCTCATGTGCTCCACAAGTATGGGTTTGTGCACCCCCGACCCTCGGTAATGCCTACGAACAAAGCCAGATTCATCATCGCCACATACGAAGGAGTAAAGGTGGATTTTCATGTAATCATCATTGATTGTTTGCGAGTGGCCATACAATCGGTGGTAGACGGCAAGAAGGTGTGAACAGTTGTGGCTCAATGGCTCACTCTCTTGGTACCACTAGTGTTGACATTAAAGGCAACGACGCGGGGCCGAACGGCCGAAACGACGCCAAACAAGCCATTGATGTGGCAAAAACAAGCCATCCTTGCCAAGCACATGCCCGGTTGGACAGAGGGAGGTTCATCACAGAAAGGGAAGGAGCAACCCAGTCGGAAGTGGCAGACAGAGACAGAGGCACCGGTAGAGCAACCGGTTAGGCCTCTCAAAATCAAATTGCGTCGGCAAGAGCAAGAGCCACCTAACTTGGCTCAAGGGATAAACATGAGAACCCATGAGGAGGAGACGGAGGAAGAACCCGCCGACACTCCCCTATGTCGCCGGTGTCGTGCCTTTCGGCTCCGGATCGTTGCGTGAGTCGGCTGGGAACTGCTGAGGTTTTGGACTAGGAGAAAGAAGAATATGAGATAAGGCTCCTTATGAATCGATTGCAAGAAAGAGAACTATTTGAAAGAAGATATGAACCTCGTGAATCCCACGAGTATAGTGTATTAATTGATACTTAGAATGTAAGAGAGAAATAGATGGAAAAAAAATCGTGAATCCCATGAATATATTTGATTGATCCAAATCCTTGTAAAATAATCAACAACCTCTATACATCTTTCTCTCTTCCTTATATAGTGTTGGAAGAGTCTAAGTTTATCACATGCAAGCATCATGCTTTTCCTATCTTTAGTTTTCATGCACACTGCATGTGCATGATTAGTCTTTTATCTCATCTTCTCTTTTAACTCGAGTGTCTATGCATGAATAACTTTTTGTACCATGCATGTCTAGAAATTTTACATGGGATAAAGTTTAGTATAACTTTAAAATTCATAATTCGCTAGTATAATGATAAGGCTTAACATTATTAACATGGATGTGCAAGGTACGATTCTTGCCCTATGCATGTAATATATAATTTTATACTTTCTTCTATTTACAAATATGTCTCTTCATCTGGTGAGAGACTCTCACCGGCCTTCTTCATCCGGCTCTTGCCGGTTCTGCTTCATCCGGTTCTCACCGGTTTTCTTTATCCGGTTCTTACGGGATCCTTCTTACCGGTCCTCTTCGTGCGTTTCTCGCCGACTTTCACCGGCTCTTGCCGGTCTCCTTACCGGTTTTGGTTCTCACCAATTCTTCCTTTAGGTTCTCACTAGGTACTCCATATCCTATCCGGAGAAACCAAAAATGTAATTTTTCACTTAGTGTGCGAATTACACTACGACACTCGCCCCCTCCGAACCCGCACATCTTCCGGTATGTGCCGAAGTCCCCGATGCTTGCTATTCACCTTCATCCGAAGCTTCCTCCAATTCCCCCCTTAAGTCGACTATGAGTTGTAATCGACTTTCCTCGCTTTCCGCATCACCGTGATCTTCGTCCGATTGCTCCTTCTTGTCGGTCTTGTCTAGGATTACATAAGGTTCTTCATCAGTCCGCTTCTTGAAAATCTTCACCCGTTTCCCGGCTATAGGCACTCCTAGCATCGTTCCATCCAACTCGCATAGTCGGTAAGTTCCGTTATCGAAAACTTTCCGAACCTCATATGGCCCGAACCACCTTTTCACGAACTTCCGCATCGTTGTATCTTGATGATCCAAACTACTATCGTAGACAATCACCCAATCTCCTTCTTCAATCTTCCGCGGTTGTAGTCGGTGCTTTGTGTCGAACCGGCTTTTATTCCGGAATCGCGCTTCTTGTTGTCGGCGTATTGCTTCTGCTATGTCTTCCGGTCTTCCCTCCAGTTGCCGTATCCGGACCGCTAGTAGTTCTTCCCGACTCATCTCTTCCTTCCATGGTAGCATTGTCCATGTCGCGATTGTGGTTTCCGTCGGCATTACCGATGCTTGTCTGGTCATAAGTTCTGCCGGCATGTAACCGGTTACGGAGCTATGTGTTGTCCGATCCGCCCATAGTGCATACGGAAGCATCTGCGGCGAATCCTTCACCCTTCCATCGCATGCCTTCACAAGTGCTTTGACAATCGGACTATGTCCTCATTCGATCTTCCCGTTGGCTTCCGGATTGTATGCCGTTGTTAGTGTTAACCGAACTCCATGTTTAGTGAAGAATTCCTTAGCTTTGTCAGAGTCGAGTTCTCCCCGATCCGTAATCACTTGTCCTACACACCCGTACCTGCAAAACACTTCTTCCAAAAGGAATTGGCATACCGTAGAACACGTTTTCCTCCGTAGCGCCCGACCTTCTACTTGGTTTGTGAGATCTTCCCGAGCTAACACCAAGTACTTCTTTTGTCTGATCCCGGTTGGCATGGCTACAATGTCGACCATCCATTTGAAGTTGATTGTCAGTGAGATTGTCGGATGTAACTCATCTAGGTGTCGAACTCCGGAGTAGATTTGACACTTCTTGTAGCTTTCCATGAACTCCACTCTTGCTCTTTTGTCCCGACTACTCGAAGTGGTATGACACCCGGTCTTTTCGGCTCCCTCCATAAAAAATCATTTTTCAAGAAGAACTTTCGGACTTGTCGTTTCTTACTTCGGATCTCGACTCTCTTCTCTTTATTGTCCGATGATTCCTCGATTTCTCGTAGCATTCTCCCGATCAACAAGCTTTCTCCCTCGTATTCTTCTTCCCGGAATTCTTGGATTACGTCCACCCGACATATGTGCTCCGAAGCAAAGTAACCTTCGGAAACTTCTTCATTATCGGATTCGGTTATGTCATCTCCGAACCGCGCCCTTGATAGCATATCCCCTACAGCGTTGTCTTTTCCGGAGATGTGTCTTACCTCCGGATTAAGTGACTTAACATATGCAATCCATCTTAGATGCACATCTTCTAACTTCTGTAACACTTTCTCACAATCACGGATATGATTGACTACAAACCTTCGGCATCCCCGTTCATCCATAGCTTCATCTTTTTCTTCCACCGCACACCCTTTCATCGGAATGTCATTTAGGAATGGCATTGTTATCTCCGGTATGCAATCCCGGAGCACCTTGTTGATCGCATTCATCATATGTGCGACTCAGTTCGTCGCACCTTGTGGTAGGGTACACATCTGGACTAATCCTATTGGTGTTTGCATGGTAGTGATGTCTCGGCTCTTCACAGCTAGTTAGAATTGGTCATATCCGGAGTATAGGTCTACGATGGAGTATATCGCGCGACCGGCAAATGCTTCCGCAAATTCGTCCACTATCGGACCGACTCCGGAGTTCCGGATCGTGACCTTGTTTACCGGTTGCAAATCTTGAATAAATTGGAGTGACCCATTCTTCTTCGGAACCGTAAACCATCGATTTCAGTACGGAGCATTTGATGGCTCTAGAATCCCCATCACTACCTTCTCTTTGAGCAAGTCAATGATTTTCGGAATATGCGCCCGTGGCACCGGAATCAGCTTCAGGTTCCACGACACATGGTCAATCATGAAGATCACCATTGGCTCCACTATCTTCGGGTCAACGCATCCTATTTCTTTCGATGTAAATGCAAATGCTCTCCCATGTCACTCTAGCATCCCATGAAATCGTTCTTCTTCATTCTTTAATAGGAACCCACCTCCACTGATCCGAAGTTTCTTCCAGGTCTCATCCATGAAGGCATGTCCGATATCCATGGACTTCCGAAGTGTCGGATCCCCCGAGACTGCTTTCCTCTTTTGTTCGCTATCTGTGGGTAATGGTCCCGCGGCCAGTTTCACTTTCTTCTCCACGGTCTTGTATTTCGTACATACCATTGCTTCTTCTTTGCGGAGCGCATCCGGCCCCATTTTCACAATGATCTCGTACATCTCGACCGACTCCACCGGAATTACCCGGTTTCCCTGGCTTGTATCTTCCGCGAGCTCTTCAAGCCGTTGTAGCGTGCTCCCATAGAACACTTCTTCGACTATTCCCACGATTTCTTCGTCTTCATTTATTATTGATGTCGACCGTAACTTATCCCATCCAAACCGATTCGTACTTGTTTTGCACCGAGAGGTTTCTTCCTGTGTGGGGTATCAGGGCTTCTCGGACTATCACTTCCCCACTCCGGAGTAGTCCGCTCTAAAAATCCATTCTTGTTTGCGACAAGAGCTCTCTCTTGTTCCTTTCATGATTTGCCGGCACTGTTAGGAATTGGACAGATTTCCCTCCGTTTTGGCTCCAAATTCGTGCAAAAGCCGCACCGCTATCGAGCACCTTCGTCTTCATCCGTGATGCCGTGATAAAAGGTTGCCCGAGGATCACGGAGTATGAGACCTCGTCTTGTACAAAGAAATTTTGGTCGATCTCGTCATCCCCGATCTTCACCGTCACATCCGGACAAGCCGCAAGTAGATCTTCCGTTGCTTTAGTGGCCGCCCGGATCTTCCACCCATGATTCGTGTTAATAGGCCACTTACCCTTCCGGTAGAATTCCTTGGACATCAAGTTGATCTCCGATCCGTGATCAATCAATGCTAGCACGGGTTCTTTGATGTTATTTATTCGGACCGGAGTCTCCGTAGTTGCGCGTGCCTAGTGTGGCTTTGTGTAGTGAGAATTCGGTATTTCGTCCTGCAATTCGGTGTCATTCATTAGAATGGTATTTGCATTCACCCTTGGAGCGGTCTCCTCCGTACTTTGCCTTTTTCTCTTCACGAGATCCACAAGAAGATCGTGGAACTCCTTCGCTATTCCGAGTAATTCTTGAAGCAAAAAATCTACCCGGCTATCGAGGATTCTCTCCTCGAACACCTTTTTCAAGTCCGTTTGTTGTTCGATGTCAGAGGTGAGCTTGAATGCCGGAATCATCTTTTCTTTTCCCTTACCTCCGGAGTTCCAGCTTTCCGATGTCTTCGATGGACCGGCTGCCTCATCCGTGCGTTGTCGCTTCTCATCTACATACACTTCATGCAATTGGCATAAAGCAAACACGCTATTCTTATCGACGGGGCACTGCCATCCCGTAGCTTCCCGGATGCCTTCCGTGGTGCTTCGGATCTCGTTAGAGTCAGTTTTCTCAGTGCTTTCTAGCACTTTCGGCCAAAAAGACACCTTTGCTCCTGATGACTCCCCGTCACGTATTCCCGCGGTTCTCGCGTAATTGTTCTTCGCCGCTATTTCCTCCTCTAGGACCTTCTTCATGCTGCCTTTTCAGAAGTTCGGTCAGAGCGGATTCCGAGAGTCCATCGAATGAATCCGATTTCCCTTGTAGTAGATAAGATCCTGTCGTAGCGCTTCCTTGTGCTTGTCGCAATCCCTCCGATCATGTTCAGTGCTATCGCACCATATGCATCGACGGTTCATATACTTGGAACTTGTGGGACGGTCATCCGACTTCTTCACCATCGCGATCTTTAGATTCTCCATCTCCTTCAGCAACTGCTCCACCATAGTTGCGTCGATTCCCTTCTCAGTCGTAGCTTCCCGAGCCCGCGGTTGATGGTCTTCCGATCCGGATCTCGGTTTCGGAATCGGTTCCGAAACCCTCTTTTCTTCGTTGGCAAGCCATTGCCCCCTCTTTGTGTATCGCGCGACGATATCTCGCACGCTTTCTCATGTTTTGGTGAGGCCGCTCTCGGTAGTCGTGTCCTCTAGAAACACTCCAAGATCCTTCCGGTCCCACACGTCTACGGCTCGTAAGAACATGATAACATTGTCCGGTGCAAGGATAGATTGATCTCTCGCAGACAACCTCCCGAACCGACTTTTGAATGCCGAAAACACATCGAGGACCTTCATCCCCTTGTCCGGCGTTTCTACCCAATCTTCGAATCCTCTCCGCGTTGCCTTGGAGGAGTCCTCGATAGCGAACATGGTTTTTAGCACCTCTTCAAACGCTTCCCACGTCGGATTTTGTTGTCGTAGCCCGTGGATACTTGCTTGAGGCCCGTCGGTAGCCACCCGTTTGAAGAAAGCCACTTGCAGTCCTTTCGAAATCCCGCACCGTAGCATTTCCGCCTTGTAGTCCCGAAAATAGCATGATACGTCCTTTCCGTTGAATTGCCCGATCCGTTGCACGAGCTGCTCTACTGCCGCCGCTATCTCCGACATTGCACGTTGTTCCTGAAGCATCCGGTTGAACATCATCATCATGTTGTTAGCCTTCGGTTGATTTTCCATCTCCTTACCACCCGTGTTCACGTCAGGTTCACCACTAGTGTCGTGCCTTTCGGCTCTAGATCGTTGCGTGAGTCGGGTGGGAACCACTGAGGTTTTGGACTAGGAGAAAGAAGAATATGAGATAAGGCTCCTTATGAATCGATTGCAAGAAGATATTAACCTCGTGAATCCCACGAGTATAGTGTATTAATTGATACTTAGAATGTAAGAGAGCAATAGATGGAAAAAAAATCGTGAATCCCACGAATATATTAGATTGATCCAAATCCTTGTAAAATAATCAACAACCTCTATACATCTTTCTCTCTTCCTTATATAGTGTTGGAAGAGTCTAAGTTTATCACATGCAAGCATCATGCTTTTCCTATCTTTATTTTTCATGCACACTGCATGTGCATGATTAGTCTGTTATCTCATCTTTTCTTTTAACTCGAGTGTCTATGCATGAATAACTTTTTGTACCATGCATGTCTAGAAATTTTACGTGGGATAAAGTTTAGTATAACTTTAAAATTCATAATACGCTAGTATAATGATAAGGCTTAACATTATTAACATGGAGGTGTAAGGTTCGATTCTTGCCCTATGCATGTAATATATAAATTTATACTTTCTTCTATTTACAAATATGTCTCTTCATCTGGTGAGAGACTCTAACCGGCCTTCTTCATCCGGCTCTTGCCAGTTCTGCTTCATCCGGTTCTCGCCTGTTTTCTCTATCCGGTTCTTACAGGATCCTTCTTACCGGTCCTCTTCGTCCGTTTCTCACAGACTCTCACCAGCCTTCTTCATCCGGTTCTCGCCTATTTTCTCTATCCGGTTCTTACAGGATCCTTCTTACCGGTCCTCTTCGTCCGTTTCTCACAGACTCTCACCAGCCTTCTTCATCCGGCTCTTGCCGGTCTCCTTACCGGTTTCGGTCCTCACCAATTCTTCCTTCTAGTTCTCACTGGGTACTCCATATCCTATCCGGAGAAACCAAAAATGTAATTTTTCACGTAGTGTGCGAATTACACTACGACATTGGAAGAGAAGCGACGTAGAGCCGAAGGGGGGCGAATCGGGACTGGTAAAAGACAGCACCCCGACACCCCGCTCTAAGGAAGCAAAACCAACGAAGGCAACGGAGCCTGATCGGCCAGTAACAACAAGGGAAGTACCAACCTCACCAGGTCGACAGGCACAACAAGAAGAGGAGTTGCCGCTGGAAACAACACTCCAACCAGGGGTTGTGGCGAGAGCAGAGCCAACACCGCAACCAGAACCGGCAAGGCAACAAGGCACCGACAGTCAATGGCTGTGATGGATTGGAGAGCAGGTGGCCGGGGTGGGGTTGTAAGCCAAATTGAAGCGGAAGAGAGAGCACAACGGAATCGGTTGTTTGCCACAACCGAAGAACTCGAGAAGGCCCGGTCAAGGATCCAGAGCATGGAGGAAGAAATTGAGAAGGCCAAAGCAGACACGCTAGACAAGTCAGTCAGGGGTCGACGGGACCAGAACCGGTGGCGTTGGTGACTGAGCAGATAGATAACACGTTGGCAGCGCCTACAACACCGGACACAAGCATCACACAGGAGCAAGAACTCTCCACTCTCAGGGAAGAGTTAGAAGCCCAGGATGCCTTGAGGGCTAGAGAATGAGAACAAAAGAAGGCAGTGGAGGATGAGAAACAAAGACGCGAAGAAAATCTCCAGAAAAGCTCCCAATTAAATGACCGGTTGAAGGAAGAAAAGGGGAAACTGCTGCAAGAGAAGGATAAGCTCTGGCGATCGGCGGAAACCGAAATCGGGCAGCTCAAAGAAGAACTCTGACAGCAGAAAGACTGGGAAGACTACGCCCGACACCAAATAAACCAAAAGCTGAAGCAGAAGACGGAGGATTTTGAGTGACTGCACCGGGATCACAAGTATTTGGATGCGGAGCACGAGAAGTTGATGGCAGAAGGTGACCGGCAATAGGAGAAGCTAGGGGAACTCCGGAAGGAAGTCAACATGGCCACAAAGGCATTGATGGAAGAACGACCAAGCCGGTGGACATGGCAAAGGCACTGGAAGAAGCGGCAAGGGACCGGATGGAGCTCACCCGACAGCATTATGAGGAGACAAAACGAGCAAAGATGGTGCTGAACAGAGTTCGAAACACTTATCAAACTAAATTCTTGGAATATGAGGTGGAGGCACAGGCAACCACGGGCCTGATAAAGAAGTTAAAGGAGGAAAAACAGGCTGCGGAGGACAAATCCAAGATGGGGCTCGACTGGATCCACGCCATTGTGTTGGCATGGAAAGAACTGACAAAGACTATGATTGGTGAAAGCTCAGTGCAATGGTGGTAAAAATGGGCACAACAAGCAGCAGAATTACAGACGTTGCGAGCAGATGCGGAAAACTGGAGAAAGGACGGCAACAACTTCTACAAGATGGATGCGGAGAGTATTGTAACCATCCAGTAGAACAACTAAATGATGACCAACTTGGCACTCAACTCCAGCTCGAGTAATACGAATGGGAGCGAAGACAGCAGATAGCATCGTAATTGTCGGGGGCAATTAACATCAGTGATGGAGAGCAATCTCCAGATCAACCACCGAATGTGGCCGGGACCAGAGGAGGCTAGCCAAACGAAGCCTGAATGGAACAACCGGAAGAAGTTAGACCGGAGGAGCCAGACAAAGCCCTAGTGCAGCAGCACGAGGAGCCAAGGACGGAGGAGCCGGAGCCAAAAGCGCCGAGACCAGTAGAGCCAGAGGGAAGAGTAGGTTGGAGACCAAGCCGAAGACCAACAACAACGACAACAACTACAACCGGAGGAGCAACATCAGCAGTCAGTGGAGCAACTACCCGATGAACCGTTGGAGCCCCTAGACCAGAGCATTCTAGACATTTTGGAGGATGAATGAAGATGTTAACCGTGGGTTCGACATACAATGTACTGTCCCACGGGTGTGCCATGTGTTGGCCGGTTAGGCCAGAGTATGAAAAGGGAGTCGGTTTTGGGAGTTGTAATTAGATCAATTATGATAATTATAATATCGGACGGACGGACGGACCCGAAATCGGTATACCTATCTGGATCTAGACCGGTTTGTAGGCGGTTGCCAGTTGGCACCGGTTTGTAGCACAACCGGATACCTATAAAAGGGTCCAAAGATGATGTAATTGATGACGGATAATTAATAGAGAAGTTTTGTGTCTTTATGTATTGTGTATTGTTCTTTGCTTAATGTGATTATCATACGCGTGTATCAAGTTAATCATTCTGGATAGTCAATGGGAAGGATCGGTCCTATATCACGGTCTGCACATTCCTTACCGTACCACCCCTTTGGTGAAGTGTTCTAAAGGGACACCCTATGTTAGCGGCTTGTCCAACCCGATGACAACACACTGTAGAGATTTGGAATGTCAAGGTTTTGAATGTAATGGCAAGGTTCCAAATGAGTTCGGTTAGCCAGATCGAACTGGTATCTGCCATTTGTAGCCAGAATGGGCACGGTTCTCATTGTCTGATGCCCAGTGTATCACATGTCAGTTGGCTGATTACATTTACGCCGAAGCCTCCATCAATAATTGTTCTTGGTACTTCCCTTCCTTTGATGATTACCGTGATTGCCAAACTACTCATATCGACCACTCCTGATCCTTCATCTGGGTTTGAGAAAAACACCAGTGTTGGCTCCAGATTTTGTGTTGAGAAAGCCGATTTTAACCCTTCTGTAAATCTGGGACCAATTGCAAAAATCGGCCCAGTGGCAGCATAATCTGGCATTGTTGCAAAACCTGCTAGGTCGAGTCAGTGGCCATGTTCTCGAATGGTTGTTCCGGAAACTTGGTCTACTCTATTAACTCGGTTGCGTTCGGTTCATTGGCCTTTTGTATCCACTTTGTACCCTGCTTCCGGATTGCCTCCTAGGCCTCCCACTCTGCAAATTTCCCTTTCAATTGGGTGGTGACTTGTTGTACATCCATGACTTCTACGGTCACCATGTTCATTGTCGGTTGTTTCTCATTAGACTTGACCGGGCACTGGCTTTTGACAATAGTAGCAGTACACTTTTCGGATATTACTCGATTCCCCTTTTTTTGTACTACCCGGCTGGATACCGGAATTGATCCGGTTGGTCTCGTCCGGCCTCCACTACTTTGGTTGTGGGACGATTGTGTTTGTTTCCGACTCCCGTCGGTATTCCCGGGTCGGGTCACGATGCTCATCTCGCCGAAAATTTCCCCTACGTTTGTTCGGATTACGTCGGTTGTTGCGGTACCCCTGCCATTTCGGGTACCATCTTCCTTGGTTTAGGTATGCTCACAGTTATGGGTACCTTCTGTCGTCTCTTCGCCGCTTATTGTTCAGAGAGTAATCTCACTTGTAGCGATCTTGGTCGTAGTCCTCTCTCTGTTTATCATTGTACTGGTAACCCCGTTTCGGTCGGTAGTGATTGTCTCTCTGGAACCTTTCCTCGTCCAGTCGTTGCTCACCACGGAGCTCAATGTGTCGAACCGGTGTAGCTTGTTGATGTAAAAGATTGTACTCACACCGGTGTCGTGAGGTACGAAAACTTCACATTAAAAGTCTACAATAACATAAATACATAACTAAAATAAAATAAATCTTGATAATATTTTATACATAAAGATAATATTAACACACTATGATAATATTATACATTATATGTAGAGGTAAATAAATAAATATATATGTTATATTACATGGACAAGAGAGGATTTGAGCCAATAATCTGCACCTTATGACACTCTAACCTTACCATTTAGCCTACACTAACAATTTACAAGAGATCATATGCGTTGTTTTATTTGAAGTAGTATTTTATAGTCTAAACCATGTAATACACCATATAGCAAGTTACATGGGCAAAAGGGGGGTACATGAACCAACAACCCCAACCTTACGGGCATTCAAACCTTACCATTTACCCTATACTTGTGATGTATATAAAACATATGTATTGTAGTATTGTATGGTTTAAACCATGAAATGTACCACGTGCAGCATATAGCACACATGCAAAAGCCTCTCTGCATGTGCACCATATAGCACACATGCAAGAGCTTCTCTACATGTGCGCCACATGACCCGCATGTAGAACCATCTCTTCCCTATAAAAGGAGAAGGGAGTATAGTCACAAGGGAATCAAGGAATCAATCGATCATATTGAATAGAATTACTGTATGGAATTGAGTGAAATTATATTGTAAGAGATATCAGAATAGAGAAAGAGTGAGAGAAGGTAAACGCTATATACAATCTTCAAAAGACAAGAGAAGAACTAGCTTGGTAGCGGCAGTGCTCAATTCGCAACGAAAAGGCGGAGGTTCGAGTCTTATCTCATTGAAAGATAGAAGAGAGGATTGTGTTCTACTATCAAGAAAGAGAAGAGCGATAGAAGCGAAGATTGTGGTTGACCTTGTGAGACAAAGTTCGAATTCAACAACGCTCGCACCTATCTTGTAACTCTTTCATCAAATAATTATAAATCTCTTTTATTGCTTCAATTATCATTCTATATCCTATCGTGTCATATCTTATTGATCACTATTTATCTATTTCTACTCTTTCATCTCTTCCGTCCAAAATCCCAGTGATTCCTTCCTCACTTTCACGTTATCTTCTATCTACGCAATGCTACGCTTCTAGGCGAGCCACGCCACGACACAATTTGGTGAACCTGACGTGAAATGGGGAAGTAGAAGAGACATCTAAAGTAAAGATCAACATCAACATGGAAAGTACGAGTACAATGGATCCGGTAATGTTGTTTATTAAAAAGTTGAATCAAGATCGATAATTTCATGCCTTACGAGAAGTCCGAGAGAAGATTGGTATGTTTGATGGCACAAATATTTCGAAGTATGTGAATATATATTATGATGAAATGGAAATGTCTGGTATGAATGATGTCAATATGATAGCAAACTTTTATAAATTAGTGGACATGGAATTAAGAGATAGAATTCATGAAATACAAACATTGCATAGTTTGGATTGGAATGCATTCAAAGAAGTACTTGTGTTTGAATATGCTCGTGAGGATTTCTCTCGCGTTACTATGCGTTCATTCCATGAATGGGTCCTAAAAGAAAATAAAGGATTATTTGTGGCTGACACAAAAAAAGAGTTTGATAGATTGTATGGACACTTAAAGCCAAAAAAAAGAAATTCTTTCTTGGCAAAAGGTTGCTTTATTTTTGGAGGCAGTTGACAAGAGATATAGAAAAGAATTGGAATTTATGCTTGAAGTACCAAATACCGAGGATGGTTTAACTACAGATTGGAATGAGGTAACAAATGCTTGTAATAAATTTATGAAAAGAATGCAAAGGAATGGTGCAATGCTACAAATACTGCATGTGGGAATCACAAATCGGCTTGAGCAAAACATTGAAGTTCAAAGACTTGGTTGAGAACCATCACATGAAATGGTCCATCAACCACAAGAAATGATCGAAACTAAGAGTGAGTCTTTGCTTGATGATTTAGTTCAAAGTATGAAATATCTAACAATTAAAGTGGCAAAGCTTGAGAATGGTCAGAATTCGAGGTCAAGGGAACCATTTCGACCTCGATGCATGTGGTGTGATAGTCTTGAACATCGATTACGTGATTGTGCAGAATATAAAGACATGGAAAATCGAGATTTGGTGTATTGGAAAAATGGTAACATTTATTTAACTGAAACTAGAAGTTCACTTACAAAGAACTTTGGTGATGGTGGTGTTAAGGTTAAATTTGAAAAAGCTGAAGCAAAGAAGGCTTCCACAATGTACTACTCGGCAACGGCAGGAATGTGCCTCGATGACATGCCATCTCGATCATCATTCTAGGAGAAGGTTGTAAGTACCGCATAAAAGCAAAAGATGAAGATGAAGATGGAAGACCTTCGTGTTGTCGGAGATTCTGTAAGGAAAATTACTGGATGGGATGTTCCGGTAGATGCTATGCCAGTCTATGCTCATATGGCAGAACATCAAGACCATGAGGTGATAGTGGAAGAAAAAAGGAAAAGGTCGGATGATGAGATTGGCTCAACAAAAAAGCATGAAACAAGAGAAAGCAAAAGAAAAGAGATGGACGCAAAAGTTGAAAAAGGTAAATCTAGTCCTTCATTCAAATTAATGTCTGATTTTGAAAAAGATACAGATTTAAAGAAAATATTAGAAACAAGAATACTAGACAGTCGAGTAGAATTTACACTAAGAGAAGTGTTAGGTATTGCAAAAAAGGAATTTCATGATGAAATAATTTATTGATATTGTGCAAAGAAAGAAGCAAGGAAATGGGTAGGTTAAAGAAACAAATCCGAAGGTGGCATATGAAGTGGTAAGCAACGACTCGAACAATATCATTGTTGACTCTGAACATGCATCAACCTCGATGATAAGTTCAACAAAGACAAGAAGCCACTACTCTCGCAAATGTTGGGCAAGAGCCACTACTGAGCATCATGTGAAGATTGGAAATGTTCCAGACCTAGTGATGGCACTTATTGATCATGGTTCTGAAATAAATATAATGAGTGATGACTTTTACAAGAAAGGTAAATGGCCAATTGATACTTAGCATGGTTGGCATGTAAAAGCAGGCACATCATCCACCGAAGATTTATTTGGTGCATGCCCAAATGTAAAGGTTACTATTGGTGATATAGATGTAGATCAACATTTCTTTGTGCAGGAAGGATCTACCTATCCGATAATCTTGGGCCAACCATACATCACAACGGTACGGATGGAGACCAAAGTCCTCAACAATGGTTCTGCCTATGCGAAGATTCGAAGCCAAGATGGACGAAGAACTGTACAGTTTATGATAGTTCGCCCAAATCATGAGAGGAACAAGCAAGAGCTTCATGATCATTTGACACCAAAAGAATGTGATGATTTTGATAATCAGGTTTTTGACTAGGACTATTGCAAATGAGGGTTGCAATAGTCCGATTATTAAAAGACCCTTAGGTAGGGCATTACGACATATGAATAAGTCGTTTCATGTTTCTGAAAGTGGTGCTATATGTGTGACTAGGATGTATGAATGCAAGAGGAACTTGAAAAAGAATGCTAATATGTTTCAACAGGCATTGAAGGATAATGGAGTACTTGAAATGGAAGAGCACATTAAAAGTGTTATGGAAGAAATTTCTTTTGCAAATACTATAGAAGAGTTAGAAATGTATTTGAAAGAAGATGATGAGAGTGTTAGAAAGATACATGTAAACTCAATTTATATGTATTATGAGATTGATAGGTAATATGAAGAAGTAGAAAGTTTATGTAATACAAAATACAAAACAATAGATAAAAAGGTCAAACCTGCTGCAGTACCATTACCTATTGGTAGTGAAGAGAAGATGGAGGCAGCTACAACCGAGCCTATGCTTCGACCATAAATAACTTGAGAATCGAAGGGGGTGAATTTCTTCTGCAATCAGAGATCGTGACTTTCAAAGAAATGATCTTTAGGCATGGGAAAGCGTTCGCATTCAAAGTTGAGGAGATTGGTTGTGTAGATCCAAAGGTGGTGACGCCAATGGTAATATTTACTATCCCTCATATTCCTTGGAATTTTAAACCTATTGCAGTACCGAGAGCTTGATTACCTCAATTGTTGGAGCTGCTGAAGGATAAAGTCAAGATGAAGATTTTAGAGCCTTCAAATTCACTATACTCCAATAGATGGTTCACAGTTCCAAAGAAAGATGGTTCTCTAAGATTCATTCAAGATCTACAACCAGTCAACAAAGTCACAATCCGAAATGCAAGAATCGGACTGATCGTTGATAAATTTGCGGAAGTGTTTGCTGGAAGAGCGATTTACTCTATGGGAGACCTATATTCAGGATACGACCAGTTTCGAACTAGCAATTGATAGTCGCAATATCACAACAATGAAAACACCAATTGGGTTGGTTCGAATGTGCACTCTACCTCAAGGTGCGACGAATTCAGTTGCTCATATGATGAATGCAATGAACAAAGTTCTACATGAATACATCCCAAAGGTAACTATGCCATTTTTAGATGATATTCCTATTAAGGGATGCTTAGAAAGAGAGAAAGATGAGACTATGGTTGGAAATGGTTGCAGAAAGTTTGTCATAGATCACATTAATGATTGTGAAAGTATTTTAAATAAGCATGAGTAGGTAGATTTGACACTATCAGGAACAAAGTCAAGCTTTGGGCAGAATGAAGTTCTGATAGTTGGTCATATGTGTGGCTAGTATGGGAGGAAGCCGTCATCGATCAAAATTGACGCAATACAGAATATGAAGGAGGTTTGCGAATCGGTAACAGAGGTGAGAAGATTTTTAGGTGCATGTGAGTTTTATCATATTTGGTTACCACACTTTGCACATGTCTCAGATCCTCTCTATCAACTTTTAAGAAAAGGGAAGAAGTTTATATGGACTAATGAACATACACAAGTTGTTCAACAGTTGAAAGAAGCATTATTGAAAGCTCTAATTCTTCGTCAACCAGACTACAAAGGTGAAAGACCAATTATAGTGACAGTTGATACTAGTCCAATCGGGATTGGTTGGGTTATCAACCAAGAAGATGAAGAGCAACATCAATATGCTATCAGGTTTGGAGCAAAGATATTAAATGATAGGCAAAGAAATTATGCGCAAGTTAAACGAGAATTGTGGGGTTTGCTTACTGCACTAAAAACAGATAGAGATTACTTGATTGGAAACAAATTTTTTGCCACTCATCAGATATTGCAATGCTTCAGTGGATTGCATACATCAGAACCATGAACCCATAATTGTGGCATATAAAGGGTAAAGAGAATCCCGTCGCAGATATGTTGTCAAGGGAAAGGTTCATAAATGAAAAGCTAATGCAAATTGAAGATAAGAACTGGGCAACTACAAGCCATCAAGTTTCTCATCAAGTATCTATTAAGCTTCATGATGAGTTTAATGTAAGTATAATGTTCAAAGACACAGAGTATGAAGGTCAATGGTTAGAAATAGGAAAATTTTTAAAGACTCAAGAAGCCGACCCATCATGGTCAAAGAAACTAAATGAATTTCAAAGAAGAGCATTCAAATTTTTTTTACATGAAGGGCATCTATGGAGGCGTTTAAAAAAGCCAACCAAAAATCCTCTTTGAGTCATTTGTAAGGATGATATTAAAAGAAAATTAATTACTGAATTCCATGATAGGTTGTGGGCAGGACATAGAGGCATATGGGAGACATTTATGAAGTTAAAAGAAAAGTATTGGTGGCCACATATGTATAAAGATGTAATGAAATTTGTGGAAACTTGTGAAATATGTCAAAGGTATTCAACTATTCGATATCGAGATGAGCTAAAACCAACATATTCATCATCAATGCATTATAAATTGATGGTTGATCTAGTGACAATGCCACTTGGGGAAGGTCAAATGAAATATTTAGTACTAGCAAGAGAAGACCTTACAAACCAAGTAGAAGGAAGAACACTATGACAGAAAACAACTAGAGCTATATGTAAATTTTTGTTAGAAGATGTAATATGTCGTTATGGGTGTGTTGGTAAAATAATTATAGATAGAGGAGAACTTGACTTTGATGAAGCTAAAGAATTCTTCAGCCGGATAGGGGTCAAATTATCGCTTACAACTGGTATAATCCAGAAGCCAATGGAAACATTGAAAGAGGACATAGCCCAATAGTTAAGGCGATTGTGAAAAGTTGTAAAGGTAAAATAAGAGATTGGCCACGCATGCTACCGTATGCACCATGGGCAGATCGGACAACACATAGTTCGGTAACAGGATATATGCCAGCTGAATTGATACTTGGCCGAAAGCCCATCATGCCAATAGAAGGATCAATTATGTCATCGACATCTATTCCATGGAGAGAAGAGTTGAGCAGAGAAGAATTGTTGGCTTTGTGAATTCAACAATTAGAGCGTCGGCCTGACGATGTAGAATTAGTTGCCCAACGATTGGAGGCCCGATTGAAGAATAAAATTTGTTTTGATAAAATTCATAGAATTCGACCTAAGAAAATAGAAGGAGATTGGGTGCTCGTGTATGATAGCAGTTTAGATAACATAGCACTGTCCACAAGTTTGCTGAAAGATGGTTTGGGCCTTACATAGTGAAAAAAGTATATGATAACTTTACTTATAAACTTGGTGAATTGGATGGGACACTAATCCTAAATGTGGTAGTTGGAAAGAGGATAAAACTATTTAAGAAAAGGTTCAAGCTTGAACCTCCAATAGATCAACATGAAGATGAAAGATAGTGGCACATGCCGGAGGATGTGTAGGTCTAGAGGGGGTGGATGTCGTGAAGTACGAAAGCTTCACATTAAAAGTCTACAATAACATAAATACGTAACTAAAATAAAATAAATCTTGATAATATTTTATACATAAAGATAATATTAACAACACGCTAGGATAATATTATACATTATATGTAGAGGTAAATAAATAAATATATATGTTATATATATATGGACAAGAGAGGATTTGAGCCAATAATCCCCACCTTATGACACTCTAACCTTACCATTTAGCCTATACTAACAATTTACAAGAGATCATATCTGTTGTTTTATTTGAAGTAGTATTTTATAGTCTAAACCATGTAATACACCATATAGCAAGTTACATGGGCAAAAGGGTACATGAACCAACAACCCCAACCTTACGGGCATTCAAACCTTACCATTTAGCCTATACTTGTGATGTATATAAAACATATGTGTTGTAGTATTGTATGGTTTAAACCATGAAATGTACCACATGTGCACCATATAGCACACATGCAAAAGCCTCTCTACATGTGCACCATATAGCACACATGCAAAAGCCTTTATGGCTAAATTTTGTGGCTAAATTTTGTAGTAAAGATCTCTCGTAATATCTTTTTTGTGGCTAAATTTTTTAAAGGAGCCATCTTCGTCCATTTCGTACGCCTTGACTAAGCGACGATCCTTTTCTTTTCTGGCTCGCTCGAGATGTGCAAGGAAGGATGTAGGGAAATCGTGTATATCCTTAACTTCTCCTTGTTTCTTGCCTTGACATGGTTTCTAATAGAAGCAATAGGACATCAGGTATTATTATACAAGCTCTACATATGATGAAAGGGTAATGAAAAACCATCAATACTAACCCAATCCTTGAATGCAATAAAATACTCTGATAACGCCTTATATGAAGACATTAGAGGATAATCCTCGGTCACTTGTTCCCAAGTTATACATCCAAGTTGTTTCATCATAACTTCTTGGATCTTCATGTACACCTTATGACTATAAAATTAGAAATCAAGATTAGAACTTTGAATTACACCAGATAGACTACAATTTCAATATTTGAAAGACTTACTTATTGAACTCAGTGATCATTTCTTCAAGGCTTAAATCTTTCGCCACAACCCTTGACAAAACAGACACAAGAAGTTGCTCGTCCTTAATACCTTGCATCGCTCTCCACAGAGACAGCTTCATGTCGTCTGCCGCTTCTTCAATTATCAAGTCAATTTTCTTGGCGGCTTGTGACTTTAACTCTACTTGAGGGTCAACCTTACATTTCTTTTGTCGTTGACCCTTTACCTCCTTATTCTCCCACATTGAGAAGATTTGATCTTGTAGATCCCATACTTCTCCATCTCTAAACGCCAATTGAAACCAAGACTCATACTTTCGAAGACCATCGGACTTAACATTATCATCTACCACAATGCCGACTTCATGCAGACATTGACGTCGTAGGCCTGGATGTAACTTCACACCAAACTTTTGTCTCACGTCTAAATACTCGTGGTGGAAGAACCGTATACGCTCAATGGACGACATTTTCTGCCTATAGTCATTATCATTATTATGGTCCCATGCCAACAGCTTAGCCTCTTCGGTTGTGAGCCCAACATAAATTTTGCACTCGGCATACTTGAAGAAGAAAGTTGTTGGATGTTCTCTCACAAGTTGCCGACGTGCCTCCGCTGAATGCGATCCACCAATGACAAAGTAATTATATTGATCATGCTTTCTAATATCAAAATCTTCAATGGTTTCACATTCTTCAGGATCTACCATAACAATAAAAGGCACCACAGTGGCATGAGGATTAATGTTCATTTTTTTCTTGAGAGTTTGAACATGCATACGGTGTGGCTCTCTAATCTCAAGTGATCGTTGACCTGTTTTTTCATCAATAGGGGGGCGATGGATGTGTGTTATAGGCAAATTAAACACTTGCCCTTTCCTGACCAGTTTCCATTGCATTAACTCTCTCCTTATCTTATTCTGCTCGGATGACAAAACACCCGATGCCAGCTCAGCTCCTGGCGTCCCCTTATTATCCTCCTCTTCGTTTTCACTTGTTGAATCGGTGTTCGACATTTTGGTGGTCTTCTTCTTTGGCGGTCTTGACTAGACTTTGGATACCCTTTTTGTGGCCTTCAATGGGGAGGGCACTTCATCTCTTAGAGTTACATGGCCTTGTATATAAGGCCTCAAGATAATAATAAGGTTTTGTGAGCTTTCAAGATCTTTTTTGAACGCTTCTGGCCCACAAGATTCCTTTACTAAAAGGTCTTCTGAAAGGAACACTTTACGTACCCCCTTGGAGCACTCTATCATTACCATTATGTTGGCCGAATCTGCATTTTCGTAGTCAAATCGTAGAATACGGCCATACATAAATGGGGTTTCCTTTCCAAGCTGCCCCTCCCCCTTCTTCTTTGTTGTATACAATACAACTTTTTTCTTTGAATCGACAAATTGCATACACCATTCCTTGTCCGTTAGATCACGGTCAGGAAGGTCTTCACCTTCAGTAGCAGCGACAAGTTTCTTTTGGCTAACATCAATATGTGGTTGAGATTTTGTCTCTTCGTTGAAGAGAAGCTTTTTTCCTCTCTTCATGGTCTCAAGAGCTACCTTGGTCTGGGCTTCGATTGGAGAACCCTGTATGCGAAACTTTATTTTCTTCATGGGTCGGTCCGACAGGTTCTCAAACGACCTATTTAAGAAAGTATATGCAAAAAACATAAGTTTGGTGGTCACGTAGATTAAGGTTGTATCTTAAAATATAAATATTAAGATGAAGAACAGTTCTCACTAGCAGTCCTATATTCAAAAATCTATTCTAGGCAGGGTTATTCAAACTAGAAAATATATATCGTAATAAGTAAACAGGGTTATATATTCTTTTAAAGAGTAGGTATGACTTATATAGATTCCAAACCTATATTGATTTGAATTTGCTATCGTAAAGGCAATTTGTGGATCATTTTCTACTATTTTAAGCTAAAGTATGTCATAAAACACCTATAATTAGGGCATGTTTTTTTTTAAAAGTAAGGCAAGTCAACATAAAAAAGACTAATTTTGATAGACAATTTGATATCTTTTCCACACAATAATTAATTGTTACCCCAAAAATACAATTTTTCTCTCTCTGAGCCATCTTTTATATAGGAACTCGATACGGCGTATCGAGTTCCTATTAAAATCCTAAACTTTAAACGGGAACTCGATACGCCGTATCGAGTTCCTGTGCTTTCTTTGCTTTTTAAACAGGAACTCGATACGGCATATCGAGTTCGTGTTTAAATCCTAAACTTTAAACAGGCACTCGATACGGCGTATCGAGTGCCTGTTTAAAGTTTAGGTTTTAAACAGGAACTCGATACGCCGTATCGAGTTCCCGTTTAAAGTTTGGATTTTAAACACGAACTCGATACGGCGTATCAAGTTCGTGTTTAAAGTTTAGGTTTTCAATGGGAACTCGATACGCCGTATCGAGTTCCCGTTTAATGTTTAGGTTTTAAACACGAACTCGATACGCCGTATCGAGTTCGTGTTTAAAGTGTAGGTTTTAAATAGGAACTGGATACGCCGTATCGAGTTCCTGTTTAAAAAGCAAAAAGAAATTATGAACTCGATACGCCGTATCAAGTTCCTGTATAAAGTTTGTATTGTATACAGGAACTCGATACGGCGTATCGAGTTCTTGAGCGACAAAACATATTTACAAAAATGGCCACAGTGTCAGAAGCCTACCTGGAGTCCTCGCGCTCGGTTCTCTTTGAAGACATGGTTGATCGTGTGGCAGTGGAGGCGGAGATCGCGCTTTGCTGCTTTGTGCTCTGTGTGCTTTGTGTGCTCTGTGTGCTTTGTACGTTCTATGTGCTCTGTACGCTCTGTACGCTCTTGTGAGTGAAATATGACGAGGGCTTCCTATTTATAGGGATTGACCACATTGGTTAAAGTAACCATAGTCACCTTAACCAAGGTTGGTAAGTTTGAGGATAGTTAGTTGGTAACCACAGTCACATTAACTAGAGTAACTTCTGATTGCATTAATGATTACAAAGTCAAACTAACATATTGATCAATCTTTTATAGTCATAACAACCTGCAATGACTTCAAAGGTCATGAAGGAGACAATGATAGAGGTTCATGAATGTACCAATGATTGATTACTAAAAGCAACAATTTTTATGACTCTCAAATGTTGTGTATTAAAGATGTTGGCATGAATTAACCAATGATTGATAAGTCTAATATTTAAAATGGTGAGCATTAAAGAACCAATGAGTGAGATGTTCTATATCAAAATGGGTGCCATTAATTAGCCAATGATTTTAACATTAATCCAACATATTCATGGCTTGTTAATGATTAGATTTATATTATACTTGATTTAACTTTATATAGATGTAGTTTATATAATAATTGTTATTTTAAGTACAATTACTTTATTAAAAATAAATTTTTGATGTATTGTATTAATAGAATATTACATAATATAGACATTCTATTGATTTGGCTTTTGTTTAGAGAGAAGTTTATGTTTAGAGAGGAGCTTATTAGTTTTTTTCCTTACCCTAAGCACATAACTTACGGAGCCCTATCTAGACCTTAAGCCATGAGTGAAGATTCACCGTTCTCGATTGAAGAATATTGTTTGTCATCAGACTCATCGTTTTCTACTGAAGAGTATTGTTTGTCGACAGAGTCACCATATTCGATTGAAGAATATTGTCTGTTGACCGACTCACCATATTCTATCGAAGAATATTGTCTGAGCTCATCTACAGGGAATGTAAATAATGACACATGTGAAGAGTTCTCTATTGAAGAATACGATATTAATAAAGATACGGAGAATGAAGGTAGTGCCCAGGAAACATTGAATAACATTGGCGATGGTCACAACAGAGAATTAGATTGTAACAAGGTTACACCAACCTCTATGCAGGAAGAGAAATCTGGGAGCCCTATGCATATTAGAAGAATCCCACGAAGAATTCGTCTGGCTAGATTTAGCTTGGTGACATCAGATAAACAGATTGGATTTGATGTCAAAAAAATATGTTGTGCCCGTGGTTGTATGTCTATGATTGGAAAATCAAAGTTGCGAGAATTAAGGCGATACTATTTTTCGATGACCGGTGATGAGCAAGACACTTACCTCGGGTCACATATGCAACTAGTATCTGACAAATGTACGAGGATCAAAGTATCATTCGAGTATTCTATCTTCAATGCGCAACAGATATGTAGAGTTGCATTCAAAATTGCGTTATGTGTTCGTAACATGCGGCTACATAGAGTACAATAACGTCTACTTAGCGGGGATCAGATGCTCAATTGTAAGGAGGTTCCAAGTATGAAAGGTGCAATTGGAAGACATGCTATTGGTTGAATGAAAACTTACTTTCAGTTAAATTGTGAAGTAATGCCCACTACAGGTAGGATGCATCTTTCTGATAATTATACACGTCGGGAAGTTTATGATGTCTATCGATCTGATATGCTGGGCTCACGTAATAAGTCTATCACCTATAGCCAATTCACAAGAGTATGGAGAGCTCGGTTTTCAAATGTTATTATTCCTCGTAAAGTACGTATGGGGTATTGCTCCATTTGTGCAAATCTTAAAAGTTTGGCTAAAGGTGCAAAGACATCAATGGAAAAAGATATGAGTAAGAAGTTACTACAAGAGCATCGTGAGGCACAATCCTTAGAACGAAAGAAGGTGATGCATCATAGAGAGAAGTGTTTGAAGAGGCCCGAACAATACATGTGCTTAATGATAAATGGCATGGACCAGAAGAAGACATGCTTGCCGCATATGCGGAGGCTCCCCAAAGATGTCAATGATGAGTGCCTTGTTCAAATGCACTTGGTGGGATGCTTGGCTTATAATAGGTCTGTTCGACCTCACGTCTTAATTACTTACCCCAATGTTCACAATGACCCAAACCTAACAATTACAGTGATTCACCGAGTTTTGATGTCTTGGGGCCAACCTTTCCCCCCTGTTCTATACATTCAATTGGACAATACTGCTAGAGAGAACAAAAATTCAACTGTATTTGGCTATCTAAGTATGTTGGTCAACCTAGAATTGTTTAGGAAAGTGAAAGTCAATTTCCTTTTGGTTGGCCACACACATGACCATATAGATCAGATGTTTAGCACATTCTCCAGACAATTGTCTCGGCATGATGCTTTCACTTTACCTAAACTATTTGATGTCATTTGTGATGCTTATACCCCACGCCCAAAAGTGTTACACTTGAAGGAGGTATATGACTTTAAGAGATATATATTAGATGGGGGTGGTGGGAATGTTAAAGTGCTTGCTCAGTTAAACAATATAAGTTTCAATCACATTTTTATGATAAAGAAAAATGGAATAAGTGGTTCTACACTTTTGTATGCTAAACAATATTCATCTTCTACAACATGGGAACCTGAAGCTGGTTGCCAGTTATTACTTTGTATGCCGAGTACAATTGTCCATGGAGCTAAGCAAATGCCAATTGAGAAGAAAGGACAGTTGCAGAGCGACTTGGTATCCGAACAAAAACGGTCATGGCTCCAAGCCTTAGAAGAAAAAAGAAAGCATATTGAGGCCGCCAAGAAATATGCCGCACAACAAGACATGTCATGGTGGGATGTATTTTATAGTGATCAGAAAGAAATTATAGACAATTGTGTATCTGTTGATAATTGGAATTTGGAAACGCCATTCACATAGTCGCTGCAACATGATCGCGTAAATAGAACTCCGGAGCAACTAGTAAATGTGATTAATGAAAGCTTGGTCCATCCACAACAAAGAGACATTTATGTGGGACCAAGGATGACCAAAGCAGCCGAAGCTAGATGGCAAGGCAATTTGCAAGAGCTCACCGCGGGGATGTTGATTGCAACGCCGGCTGATGAGAACTCACATGGCCACCAATTTTGGGTTGGTAAAATTCTAGAAGTGCTAATGCATGAAATAGAAAACACGATCAAGTCTATAAATGTTCATTGGTACAACACTAGAAGTGCAAATGCTTTTACAGGTAAGTATACATTGGAGATGATTGAATGCCCAACAAGAAGGGGAGGTAGGAAGAGGAAGCGAAACATTCGTAACACCTCGACCCTTGATATCTCTAATGTGGATATCATCGTGTACGACTTCACACTTACAAAAGCCGGACGATTAAGGAAGTCAACAATAGATATAATAAAAGAAAAATTACCAGGTCTACAAGGTGGCTCGAGTCAAAGGCAAACGAGATCTGCTACATATAATCTAGAGTCAAACCATTTGGTTTATGACGAAGATAATGCACTGATTGGTACATCCGAGGATGATGAGGAGGAATCGTCATTGTATATTAGTTATAGTAGTGATTCTCCGTAAAGGAATGATCATGAATGTATATGTGGCTATTAAGTGTAACTACATTCCGCTTGTAACAAATCGAGTAATATAAAAGCATGTGTTTTGAATTCTTATGATTTCTAAAAAATCGTTTCTTATAAAATAACATTGTTTGTAAAGTTTGTGATATAAATTGAGAATGTATCTTTTTGAAATTCGTCTTTTTTTAGTTACTTCTAAATCACGAAAATAGTGGATTTTTAACCTTTTTCATAGTATGTTTGAACATGTATGATACTGGTATCAATGTGTTTTATAAAATCATTGAAAAAGCCCTAAAATTTCCCTTATCCTTCCATTTATGCGCGATCCTTCCACTCTCTCTCTGTCTCTCTCTCTGTCTCTCTCTCTCTCCCGCGTACTGTTAAGTTCTCCATTAAACTTGTTTTCTGTTTTCTGTTTTCTATTTTTTATTGCTTCCACACGCTATTTGTTTTTATATGGTATCCAAGCGTGAGGGTTGAGAACCTCTGCAGCTGACATTCGATTTCGCAAGAAGAAAACCTAACCTTTGTAAAGAACAAAAAAAACAATGGATAGAGGAATGGCTAGCTCGCTTCCGGTGGAGAAGCTTGACAGATCTAACTACGCATCTTGGTCATACAAGGTGCACCAGTACCTGCTTGGGCACGGTTACTGGAGCTATGTCGACGGAGCTAACGACACAGCATCGGATGCGGCACACAAGGACTTCCCGGTGTGGGAACAATTGGCAAGCAGAGTGATGTAGTGATTTGCGTCCAGTGTCGGAGACCAGCTGCTGAGCCACGTCTGAGATGCCAAGACGCCGAGAGAGGCTTGGGGAAACCTGAAGAAGATGTTCACCACAAGCAGTACAGCCCGGAAGCTGCAACTCCGACAGGAGTTGAGCAATGTCCGACAGAAGGACATGTCGGTGGCTGATTACACGGCCCGAATCAAAGAGATCTGTGACTCGCTTGCCTCTATCAACATCACGGTAGAGGAAGACGAGATGGTACAGGTTTATCTTGGGGGCCTGGCGTCTAAGTTCCGAGCTTTTCGAACAGCAATATGTACGAGGGAGAATACGCCGTCATTTTTCAACTTACAGTCGATGCTCCTTGTAGAGGAGAACCACGCTGGTGTGTCAACAAGTGCACCCACCAATAGCCGGATGTTGTATACAGAGGCGGATCGGCCCCGTGGGCGTGGTTGACGAGGCGGGTCGGCACGCAATGGAGGCGGGTCGGCAAGCAATGGAGGCGGTCGGCAAGGGCAAGAGCGACGGCACAGATACCGTGCCAACAGCAGTTCCGGGACTTCCACAAGCAAGGGCGGATGTTGTACACAGAGGCGGATCGGCCCCGTGGGGGTGGTGGACGAGGCGGGTCGGCTCGTAATGGTAGCGGCCGGCAAGAGCAGGACCAAAGGCATAGAGAACTTGCCGATAGCAGTTCCGGACCCTCCACAAACAAGGGGAGTCAAGGTGGAGCCGGAGGCCGGCAAGACAAATCCGCCACAGAATGCTAGTATTGTGGCAAAAAGGGCCACAGAGAAAGCGAGTGCTGGAAGAAGCGTGCCGATTCAGATAGATTTGGATCCGGCAAAATCGGTCGGGAGAACCGGCAAAGCTCGCACTACGCACAAGGATCGAGAGGATCCGGAACCAGGAAAACCGGTAAGGGGCCAATCTTGGTGATGAAACACGAGGCTAACTCGATGAAGAAGACCACTTCCAAATTGGAGGAAGTGTGGTACGTTGATTCCGGTGCGTCAAATCACATGAAGAACAACAAAGAGTGGTTCTCCTTCTTAGAGAAACCGGAACAACCGGGAGTTGTCGAAACCGGAGACGACACTCCTCACCCAATCGTGCGTGTCGGAGAAGTTCCCTTGAGCCACGTCAGACAGAGGGGGAAGCTGATGAACGTATTACACGTTCCGACTATCACGAAGAACCCGGTGTCGGTTGGACAGATCGTCGACCAGGGAATGCAGGTGCCGTTTATGCACCTCGGGTGCTTCATCGAGGAGGAGGGCCAGATTATTGTGCAAGGGCGCAAAGATGGGAGGATGTTCATCCTTGACACCAATGACGTCGGCACCGCCTTGTTCGCCAAAGGACAAAAGGTCGAATCAGACATCGCCCTGTGGCACAAGCGAATCAACCACATCAATTACCGAAGGCTTCAAGACGTGCAGACGAAACAAGTTGTTTTCGGTTTGCCGAAGTTTAGTGGCCGTAAGGCCCAAGTATGTGAAGCCTACCAACTCGGAAAGCAACACCGGCTTCCATTCCCCACCGAACAAAACCGTAGCCGTAACAAGCTCGATCTTATTTATTTGGATGTATGGGGACCGGCACAGAATGTGAGTCTTGGCGGGAGTCGATACTTCATCTCCTTCATCGACGACTATAGCCGGCACACATGGATCTACCTCATTGAGCGGAAGAGCGAAGTCTTCGACTATTTCCGGAACCTCCAGAGCATGGTGGAACGGGAATCGGGGAGGAAGATCAAGTGCCTACGGTCAATGGTGGAAAAGAATACTTTTCCGGCCAATTCAACAGTTATCTGCTGCAAACAAGAATTCGGAGAGAGTTCAGCTGCAGATACACAACGGAGAAAAACGGTGTGGCCGAAAGGAAGAACCGGTCGCTTGTCGACGCGGCAAGGGCAATGCTGGAAGAGAAGAGCATGCCCCATTTCTACTGGGCAGAGGCGGTCTGGACGGACGGCCATCTACATCCAAAACCGGATCGATGACAATGTGTCCATGCATGCACTCTATTTCGGGCGCAAGCCGAATTTGAGACACCTTCGGATTTTCGGTAGCATTGCATATGTGCATGTGCCGGGTGAGAAGCGGAGGAAGTTGGATGCAAAATCGGAGAAGTGCATCCTCGTCAGCTACTCACATGAGCAAAAGGGGTATAAGTGTTATAACCCTCGGACGAAGCAGGTCCGAGTTAGCCGCGATGTTGAGTTTGATGAGATGGCATCATGGTATGCCTTACCAACTCTGACTTCTGACCCCGACCCGACACCGGAGGATGAGGCTAGTGAGCCTGAACCGGCCCAGTTAGAAGATGATGAATCCGGGACTCAAGAAGAGATTCCGGAATTGTTTCGGTTGAGTGGGCCGAACGAGAGACTGGGTCAATCTGACCAGTCAGAAGAAGAACCGGCGAGTAGTGAAAACTCTGTCGTGCTCTCCCGCGCAAGGAACCGAGGAGACGGTTCACACGCAAAGAGAAGGGGAAGAAGAAGATGTCGGATTATGAAACCGGTATTGATGAGTCGAATCGGAGCGGATCCAACTTTGGAAAGGAAAATGACGGTTCTTCGGCATCGAAGACCGAACCGACCAAGAAGGGCCTCAAACCGGGTAACGGTGGGTTACGCCGGTCAACCCACCAGAAGTAACCTGGTAAGCGGTACAGGTACAATGAGTACATGGCGCATCACTATGCGTACATGACCAAGGTGGCGGAAGTGCGTGAGCCGGAGAGCTACGCAGAAGCGGGAAAGGACACACATTCGTGTGCCGCTATGGAAGAAGTGATGCGGGCACTTGATGCCAACAATACATGGGACCTGGTTGACCCTCCCCGTCACAGTAAACCAATCGGATGCAAGTGGGTGTACAAGGTAAAGTACAACGCCGAAGGTTCAGTTAACCGGTACAAGGCCCGGTTAATGGTGAAGGGATACGCACAGACCCACGGAATCGATTATGACGAGATCTTTGCTCCAGTAGCGAAGATGAAGACGATTCATCTGGTGCTGGTGATTGCAGCGGCAAGGGGGTGGCATCTTCTCCAGATGGATGTGAAGAATGCATTTCTTCAAGGAGATCTTGAAGAAGAGGTCTTTATGATACAACCCCCAGTTTCCAGACGGAGATGAGCAAGTTGTCGGTATGCCGGCTGAAGAAGTCAATTTATGGCTTGAAGCAAGCCCCCCGAGCTTGGAATGCGAAGATCATGCACCGGTCGTGTAAGATGGGGTTTGCGGCCTCCAAGTCTGACTCTTCGTTGTTCATCCGGCAAGGTCCGAACGGTCCGGTTTGCATCTTGTTGTACGTTGATGATTTGGTCATCACCAGACCCGGACTCGATGAAATCAACCGAGTCAAGTCCCAATTGTCGGATGCGTTTGAGATGAAGGACCTGGGGGACCATCACTATTTCCTTGGGATCGAGGTAATCTGAACCCCCGATGGCATATTGCTCTCACAAAGGCACTATGTGTTGAATATGTTGTACAAGTTCAGCATGTCGGAATGCCGACCTATCTCTACTCCCCTGGACCGGAACCAGAAGCTTTGTCCCGACTCCGGACTTGCCTGCGATGAGAAACGGTTTCGACAAATTGTCGGAAACCTTATATATTTGACAATCACCCGGCCCGACATCAGCTATCCGTTCAGTGTAATTAGCCAATTCATGCAGAAGCCGACCGTAGAGCATCTTCAGTGCGCGCACCGAATACTGCAGTATGTGAGCGGCACGAAGGACCGGGGACTGTTATACCGGTGAGGTATAACCAAAGAGCTGGTCGGTTACACAGATGCCGATTGGGCCGGCGATGCATTAGATCGCCAATCAACCTCCGGTTATATGTTTTCCTTAGGTAGCGCGGTTGTTGCGTGGAGCAGCAAAAAGTAGCCAACAGTTGCTCTATCGAGCACTGAGGCTGAGTATCGGGGCGCTACCATTGCCACCTATGAAGCCATTTGGCTTCGGCGACTGTTGCAAGACCTACGGATCGAGGTACCGACCCTGATTCTGATCTACTACGACAACATAAGCAACATGCAACTCACCAAGAACCCTGTATTCCATGCTTGCACAAAGCACATAGATGTGCACTATCACTTCATGCGTGAGCGTGTCCTGAGCAGTGAGGTCAAACTTTGGTATGTTCACACGGATCGGCAAGTTGCCGACATCTTCACCAAACCACTCGGATCGGACAAGTTGCAGCACTTCACTGAAATGCTTGGTGTTCAGCATCTCGACATGCCACACTTGAGGGGGAGAACGGGCAAAGACACCGGAACGTGCAAAGGCAAAGAGACTACCGATTGCACCGGTGAGGGAAGAACAGATGAAGGGAGAGACAAGAAGAAGAAAGGAGCCGAGTCAACAAAGGAAGTCGACACATCCGAACAAGTCCGAACAAGCGGCAGCGGCGGTAGAGTCAAGAAGGACATAGCCGACCGAAGGAAGAAGGCCAAGACCCGGACATGGTCCGATATGGTGAAGGGCCTCAAATCGGAAGACGAATCAAGAGCGACCGATTTGGACAAGAGCTGGAATGAATCGAAGACAGTCGATTCGGTTCAACAGATAGATTCAGAAGGACCGGATCAATTCAAGGCCAAGAGGACGAGAAGGCAGCGAAAGTCAACGACAACACGAAGGAATCGGAGAACCACCACGCACTAAAGTCACAACAGCGAGGGAGCTGAATTGGGCCTGTTGAGCAGACAAGCCGACCGAGGAGGTCAAGGTGCGCAGAACAAGAGCGGTCGCGGCAAACAGAACCAGACCAGACGAGGAGCGCCAGCAAGACGGAGTGACGCCAGAAGGATCCGAGCAGAAGGACCGGTTGCCACAGACGTTGACACTACGACCGGACCTCAAGTTGAGCTCGAGGGGGAGTGTTGAGCGGCAAGCTCAATTGGAGCCGGATCGGCTGAATAAGCCTGAACCGGTGAGCAGCTGGTGAGCAAAAGAGCCGATGAGCTGGGAAGCCTCTTAGCCAGATCCATCAGTAATCGGAAGCCTAGTAGCAGCTAGACTACTAGGGAGTTAATACTCTCGTAGTTAGTGTCAGACGCTCGAGTGAGCATTGACGTACACCGTACTTCTGTCAGTCCGTATGGACTTGTATAAAAGTGTTCGCTGAACAAATAAGATGTACAGAATGTTGATATAATTTTCGAATAGTGATTCCTGTTTTGCTCTCTCTCTCTCTCTCTCTCTCTCTCTCCCGCGTACTGTTAAGTTCTGCATTAAACCTGTTTTCTGTTTTCTGTTTTCTATTGCTTCCGCACGCTATTTGTTTTTATTGTATGGAATTGAGCAAAATTATATTGTAAGAGATATCATAATAGAGAAAGAGTGAGAGAAGGTAAAAGCTATATACAATCTTCAAAAGACAAGAGAAGAACTAGCTTGGCGGCGGCGGTGCTCAACTCGCAACGAAAAGGCGGATGTTTGAGTTTTACCTCATTGAAAGATAGAAGAGAAGATTTTGTTCTACTATCAAGAAAGAGAAGAGTGATAGAAGCGAAGATTGTGGTCAACCTTGTGAGAAAAAGTTTGAATTCAACAATGCTCGCAACTATTTTGTAACGCTTTCATCAAATAATTATAAATCTCTTTTATTGATTCAATTATCATTCTATATCCTATCTTGTCATATCTTGTTGATCACTATTTATCTATTTCTACTCTTTTGTCTCTTCCATCCAAAATCCCAATGATTCCTTCCTCACTTTCACGTTATCTTCTGTCTACGCAATGCTACGCTTCAAGGTGAGCCACGACATGACACCGGTCCATGGTGTGTGACCGAGAGTGGCACAACATGCACTAAGCTCACATTGTGCATTCCAATGTGGAGTGGCCGGAGTTGAGGCATGTTGTGCACTGAACTGCTTGCCGAAACCGTAGGTCCTACTCTCTGGGCAGTGCTCGCTGTAGAGCTCCCATCGCCATGTAGTTACTGTTTGGGCGCCATCCATTTCCAACACCCACTCTACAACTTGATCAATGGTGTTGGTCCGAAAGTCCAACACGAAAAGCATTGTCTGGAGCGTGGCCAAAAAGACTGCCCTCTTGCCTCAACCTCCGGAGGTGCCCTTGTAAGCTCATTGTGCAGTGTCTAAAATCAGATGATGAATTGTAGGACTGTCTCGTTGGCTTCCGGATAAACCGTATAAAATTGGCCGACGAGCTCCTTCTGCTCCACCTATGAGTGAAATATTCGCAGAAATTTATGTTGTAGGGCTTCAAATATGGTGTAGTTACCCAGAAGATGCTTTTTCTGCCATCTCGCCGCCGTCCTTCCAAGGTCACAACGAATGTCGGGATCTTTGATCACTTTTCTTCTGCTTCCGTCAGTCACTACGAAACATGGTTGGCTTCCCATGTTTGCAAAAAGGCGTACACATGTGCTTCCACATCTGGGTCATCTCTGTATTTGGAGTACGTGTACCGCATGTTGTCGTTGTCTGTCGGTCGTTCCAGTGCTAGTGTTGGTACGCGGTTGTCCTTCTTCTTCGATTGTCGGTTTAGTGGTTGTGTCGGTATGTCATTACTCTCTTTTTCCAGTTGTTGTTTCAAATTCTCCTCTTGTGCTGGTGGTATCGGTATCATCATTTCCAACTTCGGTGTCTGTGTGTGCTCAATTCCATCCTCCTTTGGTTCATTTGGAGTATCATGACTGGAACGGTAGGTGGAATGGATGGTCTATTTATTGTCCAACTCCAATTCAAATGCTGAAAATGCTTCCGAGACCCCGGCGCCTATGGCTAGGATTTGTAGTATCAATTCTTTGTCACGCAAACTGCTCAGACTCTTGCCTTCGTCTGAATGTCGTTGGTTTTGCAACCATACGTTAACCGTAAGAATATACGGGGAGGCATAAGGGGTGGAACATGATAATGTGGTTGATGTGTATGTGTAATATGAATGAGTGTATGAGGATGAGTATGTGTATGAACACATGCACAATTGTGTGCATGTGTACAAAGGTGAGAGAGTGGGTAAGTAATGTAACTCCCTACTTGTCTCATTCTTTATTTGTAACGGTTACCTCTTGTACTATATAAACCCCACCCATGGGGCATAATGTAATATAACTTTTTCCCTCTCATTTTGGTGTCATTCTTATTTTCACTCTCCCCTTCTCTCTCTCTCTCTCTATCGTAACATCTTTAGGAGGGGGGTGAAGTCATGGTAGGCTTCACCCCCCACCCATCAACACTTTTTGCACACCTGAATGGCCAACCCTCCCTTGAGAAGAAGTCATTCATACATTCTCTCTCCACACAAATCTTTCTTACATCTCCGCATATTCTCTCTCTCTCTCTCTCTCGCTCAGGAAAACGAAGCTTTCCATTACCACAATTCAGTCACTGGTCACAGTTCCAGACCCAGAAGTAGAGTCGCACTCCCTACCTCAAGTCGAAGTCACCAAGATGTCTTGTTTCGCCGTCATGTCTCTCTCTCTAGAATTAGGTAGAGAACGACCGGTTCCTATTCTCGTTTCCTGATACCTCATCATCCTTCTCCCACTCCCGCTTCTCCTATGCTACCACGTCCTCTTTTGTTTCTGCTTCCTCCTCCCCATCTAATATACCTTTCTCTGGTTGTAGCTGAAGGGGCATCTTTGCCGCGAATACCACGCACTCCAGTCAGTACACATCCCCTTCCACCGTGCATTTCTTGTAGGAAGAAAATCACGGCGTTCTAAAGAGAGTGCAAGGAAATCAAAACCCTTCCTATTTGTATAATGCATTGAATGGATATCAACGCACCAATGATGGAAACAACAACGAAAATGGTGGGCACAGATATGGGCATGGAGCAAGCGTATGCTCTAAATATATTAGCATGGAATAAGGTGATAGGACTTTGGTCCTATTGTGTTGATCTTCAGGACCGAAGTAATGATTAATAGGGATAGTTGGGGGCATTCGTATTTCATTGTCAGAGGTGCAATTCTCGGATTTATGAAGAGAACTACTGCAAAAGCATTTGCCAAGGATGTTTTCATTAATCAAGAACAAAAGTTGGGGGCTCGAAGACAATCAGATACTGTCCTAGTCTCAACCATAAACGATGTCAACTAGGGATTGGCTAATGTTATAATGATGACTCCGCCAACACCTTATGAGAAATCAAATTTTTTGGGTTCCGGGGGGAGTATTGTCGCAAGGCTGAAAATTAAAGGAATTGAGGTAAGGGCACCACCAAGAGTGGATCCTGAGGCTTAATTTGACTCAACATGGGGAAACTTACTAGGTCCAGACATAGTAAGGATTTTGATGGGAATGTTGCGGAGGCAACAAAAATGGGATAAATAGCAACGATTGCTATTATACTAGCTATGTCAATGAAAATGCTAAGATTCTGGATAGTCGTATTGGCCTACAAAACTTTTCCCATTCTCAAGGAAAGGGTCATAGCCATGGGAGATCATCTGCAGTGCTTCAAGAACAACTGTGGGTCAAACTTCCTCTCTGCTTGTTAGGTCCTGATGATCATGTGATGACAGTGAAGGAGCAATATGCAATGGTAACGTCTGGACGTAGTCAACGCAAGAATTCTAGTGGTTCATCTATCTCCGCAGGGAATAGTCACAGAAAGTATCGTATGTATGGAAGTATTATTACTTCTTAGAGAGGGCTCTCTATGGATGATGATCCGTTTCCGCTTGCATTCATGGTCTATAAAAATGAAGCAAAATCATTCTCTGAAACCAATAATTCTGCAACAACGAGGATCAGTAAGTCAATACATTTAGAAGAACAAAACATGCACTTTGATCAGTGTATACACCACTTGAACAACTACAAGCTATCCATAAAAGCTATGTTTTCATGGAAAATAAGTAGAGAAAGGAAGCTTCACAATGTAAGAGGAGGAAACCCCTCAAGAGGGCGATGTCCGCGAGCCTCCGCTCCTTGCATACGATGGATCTGATCCCTCCAAAACCCCTCCTCAAGGCCATCAAAGGACAGATCTATGACTTGTCTCCATCCAAGGCATTCTACGGACCTAGTGAACCATATGAATTGTTTGCAGGTAGAGATGCGCAGAGGAGAATATGGCCGAGACGCGTGGTCAAGAGTACGGCCAAGACGCGTAGCCAAGAATACGACCGAGATGCGTGGACAAGAATATAGCCGAGATGCACAACCGAGACGCGTGGCTGAGAGCACGACCGAGATGCTTGGCCGAGAGCACAACCAAAACGCGGCCGAGAATACGGCCGAAATGCTCGGCCGAGAGGAGGGCCAAGATGCACGAGATGCGCGGTCGAGAGGACGGCCGAGACACGCCACCGAGAGTACGGTCAAGATGCATGCCCAAGTCTACGGCCCATATGCGCAACCAAGAGAAGGGCTGAGGGACAGCCGCAAAGTTAGCCAGAGAGAAGACGAAGAAGAAAAGAAAAAAGAAAGAGAAGAGGGGCAGAGAGGAGAATTTCACAAGCTCAAGGGTATCCATTAATATTTCAAAATTTTGAGGGTAAAAATAATAATTCTAAAACCAAGGGGTATAAATCATGAAATTTCGAAAACGCAACTCACGTGATGAAATAAAGAATACAAAAACGCACAACACGATTTCACAACCCATGCCACAGTGAACTAGCCGATTGGTATATGATCCAATTGTGACTTGTGCTAACCGAACGAGAAGGTTCGTGTGAAGCAAAGCTCCGATTGAAGTTATCAATCGTAGAGCAATGATCCGGTCGAGGGATTTTCCGACCGTTGAGACGAACGATGGAGTTCCAGTCAAGAAGAGTTGCCATGGCGAGTGGGTTCACTGTGCAATATACTGTCCCACAGGCGTGCCATGTGTTACCCGTAAGAATATACGGGGAGGCAGAAGGGGCGGAACATGATAATGTGGTTGATGTGTATGTGTAATATGAATGAATGTACGAGGATGACTATGTGTATGAACACATGCACATTTGTGTGCATGTGTAGAAAGGTGAGAAAGTGGGTAAGTAATGTAACTCCCTACTTGTCTCATTCTTTATTTGTAATGGTTACCTCCTGTACTATATAAACCCCACCCATGGGGCATAATGTAATATAACTTTTTCCCTCTCATTTTGGTGCCATTCTTATTTTCACTCTCCCCTTCTCTCTCTCTCTATCGTAACCCCCTTAGGAGGGGGGTGAAGCCATTCTAGGCTTCACCCCCCACCCATCAACACCAGACTGTCTCCTCCGTGACCTGCCAAATCTCTCTGGAAAAAGACTGATCTTGTCGGATCTCCTTGGCCACTTGCTAGTAGGCTTCCAGTCTCCGCACTCTCTCAGCTAATCTTCTCACTCGTTCGGCAACTGGGTCATTCATCAGTCTAGTCATCCATTTCTCGTCGTTCATTGCACGATGCAAGAATCGTGATCGCCAAAACTATGTTTACTCTAGGCTGAACATAGCCACAAACATAGGTGTGTCCATTCCGGACACTTTACCAAAGGGTGGTTAAGGGAATGATGTTATCCAACACAGATCCGACACAAATCCGGATACTCTCTAGATGATTAATACACAACCGATTAATGAAAACACACGTAAGATTATGAATGAAAGCACAGAGCTACAAGTAAGCAAGAGACATAATAGAATTAAAGTAGAACGCTCAAACTTGTATTACTTCCGTTGTTAATTACATCAATTCCTAGATCCTTTTATAGGCATCCGGTTGGAAATACGAAACGGTGGCTTACCGGCTACCGGCTATCAATTGGTCCAGATCTGGATCGGTACGACTATTCTGGATCCGTTCATTCCAATAATATTAATAATTAATCTGATTATAATATCTGACTCGTCCCTTTCCACAATTATCCTCCGGATCATACTTTGGCCAACATCCTCATCTAGTTTTCAGCATCAGCACGGAGAATCTAGAGTTCGCCAACCTGTTTTGATCACTCATTCCATAATCGTGCGGAACAAACATGTATTTTCATTTTTATTCATTCCTTCCATCCTCCGATGATCATCCGGATACAGTTAATCCCCATTTTGTCCTTGTCCTCCGTAGCCTCTTTCTCCTTCTTTAGCTTCTTGATCAATGTTGTTGTTATTGCTTCTTGCACTTCATAATTCTGGATCCGGGTTTGGTATGTTATTTACACTCCGGGATTGTTCTATTATTTGATTTTGAGTGTCAAGCATTTTTGCCCGCTCTTTCACCGCGTTAGTTAGTAGTGGTGTCGTTCTCTCTTCCAACAACTTCTCCTAAACCACTAGAGCCTTTGCCTTCTCTTTGAGTTCAGCACAGGCTTCCTTCAACTTGTCATGTTGCCGGTCATAATGCGTTTCCAACTTCTTGTGGTCCTGATACAGCTTGTCGAAATCATCTAATTTTTGCTTAAGACACCAGCTGACTTGTGATCTCAACGAATCGTCCTGTTCCTTATGTTGCCGGATTTCCTCCTGGAGCCTTTCTATCTCCGTCTCAGCCATTCTCCGGATTTTATCCTTTTATTGCTGCAGCGTTTCTTTTTCTTCCTTCAGCCGATCCATATTGTTCTGCACTCGTCAGAGTACATCGTCCATCATCCATTTCTCCTCTTTGGCTCCCTTCCGTAATTGCCTTTCTCTTTCCTTTAGTGTCGTCTACACAACCAGTTCTTCTTTGAGCATATCAATCTCCTTCTTCCATTCATGCTCTTTTTTTGGTGTTGTGCTAGTCACCGCTTCTGTCCCTTTCTCTAGGGCTACTTTCCGGTTCTACCGGCTCCATTCCTGTGTTGGTTCCCTGGCCCATGTTTGTCATAATGGCCACTAATTCCTTGGCCCTAGCCAACTCTTCTTCTAGAATCCGGATCTAATTTCGGGCCTTCACTAATTCTTTGGTTACCACCAACAATCGTTCTGCCGGGGTTGGCCCGCTTCTCCACACCTGTTGTTCAGGTTCCATTCGGTCAACCACACCGGAAACTTGCTTCCCCAGCCACTCTAACCATTGTCGATAGGTTCCATATTGTGTGAGTGCAACCAACTGTTGTACTTCTTTAAACATTTCTCCCCATTGTACCCCAACGTTCTGTATCACCAATTCTTCCCTTATCAATTCCGGCTCCAGCCTTTTTGCCACATTCTGTTGCTGGTGTGTTAGACCCGGTTGCGTTGCTCTTTTTGTCTCTGGTTATAGTGGAACCCTCCCAACCATTTCTGGTCTCTCTTCAGCACGCCCGGTCGGCCTTGGCTTCACCACTGCTGAGTGGGTGGTCGGTATATTGTCCGTCTCCAGACCCAATCCGTCCCCATATTGCTCCTTGTGATGTGTTTTAGGAGGCATCTGAAAAGGTTCTTCTTCTTCTTCTTCTAAGGGTAAAAGCATGTGAGTGGAAACACTATTATAGCTAATTAGCTGCTAAAATGGCCATAGCTATTTAGTTATTTGTTTAGCTAGTTTTTTGTGGGAAAATCATAAGGATCATTTACGAAATTTTATGCTTTATTCGCTAAATACATGTCATTTAATTTATAAGAATACTCAAAATTTTGAACTTTGGTTTTTGACATAGTGGAACTTGGGAAATAGTGCCCTCATCTAAACTTGATTTGAATGTCACTAAATTCCTGTTTAGGCTTCGAAATCCAAACAGATGGAGTACTCTGAGCACGAATGCAGACGAAGCTACCGCAGTAGCACAAAAACTGTGATATCCACATTGCACCTTCAGAGCTACAACACACCACCAGTTCGATCCTCATCCAGGTATGTATCAATTAAACATTATAATATCTTCTTTTTTTACTTTTTGATAACTGTAACTTTGTTTCATATTCATCTTTTATGAAAAACAATTAGGACGAAGTTGTTGGAGTCCCAAACAAGGATGTCTCGAAGATCGGGGTGTAGCAACAGGTGTTTTTCTCATTGACAAAAGTTCTTATTAGGGTTGATTTCATACATATTTCTGATTAGAGTTTCTGATTTCCTTAAGTGGTTGATTTCTTATTAGGGTTTCTTATTAAGGTTTCTAATTAGGGTTTTTTATTTTTTAAGCGGTTGATTTCTAATTACTATCAAAAATTTCAGATTTAGTGTTGGAATTTTGCACCAATTCACATTTTTTATTTCAATGGTTGTGTGTCTGCAAACTTCCCCCAAACTTGATTTAGGATTTGGGTGAATGTGACTGATTTTTTATTTTTGATTCTTCCATACCAATTATGATTAGGGTTGATTTCATACATATTTCAAATTACGGTTTTTGATTTCCTTAAGTGGTTGATTTCTGATTAGGGTTTCTAATTAAGGTTTCTGAATAGGGTTTTTAATTTTTTAAGCGGTTGATTTCTGGATACTATTGAAAATTTCAGAGATTTCAATGGTTGTGTGTCTGCAAACTTCCCCCAAAGTTGATTTAGGATTTGAGTGAATGTGGCTGATTTTTTATTTTGATTCTTCCCTACCAATTATGGTTCTTGTTGAGAATCAAGCTCAACACAGCACAACGTGTGAACACACCTTTTGAGAATCTATAATTACTCAAAGAGTCACACCACTACTCTCTACACATTAACTATGTGTCATAGAATCATATTCTATGACACATAACTAATGAGTTACATAATCTCCATGACTATGAGTCTTCACATTCCCCAAGAGAGAGAGTGGTTGTTGTAAGTTAATGAAGAGAGAGGGTTACTCTATATAAAGCACCCTCCTCATACTTCATACCAAGTCGGTTGTGACTCCTTGTAATGCTACAACTTTGTATATCCATTCTACTTATGAAATATACATCTTCTTCTTGAGTACTTCATTTTTGTCTCTTATCCATCTTGTGTTTCTCTCCTCTCCTCTTTCCTCTCACACAAAAACATAACACACATCTCTTCCGCTACACAAGAATCATACCATCAATTCTTTACGTGGTATCAAAGCGATTTGGTAGCTCAATCTAGCCCACTCGCCTCATCGTGATCGTGTGTTGTGCTCTACACTGACGTTCAAGAAGAACCGGCTCATCGCTATCGTAGTGCGACTACATAGCTCGTCTTCGAGAGAGAAGGAAAAGAAAAGAAGGAAGAAATCTACATCGACAATGAATACTCAAATGGGGAGCGCTCTCCCTAGCGAGAAGTTGGATCGCAACAACTTTGCATCTTGGGAGTACAAGATGCACCAATACCTTGTCAGCCAAAGCTATTGGAGCTACATCAAAGGAGCACAAGAAAATCGGCTCAACCCGGCAAACGTCGAGCCGACTATGCAACGTGGGAGCGAGCGGCAAGCCAAGTGATGTATTGCTTGGTGACATGTGTTCACAACCACATGCTCGGGTACATTCGAGAAGCCAAGACGCCAAAGGAAGCGTGGGAGAATCTACGAAAGATTTTCGCTGCCAACACCACCGCAAGAAAGCTTCAACTCCGCCAAGAGTTGAATAATATCCAACAAAGGGATTTGTCCGTCACGAGCTAGACCTTGAAGATCAAGGAGCTTTGTGATTCGCTCGGCTCGATAAGCGTAAACGTGGAGGATGATGAGATGGTGCAAATATGTCTCAGCGGCCTTGCACCACGATTCGGCGCGATGCGGACCACCGTACTAGCACGGGAGAATCCGCCCTCCTTCTTCGATCTTCAATCCATGTTGTTGGTCGAAGAAAACCATGTTCGAACAAGGAGTAATAGCTCGGGAGGCCAAAAGCTCTACACGCACTTGGACAGAGGAAGAGGACATGGTCGTGCAAGAAGAGGTTGATTCAGCCAAGGACGAGGTGAACGACGCCCAACTTACAAAAACAACTCGCAATTTCGGCATCAAGATGGAAGCCATCAAGGAACCTTCAGAAGAAGGGGGATATTCCATTCCGGTCTAAACCGACAAAGCTCGGTCAAATGCGGATATTGCGGAAAAATCGGTCACCACGAAGAAGAATGCCATAAGAAGATACGTGAGTTGGCCTCCACTAGCCGACTACTTACCAACTACATCATCAACTCCGACTATGACGATTGCGGCGGAATGTTCGTGATGAGACATAGAGCGAATTCTATGTCGGCCTCTACTTCTACTAATGCCTCCGGTACGGAAGACGTATGGTTCGTCAATTCCGATGCTCGAACCATATGACGTCGCATCAAGAATGGTTCCGAGAACTTCGAGAGCCGGATCGACTCGGCTATGTAGAAACCGGAGACGACACTATGCACCTGATTCCTCACATCGGCAATGTTCCGTTCAGAGAAGAAGGTAAGCAAACTTATATTAAAAATTTCTTGCATGTACCTACTATCACGAAGAATTTGGTCTCCGTCGGCCAAATTGTAGAGCAAGGAATGCAAGTACGATTTAAACAAGGTGGTTGCTTCATCGAAAAAGAGGGCCGACTCATCACACGCGGAAGAAGAGAGGGTTGAATGTTCATTCTCGACTCACATGAGATGAAATCGGCCATGTTCGCAAAGGGCATGAAAGCCGATTCCAACATAGAGTTATGGCACAAGCAGATTGGCCATATCAACCTCCAAAAGCTCAAGGCAATGCAATCGAAAGGAGTCATCATCGGGCTCCCGACATTCACGGAGAAAGAGATTGAAGACGTGTGTGCCACTTGCCAATTTAGCAAGCAACATCGGCACCCATTTCCGAAGGAGCGGAACGTGAGCAAAGGCGTACTCGACATAATTCATTCCGATGTATGGAGTTCGGCTCAAACAGCGACATTCGGCGGATGCCGATGCTACGTGACCTTCATTGACAACATCTCTAGGCACACTTGGATCTACCCGATGTGACAAAAGAGCGAAGTGTTCGGATAGTTCCAAAAATTTAAGAATGAAGTCGAGAAAGCCATGGGCCAACATGTACGATGTCTTCGATCGAATGGAGGCAAGGAGTACTTCTCCGACGAATTTTCAGTGTTTCTACGAAAAGAAGGAATACAGCGAGAGTTTTCATGTCAACATACACCACAACAAAACGGAGTGGCCGAACGCAAGAATCAGCAAATCCTCGAAGTGGCACGGGCTATGCTTAACGAAAAGCACATGCCAAAATCGTATTGGGCGGAAGCCGCTAACATGGCCGTCTATCTCATGTATCGGTGTACGACATCAGGTGTGCACGAACTTACTCTGCATGAGAAGTTCTTTGGAAAGAAGCCGGACCCATCGCATGTTCAGATATTCGGTTCCATTGCATACGGGCACATCCCTGACGAGAAGCATCAAAAGCTTGACCCGAAGTCGGAGAAATGTATCCTCGTAGGATACTCACTGGAGCAAAAGGGGAGCCACGGGCCGACATGTACGATGTCTTCGGTCAGATGGAGGCAAGGAGTACTTCTCCGACGAATTTTCGACGTTTCTACAAAAAGAAGGAATACGGCGAGAGTTTTCGTGTCGACATACGCCACAACAAAACGAAGAGAGGATGAAGATCGCCTTACGCTGTCGGGGTAGTTGTGGTTCGTGCGGCGAAGTCGCAGGGACTAAGGTTAAGGGGGAGTTGAAGGAACTTTTATAAGGCTTGCGCACAAATGTTAGGAAGATTAAGGATAAAAAGAATAAGAGTTTAAAGTAATGTGTGTGAGAGAGAGACAAGTATAGAAAAAGGATAGAGACAATGTATGATTCAAGAAGCAAGATAGAGACAAAGTATGATTTAAGGAATTAAAGTATATGATATGAACATGATGTATATTACGAATACAAGATTTTACCAATTTTACAATGCTTGATAGCAAGATGAACCCATTCTCTATCGACCCTTGATTTGAACCCTTGACTCGAACTTGGAAACACGAGCCTCTTCACCAACAAGCTAACTTATTATTTGTTTCTTTGATTATGTTCTAACTTTCTCTTTTCTTGATTGATCCCTGTTTTCCCTTGCCCCTCTTTATATAAGTGTTGCCATGCATATGGTAATGTATGGGAGCATGGCATGCATGCAATGCATGAGTTACATGTAATGCATGATCGCCATTTGGCGCACATGTATTGCACGTGATGCATGGTAGCCTTCATGCTCACTTGAGCTCCCATGTATTGCACGTGATGCATGGTAGCCTTCATGCTCACTTGAGCTCCCATGTATGAAAATAGATATGGGATAAGTATAATGATGAAAATACATTCTAAAATAACTAACCTAGCTTAGTGGTATATACTTTGTGTTTGGCATACAAGGTTGAGAGTTCAAGTCTTTCAAATTTACTTAATACAATATATAGCTTCATTCTTATATCATGAAGCACAATTATTACACATTTTTACAAATAAATAGCCTAGCCTAGTGGTATGTACATTGTACTTCGTATATAAGGATGTGGGTTCAAGTCTCTCAAATATTATTAAATACAACATTTAAGCTCATTTTTATATCGTGAAGCACATTCTTCACGACAACGCGTCGCGCCGCATGTTTGAAGAAAGTTCGATCACGACCCGACTGAGCGGACCACAAGAGCCTTTGAGCGATCAAAGCACATCTCGACCAAGTCCGAAGTTGGACAAAGGGAAGGCCAAAATGCCGGAGTATGAAGATGCTCATTTCGATGGCAACGAGTTGACTCACTCCCTCGATAGTGAGTTCGAAGGCCTTGACATCCGGACAAATGGAGTGAAGAAAGCCTTAGAATCCGCAAACGAGAAGTTATGCTGATCCACCTGTGAAAAGAACCCTGTAAGCCGCTTCAACTACGATGAGTATATGGCATACCATTACGCCTTTATGATGAAGGTCGCAATAGTACGGGAGCCGGAAACCTTTTCCGAAGCCGCGAAGAACCCGCGATGGATCGAAGCAATGAGCGAGGAGATGCGTGCACTATGCAAGAACGACACATGGGATATCGTTCCCCACTCACCGCACAGGAAGGCGATCAGATGTAGATGGATCTACAAGGTGAAGTATAATGCCAACGGCTCCGTCAACCACTACAAAGCTTGACTCGTAGCGAAAGGATACGCACAAACACATGGCGTCGACTACGAAGAGACCTTTGCCCCGGTGGCAAAGATGACGACGATGCGGACCGTGATCGCACTTGTAGTGGCAAAAGGGGGTCACCCCCACCAAATGGATGTCAAGAACGCCTTTCTTCAAGGTGAATTAGATGAGGAGGTGTACATGGTACAACCACCCGGCTTCGAATCGCGCATTCATCCAAAAGCCGTATGCCAACTCAAGAAGCCTCTCTACGGCCTCACTCGACCCGACCTTAGTTATCTAGTTGAACTCCTTAGCCAATTCATGCAAACTCCGCGAGATATCCATTTAGATTGTGCTAAGCGAGTATTACGATACGTGAGCGGCACAATGGATTACGGCATTCTCTACGCATTGGCCACACCAATACGACTCAAAGGGTATACAGAGGCGGACTGGGTTGGCTACAAAGCCGATCGACGATCGACCTCTGGATTTGTCTTCTCCCTCGGTAGCGGAGCGATTTCGTGGAGTAGCAAGAAGCAGTCGTAGCTGCATGTGAAGCCGTATGGCTCCAGAGGATTTTGAAGGATCTGGGCGTTCCCATCCAGGATCCGACTCCCCTTTACTGCGACAACATGAGCAATATATATCTGGCTCAGAACCCGGTGTTGCATGCACGCACAAAGCATATCGAAGTGCACTATCACTTCATTCGAGAGCGCATACAGGCCGGAGATGTCAACCTTCAACACATCAACACGAATCTTCAGACGGCCGACATCTTCACCAAAGCCTTAGGAGCCAAGAAGCTTCGGCAATTCATGTCAGACCTTGGATTGACGATCCCTGACTTGCCAAGCTTGAGGGGGAGTACAAGCGAGAACCGGATACCGTCCGAACCGGGTACGAGCCGAAGCGGACACCAGAGATCATCCGAACCAGATACCAACCGAAGCGGACATCAATCGAAAGGAACCAACCCGAGTTGAGCTTGAGGGGGCGTGTTGAGAATCAAGCTCAACATAGCACAACGTGTGAACACACCTTTTGAGAATCTATGATTACTCAAAGGTCAAGAGTCACACCACTACTCTCTACACATTAACTATGTGTCATAGAATCATATTCTATGGCACATAACTAATGAGTTACATGTTCCCCATGACTATGAGTCTTCACATTCCCCAAGAGAGAGAGTGGTTGTTGTAAGTTAATGAAGAGAGAGGGTGACTCTATATAAAGCACCCTCCTCATACTTCATACCAAGTCGGTTGTGACTCCTTGTAATGCTACTTATGAGATATACATCTTCTTCTTGAGTACTTCATTTTTGTCTCTTATCCATCTTGTGTTTCTCTTCTCTCCTCTTTCCTCTCACACAAACACATAACACACACATCTCTTCCGCTACACAAGAATCATACCATCGATTCTTTACAGTTCTAAATACACATGTCCTAGTAGAGCGGAGGTAACATGTATTGATTTTTTATTTCAGGTGGCTTGTTCCTCCATATCCTAGACTGCTGAACTTTGCAATGTTTTGCAAGACAAAGGAGGACTTTAACAACATATATGGTCTGTCGCTAGAGGGTATTGACCCTGATGTTCTAACAGATAAATTGAATAGTCATGTGTCAGTCTATAAAGTGCCCAGAGTGAAAGGCTCGATGAATCTCAAGCATGTACGATAGGAGCTATATGAAGACTGCATGAAGCTCCACCAATAAGTACATCAAGAGATCCCAGTCAACAACGAGTTGTCTGTTGCATTCGCTAGAGCTTTTGCATACGAGTATTGCGAAACAACGAAGGAAGCAATAGAACCTGAAATGTACAGGGTAGCTTGGGCTATTTATGGTGAGGCATCGGTAGAATGAGGTCGGAAGCTTGGGAGCTTGCAACAAAAAATGGCAAGATTCTGGAGCATGGCAATTGATGATGCAATTGCCGACTCCCAACAAACCCACAAGTTTACACCACACTAAAACATAATGAAAGCCAATGTCGATGATACAGGTGAGACATTGATTAGCTATATGCTGAAAAATGTCCATGAAGCCTGTGAGACATTGGAGGCAACAAAAACTGATTTAGAGAAATCAACATTGGTTGTTGCGATGGAGAGCAAAGTCACTTTGGTAGTGACAACAATTAGAAATAAGATTCAGGTACCTATTGTTTTGCTAGTATGTAACATGTTATAAATAACTTGTACATGAAAATGTGCTTAGTGAGGCATTATCTAGAACAGGTTCCTCAATATGAGCTCGAAATTGAGGGGCCGCTAGATCCCTAGAGGAAAATACAACTACAAATAGAGATCCAGGTTCTTTCAATGAACCTGGACCTTCTAGGTGTAAATATTGTCGCTCATTACAATTTGGAGAACCTCCAAGTAAGTTAATGATTCTTGTTTCTTATTGTTCTATCTTGCTCATTAAGGAATGATTTATCAGTTGTGTTCTAGGAACAATACTCCCGTCAAGAACAAGTAGTTAGTTGCCTTAAGAAGCAGCTACATTTTGTGGAGGGGATGGTAAGGAGCAGACAAGAATTGAACCTCAACATTCTTGCTCCCTTACCAAACGAAGGAGAACCAGACAACGATATATTGACTGTTCAAGCACGTTGCATCGCTTGCGGCTTAGGCGTAGAGGACAAAACTGCTACTCTGTTGGTATACCTACGACCATGCGAGCACACATACCATATCGTTTGTTTTCAATATGTCTGTCACACTGCTGCAGTCTGTTTGGGGGATGGCAATACAGCTCTCCCAAATGAGTGGAGAAAACTAACAGGTAAAATTGTTTCTTGTCTCTATAGTGTAGTAGCTAATTAGTTAAGTCGTATAAAGTGTGGACAAAACTGCTACTCTGTTGGTATACCTACGACCATGCGAGCACACATACCATATCGTTTGTTTTCAATATGTCTGTCACATTGCTGCAGTCTGTTTGGGGGATGGCAATACAACTCTCCCAAATGAGTGGAGAAAACTAACAGGTAAAATTGTTTCTTGTCTCTATAGTGTAGTAGCTAATTAGTTAAGTCGTATAAAGTGTGGTGGTTATTTAGTTGTTATGGTTTAGTAGTGTAGTAGCTAATTAGCCACAATGTAGGTAATTAGCTAAGCGGTATAAAGTATAGTAGCTAATTAGCTAAGCAGTATAAAGTATAGTAGCTAATTAGCTAAGCGGTATAAAGTAGTAGCTAATTAGCTATTGTAGCAGCTAATTAGCCTTCGCAACTTGATTCGAATAGGCTTCACCACTCTTGCCGGTTCCTCTCTGTTAGGCTCTAGAACCGGTTCTTTTTGCCAAGATGCATCTGTTGTCCAGCCGGGGGTATGCTTTGCTAGAAGCTGCTACCATTTGGAAGGTTGTTGTAGTTTTCTTTTTGCCTTTGCCCTTTTCTTTGGCTTGATGGTGCGTGGCAATGGCACCAGCACCGTCAGCCACTGCGTGACTCCAATCCACACGTTTTCTCCATCTACCACCACAGAGATTGTTGACCGAAGTGATTCTGCGACAATCAAGGGCCAATACACCCGCAAGCCTTCAAAAGATGCAATTAAAAACCCCGCCTTGTTCTTCGGCATGGCAAGTGGTTGGGGATGCATGAAGTCGTACTCGAGCAGAACTCTGCCTACGTCCCGAAATAAGGGGTTTTGCCCACCCTACATCCGGTGCACCTTGCTTGATATGGAAAACTCCTCGAAATAATATGCCAGAATCGTTGTGCATGGGTTCCCTATTGAGTGCAATCCTTCCGATGGTAATTCTATGCCCGCTTGCACAATCACTTCTGAGATGCCCTCAATACCAATCATTGTTGAGACTTTTTATGGTTCTTTATGTGGTGGAGCTTCTGCTACCTGGATGAATCCTTCGAGTCCCTTCTGTTGGAACCAATCTTTTGCTTCTGCCGAGAGGACCATTGGTTTCGTGTCTTCTACGTCGAACTCGTTCCGGAGTAGATGTGCTTGTGCTTTGTCGGTGTTCTAAGTTGTCTGCGTGTTTTGTGCTCTTGAAATCTTCTTATCACGAAATGAGACTCCTTCGTTTTTCCAGAAATTTTGTATCCCCATCTTCCTTAGCCGTCTATTATTGACTCCCATGCTTGCACGTTGTGTATCATTATAGTATGATTATGATGCATGGTGCTCCTTAAATGTGGCTAACATGTCTTTTCCACTCGCCTTTTCATTATTACCATTCAAAATCTCATATATCTCTTCTTCTTTTTTCTTCGTGCTATTATTATTGTTATGGTTATTACTATTATCATTACCCTCTTTTTTGTTTCTTTTTTATTTTTCTTTCTTTCGTACATTGGAAGTATGACAGAATCTACTTACTAACTCTGGATGTCGTTGATTCCTCCTTCACCATTTGGTTGTGTCGGTTCTCCAACCTCAGTGTCATTGGTTGTTTAGTCGGTAGCCTCCTTGCTCCGGTTGGTAGGCACATCTGATTGATGTTTGGTCCCCTTCTCCGGCAGCCGGTTCTGCATTGTGCTCCGTTGTCTTTATTGGGTTTGCCAGCATCGGTCCCTTATATGGTTTGAGCCGGAAACCATTTACCCATTTTTCTAGTAACTCTCTGACTAACATTCGGATCGGGTACGATCCTTTAAACTCCCTTGTTATCCAGTATGGTTCAATCCAACGGAACCGGAGCTTTCGCAACATGCTCCCCATTCGTGCCTGAAACACTAACACCAGTTTACCGATTACAAATTCCTTCTAATTTCCTTTCCGGTGTCGATCGACGAACACCTTCTGTTGACACTGCTCCAAAACCAATTGCATCAAAATCAAGATCTGGTGCTCTTCCAGGTCGCACAGGGTTTCCAATTGGTCCCGTTCCGATTCCTACTCACTTAACCGTTCGCGTACTTCTAGTCTCAAGGTGGGAATCTGGAACTCCATTGGCATGACTGCTTCTAAGCCGAATTCCAGCCGGAACAGTGTCGACAAGATGCTCATCTTCTAGGTTGTCTGGTAAGCCCACATAGCATTTTGCAGCTTTGTATCCCAATCCGTCCGGTTCTCGTTCACAATTTTCCGTAATATGTTCTAGAGCATCTTATTTGTCGACTCCGCTAGTTTGTTTGCCTAGGGGTAATACAATGTGTTCTTCCTTTGGACTACTACGTAAAATGTCGTCAAATTTTCAACCACTTGACCTATGAAATGTCCACCTTGCTCGCTTAGCAACTCAATCGGAAACCCAAACTAGCACCATATATACTCATATAGAAATTTTGTCGTGGATGCCGTCGTGTTGTCCTGGAGTGCCTTTGCCTCCATTCCAATAGCGTCTTTGGGCTACCGGTTTCGCATCCTTGCTCAGGTGGATCTGGTGTTGATATAGCTTTGGATCCAACCCCCATATATCCTCATATGACCATGTGAATACATCCTTGAACGCCTTTAGTAACTTGACCATTTCCATCGTCTCTTCCAGTGGCATCTGCTTGGCCACATTTACCTGTCGTGGTTCCTTGCTTGTGCCGAGATCTATTTCCTCTAGCGTTGAGGCTTTTACTTGTTGTGACACGGTCAACTCCTTCTCTAAAGCCTCTTGTGCTTGCCGGAGTTCCCGAATCGCCTCCCGATCCAGTTCGTCTGTATCTTATTCCCAGGTTGTAACGTACAGTGTGATCACTTCCAATATGTCCAGCTCGAACATCAGACTATTTTGGGATTTTCCTCCAAATACTGGTCCACTTCCTTGTCGACCAACCCATCCAACATGTTGATTCCTTCAACATACAATGGTGTCACTCTTTGCTCGTGCCGGCCTATTCTTGCAACGGTACCCGGACCTTGGTTTTGTTGTGCCAGAAACTAATCATATTCTTTTGCCAATTTTTCTTAATGTGGGCCGTCTTTAGCCAGGGTCTGCCCAACAATAAAGGGGATGCTCCTAGTGCGTTTAAATGCAACACGACTGCAGAGATCCAGAATGTGTGTCCTCCGATTGTGATCTCCAAGTTCCAGGTTAGTTTGATTGGTTAGACCAAACTTGTGTCTACCATTCGCAACCAAAATAGGCACGGATCCCATTCCCGGATTCCCAACGTATCGCATGTTCTTCTGCTAATTACATTTACTCAGGATGATTACCGTCACAACCGAACTTTTGGTGTCCACCATTGTCGACCCTCTGCTCTGATTTGTGAAGAATGTGGGTGTCGTTGCCGGTTTTGGTGGTGACAATGCCGATTGCAGGCTTTTGGTGAACCAGGGGACCAATTGCAATAGTCGGCCTAGTGGCAACATGATTTGGCATTGCTGCAGTGATTGCCATGATGGGTCTTCGTCCGTGACTCCGGTTCCTTCTTCCTGTTGTTTGGCGTGTTCCTGCATCTCGTCGATGTTTCATTGATTAGCCTGTTGTATCCACTTCATAGCTTGTTTGCGGATCGCTTCTTGCATCTCCCATTCTGCAGCCTTTCCTTTTTACTAGGTCGTGACTTGCTAGACATTCGTGACCTCGGCGATTACCATATTTACTGCCGACTGTTTCTCCTTACTCTTCACCAGGCATTGACTACTATAGTGCCCTTCTTGCCGGCAATAATAGCAGCATATCTTCCGCCCCCCGCTTTATTCATCTTTTTCCTCGCTTGTCGGTGGTATACCAGGAGCCATCTAATTGGCCCCCTTCGATCTTCGTTGCTCTACCTGTGGAATAGCCTAATTCCTATCTGGGCCCCAATGGTATTCTCGGTCTGTGTCCTTACGCTCATTGCTTCGATTGAAACTTCCCCGCGGTGGTTGGGATGGGGGTGGTGGTTATCGTATCCCTGTCTATCCGGGTATTGTCGTACTGATCCTCGTCTCCGGCTATAGTACGGAGAGTAATCCCTCTCATAATAATCCTAGAAGTAATTGTCTCTCCGTCGATCCTCAAAATGGTATCTGCCCTCTGGTCTATAGTGGTCCTCTCTGCGGAACCGATCCTCGTCAGGTCTGTGGTGTGTATCTTTCAATGACACAATAAACATTGTGACCGCATCATACATTCGAAGATGGAATGGTTGAGGTTCAAACACGTCGTACATTGAACTGCCTGTCGGAAGTGAAGTTCCTCCTCTCGGGGCAGTGCAAGCTGTAGGGCACCCATTGCCATATAATTACCGTCTGGGCCCTATCCATATCGAGCACTCGGTCAACAACCTCATCGATAGTACTCATCTGGAACTATTAACATGGTTAGGGGTGGCTCCCGGAGAGCTTCCAAAAAGACTGATTTAGCTTCATCCTCCCAGGGTGCCCTCATCAGTTTGTTGTGCAGCGTCTAGAATCAGATGATAAATTGTGGTAGGGCTTCATTTACTTCTTGGCATATAGTATAGAACCATCCAACTCGCTCTCTCTACCCCATCTGTCGATGAAACTGCCGCAGGAACTTATCCCGTAGGGCCTGAAATGTAGCAAAGGTCTCCAAAAGATGTTTGGCATGCCAATGCACCGCCGGTCCTTCCAAATTTAGCCCAAATTTAGCTATTTTTTATCATTCGGCTTCCGCTTCCGCTAGCCATTGTGAGACATGGTTGTTCTCCCATGTCTATAAAAAGGCATAGATGTGTGCCTCCGTGTCTAGTTCATCATGGTACTTTGGGTATGATTAGGACATGTTATCTTCTTCCTCGACCTGTTCCATTTCTGGTATGGGTTCGTGTATCGGTGATGTTGGCATGCGGTTGTGTTCCTCCTCTGATTGTTGTTCTAGAATTTCTTGTTCCATCGGTGTTGGTAACAGAGTTTCCGACTTCAATGTGTGCTCGGATTCGTCTTCCTCCGGCTCGTCCGGAGTGTCGTGCCTGGATCTGTAGTTTGAGTGGACGCTTCACTCGTCATTGTCTGATCCTGACTCGAATGCCGAAAAGGCCTTCGAATAGTTGGTACCTATTGCTAAAGTCTGCAATATCGATTCGGTGTCGAGTTGACTGGTAAGGCTGCTTCCTTCGTTTGAGTGTCATTGATTTTGAATCCGAACCATTTCCTCTACGACCCACCGGAGCACTCTTGGAAAAGATCGATCCTACCAGATCTCTTCTGCCGCTTGCTGGTAACCTTCCCACCTCCACAGTTGTTCAGCTAATCTTCTTGCTCACTCGGTCACTAGGTCATTCGTCTGTCTAGACATCTGTTCCCCATTTGTTCACTGCTCTATGCAGGAATTGTGGTCGCCAAAACTATGTTTATCTTGGGCCAGACTAGCCACAAACAGAGGGTGTCCTTCCGAAACACGTCTCCAGAATCATGGATGATCATTCGGATCTTATTCATTTAACACTGCCCGGTTACTTTCTGGAACTACTTCCAGAATCACACAATTATCCGAAGCTTAATTACACACATAAGATTATGAATGATGGCACAGACGGCAAGCAAGTACACAAGATAGACAATAAGATTTAACAACATCAATGTTTAATGTTTGTATTACTTCCGTAAAATTTATACATCAATCCAAATCCTTTAATAGGCATCCGGTAAGAGTTACAAAATGGTGTCTATCAACTACCGGCTACTAATCGGTGCGGATCCGGATCGGTACAACTATCCGGAACTGTCCTTTCCTTAATTAATAACTACTATTTACATAATATACTTTCGACCCAACTCTTCCCTGTCCACACTTCTCCTCCAGATTATACTCTAAAGGCCAACACATACCCTCTCTCGGTGACTAGATTTTGTACTATGCCCAGGTGATGACGCATATTCAACAATCACATTGTTTGTTGTGGCCCGATCAACTCCAAAAGTTCGCAATGTTCATGTTTCATGATGATTCCTTGATCAATGACATCACCTAGGCAACCATGTCAGAGTCATTCGCTACCGACATCATGGCACGCCTCAACGACCCATTCGAGGAAATGCAAATCTCGGATCTCGGTCACTTTATAACTCGGGATGGGCTACTATATCATAATCACCTCCTTTATGTACTAGCTAGAGTATGTCACACCCGAGTACTGTTGAGAAGCAAGCTCAACATGGTATGTGATGCTTATGAGAAATAAGCTATAGTAGCTATTTAGCTACTAGTGAACAAAAAGGTAAAACAGCTATTTAGCTATGGACAGCTAATTAGCGACTGAACAGCTATTTAGTTAGTGACAGCTAATTAGGTAGTGAACAGCTATTTAGCGACTGACAGCTAATTAGCTACTGGCAGCTAATTAGCTGCATGTGTAATAACTTATGACTTAGGTAAAAGTAAGTGAGAGTGAATAGGAAGGAAGCAGTAAGAAAAAACAGAGAATAGTGAGTAGAGAACTCTGAGAGAGAGTGAGAGACCAGAAGACTGACGAGAGCAAGTTGAGCTCTACATGTAATAGAAGAAAACCATTTTGCTACTACAGAGGTAAGTCCCCTTTCCTTTCTCTGTCTGTTTAGAGCACCCTAACGATCCAGCACACTACGATCCGCCGCGCACATAAGAAGAGCTCGAGTGCCTTCTTCACGTTTTCTTAACATGGTATCAGAGCAGAGTAGCTCGTAAGGAAGAGTATAGCAGTGCCTTAATCTGAGAAAGTTATTTCTCTGGTTGCTGATCAGAAATCAGAAAGTTACTTGTTGAAGTAACTAAAGCAAAACCCTGGTTTTTGGAAGGAAAAAAAATGGCTGCAGAGAATGTAGGCCAAATGGTCACAGAGAAATTAGATAAAAACAATTTCCCGGCGTGGAAATTCAGAATGACAAACTTTCTGATGGGGAAAGGATACTGGGATTACATTGAAGGAGACCTAGAAGAGGCTCCAGAGATCCCAGAAGAGAATGCAACAGCTGCACATATTAAGGCATTTAAAGATTGGAATCAAGGGGCAAGGAAAGTAATGCATTGGCTATCACTCAGCATCTCAGATTCAATGCTTGGGCATATACAAGATGCTATGCTCCCAAAAGAAGCTTGGGAAAACTTGGTAAAACTGTTTGCTGTGAACACAAAGGCTAGAAAGCTCCAGTTAAAGACTGAGCTAAATACCTTGGAGAAAGGTAAGATGTCAATAAATGAATATGCCCTAAAAATCAAGAGTATATGTGAATCACTTGCTTCTATCAATGTGAAGATAGAAGATGATGACAAAGTGGAAATATGCTTAAGAGGCTTAGGACCTCAATACAAGAGTTTTAAAACTTCTATGCTCACAAGGGATAGTATCCCAAGTTTTTCAGATCTGGTCTCAATGCTTGTGGTAGAGGAAAGGAATCAGATGGATGATGCAAATAAAGAAACTCAGAGAACGAGGGGCAAGCCCTCTATAATAATGCCAGAAGAGGCCGAGGAAGAGGCCATGGAAGATTTGGCTCAGGAAGAACCAATAATAATGGCTTTCAAGGAAGAGGACAACAAGCTCATAGAGGAGGAAACAACAACAGAGGCAGGGGGAGCAACCGAGGTAGAGGTAAGCAAACTTATGTAAATGATGATGGCTGCTGGTATTGTGGTAAACCAGGCCATACACAGGCTGAATGTTACAAGAAACAAAATGATGAGAAAAGAGGAAAAGGACAACAGAGTAACTATGCCTCTACTAGTGAAGATTGTGAAAAGGAAGGTGTTTTTGTAGTGCAACATGAGATAGCAGCAGTGGCTGAAAGCTCACAGAAATGTAATGAAGAGTTTACGTGGTATGTAGACTCGGGGGCATCTAACCATATGACTGGACATGCAAATTGGTTTGAGAGTTTAAGAGAACCAGAAGTTCCTGGTTATGTACAAACAGGTGATGACACAACTCACCAAATAAAACATGTTGGAGATATCCCATTGTGGGAAGAAAGAGGAAAAACCAAGTATATGTTGGATGTGATGCATGTTCCAAATCTTGCTAAGAATCTGATTTCTGTTGGACAGATAGTAGAGCAAGGTATGCAAGTGAAGTTTAAGCAAAGTGGATGCTATATAGAAAAGAATGGGAAGCTCATTGCAAAAGGGAAGAGACAAGGAAGAATGTTTATCTTGGATGTAGAAATGCCCAAACAGTTTTCAGCCATGTTTGCAAATGGAACGAGTGTAATCTCAGATGTGGAAATGTGGCATAAAAGGATTGGCCATATAAGTATGCAAACATTAAAGAATATGTTGAGAAAAGATGCAGTGGCTGGACTGCCAAACTTGAAAAAGTGTGAAATGGGAAAAGTGTGTGAAGCATGTCAATATGGTAAGCAAAACAGGTTGCCATTCCCTCATGAGAGACATGTAAGCAAAAATCTGTCGGATTTAGTACATACAGATGTATGGGGACCAACAAAGAATGCATCTATTGGTGGATGCAGATTTTATGTTACATTTATTGATGATTGTTCACGGAAGACATGGGTGTACTTCATGAAGGAGAAAAGTGAAGTATTTGACTGTTTTCGTAAGTTTAAATGCATGGTAGAAAAGCAGGCTGGTACAAGGATAAAATGTTTGAGATCTGATGGAGGAGGAGAGTATTTCTCCAATGAATTTTCTGATTTTTTGTGTAATCAGGGAATAAGAAGACAGTTCACATGCCGATATACTCCACAGCAAAATGGAGTTGCCGAGAGGAAAAACAGAACTTTGGTGAACATAGCAAGGGCAATGATGACTGAGAAGAACATGCCATTATACTATTGGGCAGAAGCTGTAAATACAGCAAATTACATTTTAAATAGATGTATTACATCAGGAGTACATGAGGCAACTCCTGAAGAGTGTTTTTATGGCAGGAAGCCTAGCTTACAACACTTGAAAGTGTTTGGATGCCTTGCATATGTACATGTGCCTGCAGAAGTAAGAAGTAAGTTGGATCCAAAAGCAGAAAAATGTATCCTTGTTGGATATTCAGAAGAACAAAAAGGGTACAGATGTTATAACCCTGTGACTAAAAAGATTGTGACAAGTCGAGATGTGATATTTGATGAGTTGGCTAGTTGGTACAGCCCAAAACAGAATCTAGAGACTGATGAAGACTGTCAAAATGAAGACAAAGACAGATCAGAAAATGTAGAAGACTGTCACAGAGATGGAGACAAGGTTGGACAGCAAAGCCCAACATCAACAGAATGTTCTGGACCATCAAAAAGCTCAGATGGTAAATCTGATTCAAATTCATGGAGTGGAAAAACTGGACAGAAAAAATCTCATGACAAAAAAGGAAAACAGAAAATGCCAGAGTATGAAATCCCGGATGACCTATCAAAAAACATGGAAGATGAAGATTCAGATATGTCTTTGGATGATTTCCTTGGAATACAGGAAATGAAAATCCCTGGTATGGAAAAGGCAATAAAGAATGCAAATCAGAAACTGAGAAGATCAGATAGAGAGAAAAAGACTGTGGAAAGATTTGGGTATGATACATATATGGCTATGCACTATGCATATATGTCTAAGGTGGTACAGATCCCTGACCCAAACAGCTTTGAAGAAGCAAAATCTGAGAAGAAATGGATGGATGCAATGCAAGAAGAGATTGATGCATTGGCTGAGAACAAAACGTGGGATTTAGTGAAGTTACCAAAAGAGAAAAATGTGGTAGGCTGCAAATGGGTCTACAAGACAAAGCATGACTCCAATGGGAATGTAAGTAGACATAAAGCAAGATTGGTTGCAAAAGGATATGCTCAGATGCAAGGGATTGATTATGATGAGACTTTTGCACCGGTTGCAAAGATGGCAACCTTGAGAACACTACTTGCTGTAGGAGCAGCCAGAAAATGGATTTTGCATCACATGGATGTAAAAAATGCTTTTTTACATGGTAACTTGGAAGAAGAAGTGTATATGAGTCAACCACCAGGTTTTGAAGATAAGAAACATCCTGATTATGTATGTAAGCTGAAAAAAGCTCTCTATGGACTGAAACAGGCACCAAGAGCATGGCACAGAGAACTTTCAGATTCTCTGAAAAATCTTGGTTTCAAAATGTCAAAAGCTGATCCTTCTTTGTATGTAAAAAGTGAAAATGATTGCATTGTTATTATTCTGATTTATGTAGATGATTTGATTATTGGAGGAGATTCCGTGGATGAAATAAGAAAGTTGAAAAAAAATCTGGAAATGCAGTTTCATATGAAAGATTTGGGAGATCTGAGATATTTTCTTGGTGTTGAAATCATCAGATCTGAAAGTGGTATATGTATGTTGCAAAAATAGTATGCAACAACTATGTTGAAAAAGTATGGTATGCTTGGATGCAAACCTATTGCTGTACCACTTGATAAAAACTGCAAGTTGAGGGCTGATTTGGGAGCCAAGATAGAAGATGTAAACATGTACAGGTCTATGGTGGGCAGCCTTATTTATTTGACTATAACAAGACCTGATTTGAGCTATGCTGTTGGATTAGTCAGCCAGTTTATGCAACAGCCAACAAAGCCACATTTGGACTGCATCAGAAGGATTCTGAGGTATGTAAAAGCAACTCAGAACTTTGGACTATTTTACAGGGCTGATCTAGACATAAATCTGGAAGGATATACAGATGCTGATTGGGCTGGAAGCCAAACAGACAGGAGATCCACAAGTGGATACATGTTTACCTTGGGAAGTGCAGGAATTTCATGGAGTAGCAAGAAACAGGCTACTGTTGCATTGTCCAGTACAGAAGCTGAGTATAGAGGGGCTGCAATAGCCACATGTGAAGAAGTATGGATCAGAAGACTGCTTGCTGATCTGGGAGTATATATAAATGGTGCTGTCACAATCTGGTGTGACAATATGAGCAGCATTCAGCTTGCAAAGAACCCAGTGTTCCATGCAAGAACAAAGCACATTGAGGTGCATTATCATTTTGTTAGAGAAAAAGTGATGGAAGGTGAAGTTGATCTGGTGTATGTGAATACAAATCAGCAGGTTGCTGATATCCTTACGAAGGGATTGAGTGTGGAAAAACATACACAGTTTCGGAACATGATGGGAGTTGTAAACATTGATGAGATGGCTAAAAAGCAAAATGGAAAAGAAGATTGAAGAGAACCTCAAGCAAGAATAAGTTGAGCTTGAGGGGGAGTGTTGAGAAGCAAGCTCAACATGGTATGTGATGCTTATGAGAAATAAGCTATAGTAGCTATTTAGCTACTAGTGAACAAAAAGGTAAAACAGCTATTTAGCTATGGACAGCTAATTAGCGACTGAACAGCTATTTAGTTAGTGACAGCTAATTAGGTAGTGAACAGCTATTTAGCGACTGACAGCTAATTAGCTACTGGCAGCTAATTAGCTGCATGTGTAATAACTTATGACTTAGGTAAAAGTAAGTGAGAGTGAATAGGAAGGAAGCAGTAAGAAAAAACAGAGAATAGTGAGTAGAGAACTCTGAGAGAGAGTGAGAGACCAGAAGACTGACAAGAGCAAGTTGAGCTCTACATGTAATAGAAGAAAACCATTTTGCTACTACAGAGGTAAGTCCCCTTTCCTTTCTCTGTCTGTTTAGAGCACCCTAACGATCCAGCACACTACGATCTGCCGCGCACATAAGAAGAGCTCGAGTGCCTTCTTCACGTTTTCTTAACAAGTACTACAAAACTTCTGCGATGATCCTCTTTTCGGCCACTTTGGGGTCACGAAAACACTAGAGTTGCTATCTCGGAGGTTTTGGTGGCCCCAACCTTGGAAATTTGTCAAAGAATTTATTAAGGCGTGTGACATCTGTGCCCGCTCCAAAGCGGCTAACCATCATCCATACGACTTTCTCCACCCACTTCTAATTCCAAGTCGAGCCTAAGCCTCTCTCTCTATGGACTTTATAACGGACCTCCCTCGTGTCGGTGGCCATGACACGGTGCTAGTGATTGTCAATCGGTTTTCGAAGATGGCTCACTTTGTCCCATGTTCCAAAACCATTTCGAGGGAGGAGACAACAGACATGTTTCTTAAAAATGGCATTCAACTACACGACTTACCCGAGGTTGTCACCTCTGATCGAGGTTCTCAATTTATCTCCCACTTCTGGCGACGACTTCTGCGGACATTCGAGACTTCTGTGAACTTGTCAACAGTGTACCACCCTCAAACTAATGGCCAAACTGAAAGATTTAACCAAATCCTCGAACAATACCTCTGGTGTACAATCAACTACCAACAAGAGGATTGGGTGGACTTCCTTGCCATCGAGGAGGAGATGGTAGACCTTTTTCTTAAAAATGGCATTCGACTACACGACTTACCCGAGGCTGTCACCTCTTATCGAGGTCCTCAATTTATCTCTCACTTCTGTCAACGACTTCTACGAACATTCGGGACTTCTATGAACTGGTCAACAATGTACCACCCTCAAACTAATGGCCAAACTGAAAGAGTCAACCAAATCCTCGAACAATACCTCCGGTGTACAGTCAGCTACCAACAAGAGGATTGGGTGGACTTCCTTGCCATGGCAGAATTTGCCTACAATAATAGTATCCATGCCTCAATTAAGGTTTCCCCATTCTTTGCAAACTATGGGTTCCACCCTCGTTCCAGCATTTCCATTCCTTCGATTTCCGTCAATCCGTCAACAGAGATGTATGCCCGCACTTTACAAGATGTCCATCATGACCTATCTCTTGAGCTCCATGTCATTGGCAAACTGTATAAGGATCATGCTGACCATCATCGCTTGGCCACACTGACCTTTGTAGATGGTGACATGGTTTGGCTGCTACGTCACCACATCACCACCACCCGTCCATGTGTGAAGCTAGACTACAAAAAGCTAGGCCCCTTCTGTATCATTGAGCGAATCAACCCAGTCACCTGTCGGTTAGTGTTGCCCCCAGCATTCCGGATTCACAATGTTTCCACGTCTCTCTCCTCGAATTCTACCATCCTTCTCGAATTCTGGGATGACAACCTCGTCCATTGCCACCCATGGAATTATCGAAAGGGGAGGAGTACGAGGTTGACCAGATCCTCGACTCCCGCTTGCATTGTCGACACCTTCAATACTTGTTCTTATTGATAGGTTACCCCATTTCAAACGCCATGTGGGAACCGGTTATACATTTACAAAATGCTCTAGAGTCTGTTCGAGTTTTCCATCAACGGTACCCATAGAAGCCAACCACAGGTCTTGGGAGGCAGCCTTAAAGGGAGGATAATGTCATAGACATCCTTATGCCACGCCACGGTGAAAGGTAAGGATTGAACCCATGACCTCCTAGGAGGTCTCCATTGGGCAACCCTACCAACTAAACTACATCCATCTATGCATCCTTGTATAAAATTCAACTCCATGTATTGTGGATTGAACATTAGAAGTTTCCTAGCTTGCATGCATCCTCATGCATTCTCTATTCCTAGCTTGCATACATCCTCATGCATTCTCTATTCCTAGCTTGCATGCATCCTCTTGCATTCTCTATTTCTAGTTGGCATGTATACCTCTACCTTCTTGTATAAATACTCAGGTGCACCTTGATTCTAATCAAGGAGAACAACAACAGTTACGGAATCATAAGTTGAGTTCTTTTTCTTTTCCTGACTCGTCTTCATTCTACTCTATTATACTTGTCTGTGACATGTATGGCCTTTGAAACTTTTGCAATCTTGGCTTTGAGAAGTTAGATTTCTTAAATCTTGTTATCTCAATCATTGTTGTTGATCCATCGTTGTGTTTCGCCTTACCCTTTATTCTTTGAATCTCTTCTCTTTTCATTTTTAGGAATATGTTCTTCATGTTCGAAGAATCATGGTTTCCATGTGTGCTAACAAAAGTGTTCCACGAATCTAGTAAGACACCCAAGATTATATCAAATTGTATATCTTCATCAATTTTATTACTTGTTTATAATGCTTGCTCAAGGGCTAATTGTCATTTTCTGATGAATGCATCAATTCCTTCACTTTCTTCCATTTTCAATGTGATGAGGTGTTTCAAAGTGTTGATCAGTTTGTTCTTCTGTCTGAGGGTTTGTGGCATTCCTTCAATGCATCCCATACTTTTTTTATGTTTCTAGTTCTTTTACTAAATCTATTTGCTCGTCGATTAAATGCATAATCAATTCCATGTATGCATCTAAATCTTTATTTTTCCATTTTGCCAATTCTAGGATGGTTGTAGGGTGTGGTATTATACCTTTCACAATGTGCAGTAATTGTGCTCTTTTGAGGATACGGCTCATCCTTAATTTCCACATTCTATATTTATTGTCGTTGAGTTTCTCCATGGTGTACTTTCTTGTCATTGACATTGTTTTGTTTCTTGAATTTGTGTGGAATCTATCGTCGTAGATCTTCTAGATTGATCTTTTTGACGGTTGTGCTTTAATTCCTAGGGGAAGGCTCTAATACTATGTAGGAATTTAAAGGACTATCTAACAAACTATACCAATTATACATGTATCTTAATTTTATGATAAAATAGAGATTAAATTATGTACATTTTTATAGGTAAAAGAGACCATAGGGAAGTTTATAGTGGGAATGTTCATTGTGAACAAATCTCACATGAATGTGTTGTAATTGTTATTGTGAACAAGAGTCTGAAGAATAGTTTGTTACATTATTTATTCTCGTTTTATTTATTTATAAATTTTTTTATTAACATCTAATCTTTCTAATGTTTAATATTTTATCAACTTGTTGCCACCCTCCGCCATCTATGGTCGCCTACTACTCGTCATTATCGGCCATTGCAACCATCATCACTTGACGTCACCCAACACCCCACCAACATATATAAATTTAACTTTTATATATATATATATATATTAAAAACTAAATTAATTAATTAATTAATTAAATCAAATCAAATAATAGCAATAATATCTAGAATAAAAATTGAAATAATAATAATAATAATCAACAATCAAAATTAAAGTAAAATAAATAATAATTAAGTAGATATATAAATGAGTTAATAGTTAAGTAATACTAATTTAATAAAACAAATAAATAATAACTTAATTATAATATTAATTAATTATCTAATTAAGTAACTAAAGTAAATAAAAATATAAAATGAATAAAATTGAAAGAATAAAATTTTTATAATAATACCAAAAGTAACTAAGACTAATAATAATATTATTAGAAATAAAAATAGCAATAATAATCAATATAATATTTATTATAATAATAATAATAAATAAAATACATTGAAATATTAAAATAATACTAATAATAAATAATGTTGATAAGTATAATAATAATAACATAACACCTCTCTCTCTCATTGATAAATACCTATTTACACTAATCTAAACATTGGAATACATATAGATATTGACATTTGCATACCCACATAATCAGGAGTGCTTAATTACTTGTAATATGCTATCCTTGAAAAATTTTGATATTTTCAAACTCTAGACTAGAAGACTTGAAACAACCATCCTCTCCAGTTCAAGTCCCTAGTGGTTCCACTCTAATTTATACACACATGCGTAACTTTGCAACAACGCATCCGAAAGTGTCATAGAAAAGAGAGTCAAGATGACTTGATGGGGAACATTGTACATGTAGTTCTCGAAGTACGTTTTATTGGGTGTAGACCTCCTTCACAATTACAACATGGTCTTATCATATCAACATTTGAATTTTTATATTTAATGATAGCGTAAAGTGAAATTTAATTGAATTGCCATTTGTAGTTCACTTATTGTAAAGCATCTTCCTCCTTCAAGCTCAAAGGTTATCTCACCTTTTTTTGTTTCTTACTTCGTGCAATTATGTTGAGCGGCAAGCTCAACCGGAGCCAGATCGGCTGAATAAGCCGGAGCCGGTAAGCGAGACGGATCGGGCGAAACAGATCGGTATGATGGTGAACAACCAAACCGGCAAGCAGTTGAGGCCGGGTGCAATCCGTAACCGGAAGTCCAATCGGAAGCCTAGTATAGGATAAACTATTAGGTAGCTATAGTCTCGTAGTAAGTGTCAGATGCTCGTGTGAGCATTGAAGTACATGGTACTTCTGTCAGTCCCAAAAGGACTTGTATAAATAGTGCTACTTAGCACAGTGTGTATATAGAGTCTTGATATAATTTTGAAATTGTGTTCTGCTCTCTCTATCTCTCTCACTCTGTGTGTGTGTGTGTGTGTGTGTTGTTCTCTGTTTTACGCTTCCGCAAACACTTACGTTTACATGGTATCAGAGCGCGAGGGTTGAGAACCTCTGCTACAGACATTTACTCTTGAGAAGAAAACCCTAACAGGTCGAAAACAGACACAGTAGAAGACATGGATAGAGGCATGGCTACGTCGCTCCCGGTGGAGAAGCTCGACAGGAGCAACTACGCATCCTGGTCTTAGAAGATGCACCAGTACCTGCTTGGACACGGGTACAGGAGTTATGTCGAAGGAGCGAATGATGCGGCGCCAAACTCCGCACACAAGGACTTCCCGGTAAGGGAACAGGCGGCAAGCAGGGTGATGTACTGCTTCGCGTCCAGTGTCGGCGATCAGCTGCTCAGCCACATCCGTGACGCCAAGACACCGAAGGATGCTTGGGGGAACCTGAAAAAGGTTTTCGCCGCAAGCACCACTGCCCGGAAGCTGCAACTTAGACAAGAGTTGAGCAATGTTCGACAGAAGAACGTGTCCGTGGCAGACTACACGGGCCGGATAAAGGAGATCTGCGACTCGCTCGCCTCTATCAATGTTACCGTAGAGGAAGACGAGATGGTGCAGGTATGTCTCGGAGGCCTGGCCTCCAAGTTCGGAGCGTTCCAGACTGCGGTGTGTACAAGGGAGAATACCCCCTCATTCTTCGACTTACAGTTGATGCTCCTTGTAGAGGAGAACCACGCCGGTGCATCTACCAGTGCATCCCCGGACAGCCGAATGTTGTACACGGGAATGGATCGGCTTCGTGGGCGTGGTGGAAGAGGTGGGTCGGCACGCAATGGAGGTGGCCGACATGAGCAGGAACGGAGGCACTATGAGCGTGCCGACAGCAATTCCGGGACTTCCACAAGCAGGGGGAGTCAAGGCGGTGCCGGAGGCTGGCAAGACAAATCCGCTACGGAATGCTGGTATTATGGCAAAAAAGGCCACAGGGAAAGCGAGTGCTGGAGAAAGCGTGCCGATTCGGACAAATCCGGATCCGGCAAGATCGGTAAGGATGGCCGGCAAAACTTGCACTACGCAAACGGATCAGGAGGATCCGGAACCGGAAAGGCCGGTAAGGGGCCAGCCTTGGTGATGAATCACAAGGCAAACTCAATGAAGAAGACCACTTCCAAAACGGAGGAAGTGTGGTATGTTGATTCCGGCGCGTCGAACCACATGACGAGCCACAAAGAGTGGTTCTCCTTTCTGTAGAAACCGGATCAACCAGGAGTAGTCGAAACCGGAGACGACACTCCTCACCCAATCGTGCACGTCGAAGAAGTCCCTCTAAGCCACGTCGGACGGAAAGGGAAGCTGATGAACGTATTACACGTTCCGACAATCACGAAGAACCTGGTGTCCGTCGGTCAGATTGTCGACCAGGGGATGCAGGTGCGGTTTACGCACCTCGGGTGCTTCATTGAGGATGAGGGCGAAGTCATTGCGCAAGGGCGTAGAGACGGGAGGATGTTTATCCTCAACACCAATGACTTTGGCACCGCTCTGTTCACGGAATGACAGAAGGTCGAGTCAGACATCGACCTGTGGCACAAGCGGATAGGCCACGTCAACTACCGGAGGCTTCAAGACCTGCAAACCAAACAAGTCGTTTTCGGTTTGCCGAAGTTTAGCGGCCGGAGAGCCGAAATTTGTGAAGCCTACCAAGTTGGGAAGCAACACCAGCTTCCATTCCCCACCGAACGGAACCGGAGCCGTAACAAGCTCGATCTCATCCATTCGGATGTGTGGGGACTGGCACAAAGTGTAAGCCTTGGCGGGAGCCGATACTTCATCTCCTTCATCGACGACTATACTCGACATACTTGGATCTACCTCATTGAGCAGAAGACCGAAGTCTTCGACTGTTTCCGGAGCCTCCAGAAGATGGTGGAACGGGAATCGAAGAGGAAGATCAAATGCCTTCGGTCGGATGACGGAAAGGAATATTTTTCCGGCCAATTCACTAGTTATCTACAGCAGAAGCGAATTCGGCGAGAGTTTAGCTGTAGATACACACCGGAGCAAAACGGTGTGGCCGAAAGGAAGAACCGGACACTCGTCGAAGCGGCAAGGGCAATGCTGGAGGAGAAGAGCATGCCCCGGTTCTACTGGGCGGAGGTGGTCCAGACGGTCGTCTACATACAAAACCGTATTGGTGACAAGGTGTCAGCTCATGAGCTGTATTTCGGGCGCAAGCCGAACTTAAGACACCTTCGGATATTCGGCAGCATAGCGTATGTGCATGTGCCGGATCAGAAGCGGAGAAAGCTGGATGCAAAATCGGAAAAATGCATCCTAGTCGGCTATGCTCAAGAGCAAAAGGGGTATAAGTGTTATAACCCCCGGACGAAGGAAGTCCGAGTTAGCCGGGATATCGAGTTCGATGAATCGGCATCCTGGTACTCCGTACCAACTCCGACTTCCGATCCCGACCCAATGTCGGAAGATCAGGCCAATGAGCCTGAATCAGCCCAGTCAGAGGATGATGAAGCTGGGACTCAAGATGAGAGTCCGGAATCGTTACGGTTGAGTGGACCGAACGAGCGACTGAGTCGGTTGGACCAGTCGGATGAAGAGACGGAAAGTGGTGGAGACTCTGTCGTGCTCTCCCCGCGCAAGGAACCAAGGAAACGGTTCACGCGCAAAGAGAAGGGGAAGAGGACGATGCCGGAATTCGAAACCGGCAACGATGAGTCGGATCGGTGCGTATCCGACTCCGGAAAGGAGAAAGGCAGATCTTCGGCAACGAAGACCGAACTGGCCAAGAAGGGCCTCAAATCAGGTGACGGTGCGTTGCGCCTATCAACCCGCCAGAAGAATCCCGTCATGCGGTACGGGTACAATGAATACATGGCGCATCATTATGCGTACATGACTAAGGTAACAGAAGTGCGTGAGCAGGAGAACTACGCAGAAGCGGCAAAGGACACAAATTGGCGTGCCGCTATGGATGAAGAAATGCGGGCACTCGATGCCAACGAAACTTGGGACCTAGTTGATCCTCCCCGTCACTGTAAACCGATCGGATGCAAGTGGGTGTACAAGGTCAAGTACAACGCCGACGGTTCTGTTAACCGGTACAAAGCCTGGTTAGTGGCGAAGGGATACGCGTAGACCCACGGAATCGACTACGACGAGACCTTCGCTCCTGTGGCAAAGATGACGACGGTTCGTGTGGTACTGGCGGTTGCTGCGGCAAGGGGGTGGCATCTTCACCAGATGGATGTGAAGAACGCCTTCCTTCAAGGAGAGCTTGAAGAAGAAGTCTTTATGACTCAGCCCCCCGGATTTCAATCAGAGATGAACGAGTCGGCGGTATGCCGACTGAAGAAGTCGCTTTACGGCTTGAAGCAAGCCCCCCCCCCCCCCCCCCCCCCCGAGCCTGGAACGCGAAGATCACGCACCGGTTGCGTAAGCTGGGGTTTGCTGTCTCTACGTCGGACTCTTCGTTGTTCATCCGGCAAGGCTCTGACGGTCCAGTATGTATACTCTTGTATGTGGATGATTTAGTCATCACCGGACCGGGTCTTCCCGAAATCAACCGCGTCAAGTCCTAGTTGTCGGACGCATTCGAAATGAAGGACCTGGGGGAACTTCATTATTTTCTTGGGATTGAATTGATCTAGACCCCCGACGGCATATTGCTCTCACAACGACATTACGTGTTGAATATGTTGTATAAGTTCAGCATGACGGATTGCCGACCTGTCTCCACACCCCTGGACCGGAACCAGAAGCTCTGTCCCAACTCCGGACCGCCCTGCAATTAGAAACGGTTCCGACAGGTTGTGGGAAATCTGATCTACTTAACCATCACCCGACCCGACATCAGCTATCTGGTCGGCATGGTAAGTCAGTTCATGCAGAAGCCGACCGTGGAGCACCTTCAGTGCGCACAACGAATATTACGGTATGTCAGCGGCACTAAGGACCGGGGACTGCTATACCGGCGAGGTATACCCGAAGAGCTTGTCGGTTACACAGATGCTGACTGGGCCGGCGATGCGTCTGATCGCCGCTCCACTTCCGGATACATGTTCTCCATAGGTAGCGCGGCCATTGCATGGAGCTGCAAGAAGCAGCCTACAGTGGCTTTGTCAAGCACTGAGGCTGAGTACCGGGCCGCTACCGTTGCCACTTGTGAAGCCATCTGGCTTCGACGACTGCTGCGAGACTTGCGGATCGAGGTACCGACCCCGATCCCGATTTACTGCGATAACATGAGTAGCCTGCAGCTTGCCAGGAACCCTGTGTTCCATGCTCGCACAAAGCACATCGAGGTGCACTACCACTTCGTGCGTGAGCGGGTCCTGAGCGGTGAAGTTGACCTACGGTATCTTCATACGGATCGGCAAGTTGCCAACATCTTCACCAAGCCGCTCGGATCGAACAAGTTGCAGCACTTTACCGATATGCTCGGTATTCAGCATCTCGACGTGCCGCACTTAAGGGGGAGAAGCAAGGGCAAAGTCTCTACCGAAACGGGCAAAGGCCAAAAAACTGTTGAACCCGTCAGTAAGAGGAGAGCCGGAAGAAGAGGAGACAAGAAGATGAAGGAAGCCGAGTCGACGAAGGAAGTCGACACATCCGAACAGGTCGGAGCAAGCGGCTGTGAAGAAGAGTTGTGCACTCAGGAAGAGAAGTGCATGTTGTGCGGAGGTCATCACGATAGTACTGACCAGAATGCGGAGTCGAATGAAGAATTCGATTTCGGTTCACCGGCTGAAGAAGCCGAGGGAAGCATGGAGAAGGCCAAGACTCGGAAGTGGTCCGATGTGGTGAGAAGCCTGAAGCCGGAAGTCGAATCGGAGTGTACCAATTCGGACAAGAGCTGGAACGAGTCGGAGACAACTGACTCGGATCAACAGATGGATCCGGATGAGTCGGATCGACTGAAGGTCAAGGGGACACGGACACAGCGGAAGTCGATGCCATCGTGGGAGAACCGACGGATCGGCAAGCGCCGGAGTCACAGCAACGTGAGTGCTGAGATGGGCCTATTGAGCAGACATGCCGACCGAGAGGGTCGAGGCGCGCAGAACCAAAGGGGTCGCGGCAAACGAGACCGGACCGGACGAGGAGCGCGAGCAAGGCGGAGTGACGCCAGGAGAAGTCGGTTGGAAGAACCGACTGCCACAGAGGTCGACACTACGACCCCACCTTAGGTTGAGCTTGAGCGGGAGGGGAGTGTTGAGCGGCAAGCTCAACCGGAGCCGGATCGGCTGAATAAGCCGGAGCCGGTAAGCAAGACGGATTGGGCGAAACGGATCGGTATGACGGTGAACAACCGAACCGGCAAGCAGTGGAGGCCGGGTGCAATCCGTAACCGGAAGTCCAATCGGAAGCCTAGTATAGGATAAACTACTAGGTAGCTATAGTCTCGTAGTAAGTGTCAGATGCTCGTGTGAGCATTGAAGTACATGGTACTTCTGTCAATCCCAAAAGGACTTGTATAAATAGTGCTACTTAGCACAGTGTGTATATAGAGTCTTGATTTAATTTTGAAATTGTGTTCTGCTCTCTCTCTCTCTCTCTCTCTCTCTCTCTCTCTGTTGTTCTCTGTTTTACGCTTCCGCAAACACTTATGTTTACAAATTGCTACAAAATCATATGATAATAGAAGGGTCAATTGGTTTATACTTATGTAACCAATCTTTCCGATTTGTTAAGTTGTTAGTTGCTCCAATATCAAAATACCAAATATCATGTATTATGTTTATATTTGGAATAGCTACGAAACAATTCTCCTCAATAAAAGCTCGAAGAACATCTTTATGATTGTCACCACCTTCATAATCCTCATTGTAATGCTCATGATCCTTGAGATAGTCACAATTATCAGCATTTGCTTCAACTAGATGAGCTTGGATATTTCTTTGATGTTGGAAACTTCCAGACTTTATTTTGGTATGACATTCTCGAGTTGTGTAGCTTGTACATTTAGATATTTTACATTCCCCACGATTTGTTAGTTGGAGGTTTCTTTATCCATTGCCTCGAATTGTATCAACACTTAAAGAAACAATTAAGTTTGTATGCAAACCATTTCCATAATTGAAGTAGGTTCTAAATCCTTTTGTAGGTGCATGGTCTCTTCCTATCTTATGTTCGCAAGAAGATCGTTTAATGTTGATAGTTTGAAGAGTTTTTGGTGGTTCTAAATGTCAACCATGGCATGAATGCAGAAGAGCCAAGAAGGAGAATCTTTTGTAATTTACTTTTAATTTCTCATCTTGCAGTTAATGCATCATTCAATTTCTTTTGCCATATGGAGGGAAACTCACCAACCAGTTGGTCATCCAATCATTTTCTAATTGGCAAGTGCTTGAAGTATGTAGACTTGTTGAACATTTTTATATTCGTAAATAGTCTGTAAATGCTTCCACATTTCTTGTCCTCTCCATTTTCCTTAAGATTTCTTTGTATTTCTATTTTTGCGCAAAGCAAGGTCCTTTCCCTCATATTCTTCAATATCTTCTACTTTTTCAGGTTTTCTTTGATGATCTTGAAACTATATCCCATAATCTATTGTATTTAAAAAAAGTCTACCTTACCTTCTATATTCCATAATTTGTGTTTTTGACAATTTTTCAATTATAAATTTATATGTGCTGAATTGCAATGATGATATGGGTTGTGCCATTATAGTGGAGGGATATCCGAATCAACATTTAGCAAACACCAACTTGGATTAGGTTATTTGTCGACTTCTACACTATGACTTTTGTTGTTTTAATAAAGGCATAAACTATTGAATTATTATAAGGGCATTGGTTTTGAAGTTTAAGAAGGGCATAGGTTATTTGATTACTTTAGGACTTACCATGTACCATGTAGGCAAAGAAAGACAAGAGAGAGTGTAAAGCAACCATATACTATGTATGGGCAAGTGTAAAACTTTGGCTCCTTCAACAAAAACTCACTAATTAAAGAAAGGATAACAACATTTTCATATTTAACGATGCCCAAAGATATTATGCAATCATCCAAATTGTCTTAGCAATTGGGCACGTAGGATTTTCTTGGCACACCCTCATCGATCATGCCCCAAAAATACCATGTCCCATCTAGATTTCCTCTCTCTCGATGCATTTCTTTTCCTCTTTTTCTCTTTTTCTTTATTTTCATCTGATTCTCTCACCTTCATTGCATTAGCATTTTATCCCCTTGGTGTTTAAACAATACATGAAAGTCATGAAGAGTTTGTGTCCACTACAAAATTCACCCCAAAGTCAAGCCAAGAGAGGTTAGCTCTATTTTAAAGTCAAACCACCGGGATTATAAGCAAGACGTGTTCATAAAAAAAAAGGGAGAGTCAAGTTTAGACGTGAGATAGAGAGAGCATAAGAGCATAATTGAGATAGTGTATAGTAAAAATATGTTCTCTTTTTAATTGGGAATACAAGCTTTTGTTTACCAAAGCTACAGTATTCCATCCAAAGGATGACCCATTATCTTTTCCTAACTTCGGCTCGAATCCTTCACTTCAATTTTGAGTGATGAAAAACCTTTTCTAATGAGCTAACTTGATTGATTGGTTGTTAGATGAATGTATTTACTTGATATCTAGATGCTTTTATTCATTCTCCTTAAATAAGTTTTTGAATAGAGTGCATGTAATATGTATGAGCATATGCGTGTATGAATGCATGTGATACATGCAATGTGCGATTGCCACTTGGTGTACATGCGTCAATGTGTGATGCATGAAAACCATGTTGCTCATCTAAGTTAGCATGTATCCAATAACTCATAATACACAATTAGAATAATGAGAGGTTATGTCAGATTATGGGATTGATCCTTAGAAATGATAGTACTTGAAGAAAATTTGCAATATTGTTTAAATGTTTTTCATGTCGTAAATAATTAAGCTTCATACATATATATATGAATGAGCCCATGTATAGCACGTTTAAGAGATGGTATGAAAAGGCAACAATTTGAATTTTGTTAAAACAAAAAATTTGGCACACATTTTTGCTTAGTCAACAAGAGCCAAACTAAACACATCGCCATCACAACACTTGAGCTGCAAGCACTAAACCAACTTATGTACACATTTGAATATGTAGACATTTTGCCACAATAGTACTTGTTCCAACGCAAGAACTATTTAAAAATTTTATCAACGGCACCATTTAACATATACATTTGGCACAACAGGTTGATGACAAATTTTCCTTCCCTGGTTTTGTTATTATAAACAAGAATTTGATTCATTCTAATTGGTGCATTAAATACTTTTATTTAAATATATAAATAATATTCTTATTCAGTATTTTACAGAAATAGCTTTCTTTGATTGATGAGATTGTAACATTATGTAGAGCTATCACAAAATGTTTGAAGTTCATCAAAATACTATCTTTTAGTTCCAAGAGTTTCTTATGTTTTATGTTTTAGTAAGATTGATATTCATCAAAAGAGAGCAACTTTACGCGCATTGATTACAAAATTAGAAGGAAGCTTTAAGGGAAACTATGCAACTTTACCAATTGTAACGGAATGCGTTGGTTCTCTTGCTATTAAGGGCCTCATTAATGTAGCCGAATGAACAAGGGGTTTCTGTAATATGCAATATTATTATACATACGGTTACAGTAAAGAAAGAAAGGAAAAGAGAAACCGTGAAAATGAACAAGGGATCCAGAACAGATTACAATTGACCTGCCCAATCAAAAAGAGAGAATGAAAAATAAAATAGGTCAAAAAAGAAAAAAGGTAAAGGAAGTGAAACGGTTTGAAAGAGCAGGTACCAAGGAAAAGAAAGAATTGGAAAAATGCAGCAAAAAAGCCCAAAATAAGAGAAATAAAACGGACCAAAATAAATGAAAAAAGTAATCCCAAGTGAGAAAAATAAATAAAAAATTAGAGAAGGAAAATCATCACGTCATATAGGAAGGAAATATAGCCAAATGAGGTCGATTGGGAACAACCAACATCATATGTTTTGCCTATATATTGTACTGAGATTTTGAAAGTATGCTTCCTTAGTTTTGCTTGGTCAAGGTGTAGGCTTCCTAATCATGTGACATTTAACATCAAGCGCATCATTAAGAAGATCCACAAAATCACACAGAAGTGATGCTTTGCTTGGTTCCCAAAAAACCCCTGTATGCTCTATCAAGGTATAGGCTCCTAATCACATGACATTCAACATAAAGCCCATCAGTAAGAAAAGTCACGACAGAACAGATGCCTAATTTAGCAACATCCAACTAGAAAATTAGCTATTGTACAATAATCTTAATGACATGCTTTATGATGAATAGCATGTGATAAGAGCTTATACTGTGACCAAGCATAGTTATCAATTAATCATATTTTTGTAATTTTTTCAATGGATGGGAAAGTTTTCTTAGAGAATCAATTTATTGAGAAATTCAATTTTACCTGGATCCCTGTTTCTAATGTTTCTGAGAAATTTAACTTATCTGGATCCCTGGTTCTACTTTATCATCTTCTAGCAAATAAATTGTGCCTGAATCTGGAATTTCAATATGTAAAATAAAAATAAGTAAATCAAAACTTTTTGAATACAAGGTGAGAGTGGGGGGATTTTTAAATTTTGAGTCATTGATATATATGTACATATGACATGTCATTAAAAAATCACAAATCTTGGCCTTTTAATAAAACAATTCCTCCCGGTTTCTCTAGGTAGTCTCATTAAGTACCTCTCACAAGAAAAAAAATATATACATAATAATATTCTACTTTTTAATACATAAGCCTACACATAAGCCTACATCTCGGCGAGACTTCAGAGATGTAAACGAAAAACTCTCCAATAATATATTCACAAGGTAAGCTGAAGAAGAACTTGTCCATTTTCACCTTTTACCTCACCACACCATGACTTCATATAGGCCTCTATTTCTCAAGAAAAAAATTGTGTCAGTCTGTTAAAATTGGCCTTTCTGATTTTTTGTTAGTACACATCTTCTCATGGCACTTTTGATACCACTTGCATATTGTTTAGCTCAATGATGATAGTGTATGAGCTGGGAGTGTGTTTGATTTTCATCTCACATTTAATATCTCCTATAGTTGGACCAATTCATATCATTGCTTTATTTCTTTGTCATTTTCATTTTCCTGAAAAGAAAAAGACAAGAAGATCCATATTGATCATGAATTCAAGAAGATTTCCAATAGTTTTAGCAAAACATTACACAGGATTTATTCATTAACATAAAATGGATCATTCATGGACAAAATCTAGTTTTGTTCCGATGACCTGTGATAGTTGATAAACAACTGAAGCCACGGGGATATCTGTTTGAGTTTTTACGTCATTTCCTACTCCACGTAATGTATCTTCAAGATCCATATCATATACAGAAAGAAAAAGTTTCTACAAACAAGCAGGGATAAAAGAATGTACTTAGATCATATGATAACAAACTGTTTTAGATACAGAATTTGATTACACATATTTATACATATACTCACACAGAAATATGTAGCTACACACACTTGCATGCACATGCACATGCACATGTGTGTGTATATATGTATATATATACTTATATGGCTGTAAACATAGTGATAATCTGAACTTATCAACACTAGATGGAAGCACACAAGAACTACATTAGAGGAACACTAATAAAATACAGGAAAACTAGCTTTTGAATGGTTATTATAGAGAACGATAAATAGGAAATTAAATAAAAAGATGTGGTGTAGAAAACATAGAACAAAGCTTTATCTAGGGCATTAAAATGAAAGAGAGCATACATGTTCCTCGAAATCAGCACTGGAAAGATTGATGGATAAGTTTTTCATCAGAAGTAGCACCTGCAAAGCAATCACAAAGTTAGCATGGTTAAAAAACAGAGTATGGCCAATCGTTAAGATCAGCATGTTATTGGAGAAAACTATGTTGCATGTTTCTAAAATATGGATCATGTGGTGATAACGCTTAAAAATATGCGGTGTTATGAATTGGTAAGCATTAGAAAGTCATGACAAAAAGTTACATCCTGGCATGTAGTAAGGGAATTTATCAATCAGTAAAAATGCTTACAGTTTCACGATCAATCGGTGCCATTTCTTGCATCTTTTCAAGGTGACCATCTGTACTTGGATCAAACACACCACCTAGGAAGCTGTACACCTCTGTAAAATCTGGCATTGCTGAAAGAAAAGAAAGTGCCGACTTCAGCATTGGCAATAGAAAATAAAAGCATTCACTGAAGGAATGCATAGAAACGAAGTGCTGAAGATTGATCCCTTATTGACTCTCCAGAGAACATAAAAATTCTGATGGGATTCGCCTAGCACATATCCAACATGTAAAATTGTTCTATATTAGAATATCCTAGGCTTCCAGTTTTTAGCCTATATACAGGCATCCCCTCTACATTCTTCCATACAAGCTCTCATGCAGTGTAGCCTTATGTTATTCCATTTAATATAATCACGTCTTCTTTCACTTACTCCTGCTGTTATAAGTGTTATCCTAATGACTTTCTTAATATTCAATTCTCCATAAATCTAATGAAATTTCAGCTCTAAATGGGCATTGGTGATATATTTAAGATAGTAGCCACATTGATGGAAGCAATGCAAAACTAAAAAGCTGAGCGTTTTATTTATTTATTGGTTAAGCATTGATTCATATCGCATATTTAACATTGCAAAAGTGCTTTTATGAAATTCCCTTGGGAAAGTAACATCCATTACTTTCAAAATCATATTAGAAATGGAAACGACTGAAGAATAGGGTAGAAAGGCACCCCGAAGAACAATATCATTGTTCCCATGCATTGACGATAGCTGATTTTGAGGCATTGAAGAGCTGTCTTTACTATGATCAACTTGTGTCTTTGGAGAAACAACACCTAGTGTGGTAAGCCCTATAAAACAATTATAACAAATTGGAATATGCTATATTGTCCTATGCATTAGCTTATGTAATAAATAAATATAACAGTCTTCAGATACTGATGCAATAAACCCATACCTTTGTTCTTTATGCATGAAATATACAAACGAGGAAAAATAAACAATCTTAGGATACTAATCCTGCATGAAATATGCAAAAGGGGAACAACAAGCAATTTTGGAATACTTATGCAATAAACCCATAAATTCCATCTTTATCCATGGAAACAACAAGATAATAAGTCCAAACAACCTCAAGTTACTCATGCAATGAAACATATACCTTTCCTCTTTAAAAAGGTGGTGTTTCCTTGAAGAGACACGTGATGAACCCAAGCAGGATTTATTGACACAGCCGACCCTGGTCCAGGAGCAAAATGTTGCACCAAAACCGTACATGAAGGGTCTGATTGGTTGATGATAGGAGGCATCTGTTGTGTCGCAAATACTAAAAAGAAAAATTATAATCATAAGCTAAAAAATAGCCAAGAAGAGTGAAGAGAAATTTACCCAAAATACACTTAATTTTTTCACTGAATTCCTAAAAGTGCAAGGATTGTGTTTATAAAATTCACAAAACAGGCTCCATTTCCATATTCTCACATGAGATTCATTTTAATCAATGTGTTCCACGCAGCCTACCTGAGTAAGAACATCTAATGGCAACATCACAGTGCCTAATTACTTCATGCCAAAGACTAATGGCTTCAGAACATCCAATTGGTTACTCATTGTGGCTGATAAATTGATTCCCACATCTAAAAGGGTTAACCAATCACACCGCAAGTTCCGATAAGCGTCACATTCAGAAATGTGGAAATGGACAAAACTTTGGTAATTTCAGAAATGCAAAGGCAGTCTTAGAAATTAGATGTTTTGGAAAATTACCAAACAAGAGGTTAAAAATGCATAGGTCTATATTCTAACCAGTTTTTGCAGCCTTGTGTGGATAGGGTTGTGCTGATTTACGCTTCGGTCTCGGAGGAGGTACATGCTCTCCTGTCCCATTCTTTTGAACTTTCAAAAAGTACTTTTGGGCATGGCTACGTATCTAGAATTCATTCAAGAAGGTTTGTTTTAGCTACATGCACAAAGATACAATAAACACCAAATATGCTCTCATTATTGTGTTCAGGAATGAGGCAGGGAAGAACAAATATCAAGTTGTATGACATATACTTTTGAGAGAAAAATACACCGAATATACCACTAATGTTTTTCATATTTTACAAGGTTAACACCATGGTTTGCAGAAATGAGAGGGATACAGCACATGTTTACTTAAAACACCATCAGATTGATTTAATTAAGCATACATTGCCACCAAACTAATTCGTTTTATATCTTATTATTTAAGGTGACGCTTCATAATTCCATTATATATTTACCCTCCAAGAGTTCACACTGACCTGAATGACAGTTTTTGATCCAATAAAAGCTTCAATCTTTTTCCAATCTCTATCAAACCTGTTTTTCCAGATTATGCCAAATTTCACAACATTTTCACAAAAATAATACGTGAAGTGGGGCATTTCGTTCAACCATTTAACGTAGATTTATCAAAACGTGCAACATTCTTCAGAAATACTCTAAATTTGTTGACGTAAAAGGGAAAGGGTCGCAACACAACAAACAGGAAATTTCTTAAATCTGACAGGTTCTAGAATCCAGGCAAAAAGATTTGCAAATGTTAAATGATCTAATCTGAAAAAGTGTTGATTAGGCCGAGGGAGGCTGGCCTATCATGCCTGAATCTGAATGTTGACAAATTAACACTCCTATTTCAAAGGATGCGTCACAAATGAATCATAGTTTCTATAGACTTACAGCTGGAGGGCTTCTAGGAATTTATCGTGTTCTTGATCAGTCCAACTCTCTCTAGATTTGGTGATAGTGTAAGGCTTCCTTACTTTCTTGCTCAAATCTTCCATTAATAAAGCCGAGACAGAAGAAGAGGAAGAAGAAGAAGGGTTAACGTCTCCAGAAACAGAGCCCATCATCTCAGAAGTACCGATGAGATCTATAGCCATGTATGTACGTTATGTAAACAAAGAGATGGAGGGATGGATGATTACAGCAAAAGAAAGGAAAGGGGAAGGGGGAAGGGGGAAGGGGGAAGAAGTGTGGGGTCGACGCAGCAGCAAACTTGTGGTGGTGACTCCTCCACTCCACGCACGCACTCTTCTTCTTCTTCTTCTTCTTCTTCTTCTTCTTCTACTGGGAGTGGTGGGCCGGCCCCACAAAAAGAAAGAAAGAAAGAAAGCCCTTTCTTTGCCCCTTTCTTTTGCCCTTTGCCCATCACCACACCACATCATCTCATTCATCATCAAGAATATCATGAATATATATATATATATATATATCACATCAAGAATAGCCCACATATATATATATGTACATATACATGAATTCCTCACAAATTGTGGCGGACATCGATCGATATGGGAACAATTGATCCAATAATGAGTATTGTGATGGTACAATGTAATCGTGAACAAGAAGAATTTAGAAGCTCTAAGAGATTTAAAGGTATTGAGGACAAAAAATTGACATATGTCGAGGCAATACATACACTAGATGAAGTTGACAATGATCATCGTAATTGGGATCATTTATGGGGGGTTCCCAATACCTTTGTTGTCCGATATTGTGGAACAAATTGAAAATGCAACAAAAGAATGCATCGATGAGGATGTGCTTGATGTGGAAGTTGATGCTAAGGCAGTGTTGCAATTTTTTCATGTATTATATGATCGTTCCTACGGTTATATTTATTTATTTTTACTAGGAAACTCCCATACATCCATTGGATTAAACAATTGTTGAACACAATTGCGTCACTGAATTGTGTTGAGAATATATATGCAAGACCAAGAGGGTTTTATGATGTCATATTTCGTTCCACGCAACATCGAAGTGCATTTTTGGATCAAATCCCCATGTTTTGTGATAAACGATCAATGTGTTGTCGCAGATATCCACAGCTTGTAGGTCGGCTTGGGCAGGACTACCAAGGTCTCAAACCAGGGAGGACGAGGATGACAATTGAGCCTGAGTTTGGGTCGTGGATCTTCAACATTGGATGTAGTCTTCAACCTATAGACGGCAATTCCTCGGCTTGCAACGACGTGTGCGGATTGAGGCTATTATGAGTCTAGCCTCCGAACAATGAGCACACAGGCTCGTGGTTGTTCAACAATGAACACACCGAGTGTTTGCGACCATGAGGAAAAGAGAGATAGCGAGAGACAATGACAACAACAGACGACACAAGCCCCAAAACAAATACTAGTAAATCTGATTGAATGACGGGTAAAGTAGATACAAACGGCTCAAAGCTGGCAAACAAGATTGACGCTACAAACACGCGATTGTGAGCCTCTAGTGGGGAGCAGACGGGCTCGCTACTGTGAGCGAAGGCCTCACACAGATGTCGCCGAAGTGAATAGAACATAATAGAAAACCCTTGAACCTTCCTTCTCTTTGAATCCCCAATACGACATGCCCGTTTGAATAGATGCCTTCCCTTCCTTTTATAGCTTTCAAGGAGAGGGAGGGTCGACATCACATCTAACTGTTCTGACAACTGTTTTCTTGTCTGAGATCTTCCCCTAAATTTGCTTGTGTAGGATCTATGTATCGATGGAGTTAGCTCCTCGATGTCGTTTGCGGAGTTCGGACTGGCGTATACCCTTTTGATGGAGAATCGGGCGGAGATGGTTGTCGGGCACCTCCGAGCCTCACACTCACTTAACGATTAATAGATGATTAAGCACGATATCTCTCTCACTCTCTCAAGCTTGCTCTCATAAACAATAGGGTAATGAGTATAGACAATAAGAGTAATGAATATGTTTATTAACCCTCTTTGTTAAGAGGTCTAGCACCAACAAGGAAGAGAGATTAGTGTTCTCTAACTAAACACTTCACTAATCTCTCTTAAGCTTAAAGGTTACAAGAGGGAGGAGAGGAAGCTCTAGCTCTTAATCAATAGGGAGATCTTTACAAATGGAAGAACCCTTACAAAGCCAGTACCATGTGGTTTATATAGCCTTTACATTTAGGGTATGGACCTTTCACACTTCGATGTCCTTTAGCCCTCTTTCCTCTTGTCATTCCCTTTTCGTAGGTCCTTTTAGCCATACTATGTCCTTGTTGATGCGCTCTTCTTCACGACTGGTCGTGGTGCTATCCAAGGGCTTAACATCCCCCCCAACCTAATGAGTGCACACTCCCGGGTGCATTGTGGGAGGGAGCTTCGGGCGTCGGGGGCGAGAATGATGGAGTAGGGGGGTTCATCGAGGGCTTGGCGGCGACAAAGATGATGGCGAAGACGGTGGATGTTCAATGGCGGTAACCAGATTTCCTGCATTTGGTCGGTCGTCATGAAGTCCTTCTTGGGGCCAGTTAGCCATGTGTAGGTGTTGTGGCCGGTGAAGGGAGAGGGGGTTCTACCAAAACTGATGTAAGCGGGAAAAAAGCGCGTGTCGATCATGGTTTCAAAATCTCGTTTGTAGGTGGCGGGGAGCACGTTGACGTGGGTCCAGATGCCGACCAGTTGACGACGTGTAGGGCCTTTATTCAAATCAAAGGCAAGGCCCCACGCCGGGTGGTTGTGTTGCTTGAAGGGGCGAGATTCATAAGGGCTAGAGTCAAGAAGTATGAGCAGCAGTTGCAGAAAACGAAGATTGGCTTGAATGTAGGGGTCAGAGACGTCGAGGTACGTACGTAGAAATCATTGCATGACCCGGATCATTCCAGCTTCTGTCAAGGATGTGTGCGGAGGATCTTCGAGTTGAGGTGGGGTTGGCGGCCACCCAAGTAGACATCTTATCTTAGTAAAGTGTGGGTAAAGGAAGATGTCGACTTGGGGTTCAAAGGCGACTTCAGGGTAATAGGTGTAGAGGTGGGTGAGGAGTAGGGGAGTCTCGCAGAAATCAAACTCCCAAGGGACGAGTGCGGCAGATTGGTTATCAAGGTGGGTGTCCCAACCTGTACCGTGTTCGATGTAATCGAGAGCTGCTTGGAGGCCGTGGGAGGTGGTGGGGGTGGTGGGGGAGGGCTTGGAGGCGGGGATGAGGTAGGGTTAGGGCGTGGAGGTGGTTGGTTGTCGGGATCATCAGGTGAGTCGTGGTCCCACTCCAGGTTGACCTCTGGCGGGGAGTGAGGGGGGTGTGGGGGTAGGAGTGCGCGGGCATGAGCCTCGTCAAAAGTCATGAGTTGATACTCACAAGAGACGTCGAGGTATAGGGCTAACTCCTATATGTAGTCAGCCTCGAGGTCGGTGGGACAATTGAATGTGGCACATTCGATGCTGAATATGTGAGTACGAAACCCGATGTCCCAAGCGGTTTGCCAAGCGCGTATTAGCCATAGGAAACCAAAAGGGGGTACGTAGGTCGTAGCACTCTCCAGTAGGGTGAGAGTGAGAGTGTCAACGATGCGGTGTAAGTGCACCGGCGTGGTGAAGAGTTGGGCCAACTGGTCTTCGGTGACTTGCATCGTGACATCAGAAGGGTAGGCGAAACATACCAGATCGGTGATGTCTAAGTCTAGGGCGATGGAGGTGTGGAGGTAGGCCATGCCTTTGAGAAAAAAAATAGGGAGATGTTGGGGGAAGAGGTCACCTGCTGGAGGTGAGGGCTGCTCGGTGGCTTCCTACTACAGGATGAAGAGGGCGAGGGTGTGGTTGTCTTAGGGAAGTATGCAGATGAATGTCTGCCGATCGGGGGGGATGGTCTCGTCGAAGAACACACAATGTGTAGCGGCCAACAACTAAAGTACGCACGTGTCTTGGGCTAGAAGGTTACGTGGGGTACGTGGTGCGGTGAAGAGTTCGGAGAGCAGGGATGTCAAGGTTACATACACCAAGAGTGCTTGAATCATATTCGGAGTGTCGGGCGGAGTAAGGAGAGGTGCTTGAACGGTGGAGGGGCCAGTCGTGCCTGGGTTGAGGGCGTGCTCGAGGGCGGCTTTGGTCGTGCAGAGTTGGGTGATGTCCTTCTCGAGTTCGGCGCACTAGCGGCGGTGTTTGATGAGGAGGCATCTGTTCCGTTCATTGGCGACCTCCACTTGTTGGACCATAGCGTCATGTTCAGCTTTGAAGGTTGCGATCTCACTCATGAGTCTGTGAGTTGTGGTAGTGGTGTTGGCTAGAGCCTCGGACCGTGCGGAGAGGTCAGCTGTTATTGTTGCGAGGTGGGACTCCGTCTGTTGGTGTTGGGTGGTGACTCGTGAGACGTACGTACTTGGTAGAGAGTTCAACGTGTGTTTGCATCGCGCGTTCTTGGTCGTGGTGCCACGTCGTCCAGGCTTAGTGGAACTCGTCGACGAGTTGTTGGTTTCGGGTTCGCTCAGCAAGTAGTTCTTTCTTGACGAGGTCGTGGGCGGAGGCTTGGCATGCATTGCTATGGTGGGCATTCCTCACTTCGGCTGCCAATACCTCATTCTGTGTAGAGGTCTCTTGCTAGTCGGTGGCGGTCTATTGGGCGTGCGTGTGGACTTGGAGTAGGCGATGATTCACGACAGAAGTCATCTTGAGGATGTCGGCCACCATTTCGGCTAAGGGTTTGCGGGGGGTGCCGGGAGTTGGGTTAGGGCGGGCGGTTGCGGCAATGGATGGGGTAGAGCAGGGAACGGAGGCCGGGAGGGGTGGTGGTTGGGTTGTCATCTGGGTGGGAGCAAGGGTGGGTTGAGGGGTGACGACCGGGCTTGAGGACGATGGTGGGTTGGGGTTCTCGGGAGGAAGGAGGGGGTTTTTGGTTTCAAGGGCGTTGTGACAGGAGAGCTTACGGGGTCAAGGTTGCGGCGTGTCGTCGGTGGTCAAGGAAGGTGGTGGCTAGGTGTTTGTGCCAGGGGAGGAAGGTGGGGATTCTCGGGGAAGAGAGGTCGACGAGGTTGGGAGGGGTGGGGTCGTTGGGTTCCGTAAGTCACGAAGGATTGATTCAGTGGTGCAGTTGCGGTGTCGTGAAGATTTTCGGCAACAGTGTGAAAATCGTGTGGAACAAACAAAATCGAGAAAGTGTAATGTGCACTCAAACATTTGTAAATAAAATAAGACTAAAACCTAGTAACCTTTGAGTCCATACAAAGGGGTGGAAGCAAGGCTTGAACCTTGCACCTCAATGATAAGAGACGAATTAACTTACCACTAAAGCCACTACTAAGTCCTTTAGATTTTGTATCTATTTTCTTTTCATGTTCAATATTTTGCAGGAAGTAAACATATAAAAAACGTGGGCACAAAACCATCGTTTTAGCCCTTGGTTTTAGCCCATGGTTTTAGCCCATGGTTTTAGCCCGTGGTTTTAGCCCATGGTTTCAGCCCATGGTTTCAGCCTGTGGGTTTAGCCCATGGTTTTTGCATGGAGAGACCTATAAAAGCCTATAGTGGGGCTTGTGTAAGGGGCAAGTGATGTAAGTAAAAAACAAACGTTTAATCAAAGATTTGAGTTATCCTAATGGTGATGTATCTTGTTTCGTAAAACTAAAGTTAAGGGTTCAATCTCTCTCTCTCTCTCTCTCTCTCTCTCTCTCTTCATCTATCTATCTATCTTCAATACTTTCTCGCTTACGTTGCTAAAAACATCGAATCCTTTCGGTCCAGGACCCCGGTGGTCCCGCTTCATTTCATGAACACGCGAGGATTTCCTTGACATCTTACTTGGTGAACCCGACGTGAACGAGGCGGTAGGGAGGATCTCAAGTACAACGATGGCTTCGACAAGCGGAACTCAAGGAGGGGAATTAACAAAAGGCATGGTGTTCGTAGTGGAATACATGCTGAAGGTGAGAGATCGAGAAGCTTTAATCGACAAAGCTATTGATCATACAATCAAGATAGCTGGACGATTTGGTGGCAAGAACATCACAGATTTCCTTGCTACCTATCAGAATGAGATGCAATAGAGGGATGTCAACTATCTCAAACAAATTTCTATCTTCAAACTTGTGGTGGAACCAGAGATCCACGAGCGTGTCATGGAGATCCAAAACAAGCACACAACTTGGGTGGAGTTCAAAAAGGCGCTTCTCGCTGAATACATGCTTGAAGACGCGTCACGAATGACTCAACATACGCTAATGACGTGGATCGAGAAGAAAGGGAAGAATACGTGTGCGTCTGGAGTATATGCCGAATTCAACTAGAAGTACAACCGACTTTCAAGTTTTGATCGACGAGTTCTCGATGGAGATAAAGTCCTACTATTCCTAAAGGTAGTGGATGCGAAAGATCGGTGAGAATTGGGAAACCTTTTGGAGGACGAAACACAACCAAATGGTTTGGTAGCGGATTGGGTGGCGGTGAAGAAGGCTTGTAGCCGTCTTGATAAGCGTCGACAATGGCAAGAGGAAACTGATATGGAGAATCCACAATCGTGGAGGAGGAAGGTGCCTATGACAATCGAGCCTAGCAAGCCAATCAACAATTTTGACAAGAAAGTGATGGAAGAATCCATAATCGAAGAAGTTTGAAGCGGTATTGTTGGCCAACTTAGGTCGACGCGGGCACAAGGGAAAAGAAGCGTATAGATGTGTGTGGTGTGACAGCTTCGAGCACTCGCGAAGGGAGTGCACGGACTTCCAAGACGCGATTCGCAAGAACGTCATCTATTTGGACGGTAACATGATTCATTCGAGCGAGACCCGGAAGCCACTATGAGTGAACTTCGGAAGAGGCGGGCTGAAAAAGTGTTACCCCGTACGAGATGTACGGAGAGTCAGTGTGATGAGCGAGGGTCGAATGTTATCATGATGTTGTTGTGTATGTGTAGGGGACATAAATGTAATTGTGAGTCTATACGTATGTGAACACATGCACACGTGTGTGCATGTGGATGGATACGAGGAGGTGTGAGTGAGTGTCCAGTATGAATGCTCGAGGGGGCTTACACCCCTATGTATCTACCCCCTCTTGTACTATTTAACCCCCTATGGGGAATGAATGAAACATGAATAACCATTTCTCTCTCTCTCAATCTCTCTCTTGTCATCTCTCTCTTCTATCTCCCCTTACGTTGAACCCCCTTGGGAGGGGGGTGGAGCCATTCTAGGCACCACCCCCCACCCCGCAATGCTTCTCAATGCACATCATGCTATCACCCACAATGATTCTTATCGCCATCACCATTTCCATCTTCATCACTATCAATGTCATAATCAATCTCTCAATGCTTATCACCAATCATCATAAATGTTAACCCTAAAACTGACAACACTATTATGGCGACCACTAAGGAGACCCCCCTTTGGAGACGGAGTCGAAGAATGATACGCGGATGTGCAAGCCATAACGACTAAGTGCAAGAAATGGCGAAACGCAAAAATGACGGTGAAGATGTTGGAGGAAGTCTGGAGGAATGCATGAATGGCAACAATGTTTGTGCGAGGTTGCGATTAGTGTCCATTTGCGTGTTTCCGAAAGCGGTAGCGACAATGTGCGTGTTCTCAAAAGCGTGGTGCAAGATGCACGGCTGGACAAACAACAACACAGAGGGAACCGGTGCCAACACAACCGAAAAGAAAAGCCCACCAGGAGACTGCGGAGAAAGTCGCAGTGTGTGGAGCGGAGACCGGCACGATGTGCTGAGAATGCACGGGCAATGGTTCCAGAAGAAGAAACGCGCAGAGAGTCGGAACCGAAATCAGAACCAGAACCCGAGTCGATTAACACCGAAGGGTCAAAGAAGACGGAGATGGAGATGCAGACGCAAACCAGACATCAACCAACAACGCTGGAAAGATACGGACGGATGCACTAGACAAAGGTGACCAAAAAGACACAATACACAGTAGGATGGGACAAATGGGCCCAACAGGCGACCACACAAACGGACGGACCGGACACGTGACCAAAAGACATCGGGGCCGACAAGGCCGGCGAGCCAGACATTTGGAGATGGACCGGACAGACATGGCCAGCCGAGCCAGACAATGGAAAGAGCGGCCAGAAGAGCCGGATACCGGTCGAAATAGTTGGACAGTGGCTGGAGCAGCCAGACAAGGCTGGGGAAGCAGACAGGCCCCCGGGACGACGGACCGGACGCACACGCACGAGCGGAAGACGACGGATGGTGCCGGATGATGACGGAACCGACAGGACAACGACAATGACAGCCGGAATACGATGACGACGCCGAATGGCGGCAGAATGTTCATTGAGAATGACGACGAAAAAAGAAGAAGCTATGAACAGCAGCGAAAGAGAAGTCGGTGGGGCCGGATAGGAGCGGAAGAGTGGTTGACAGCACCCAGAAGGGCGACACCGATACCAGAAAAAGCCGGCCGGAGTGCGATCGAAGAGCAGTCAGAGTGACCGAACTGCACCGAAACGAAGGCGGGAGGACATGACGACACCGGACAATGACAAACATGGAGACGATCCGAACGGGCCGGATCGATGCCCAGAACAGCAACAACGACAGAGAGTGACGAGAGGCCGGAAAAGCGCCGACCGGAGAGCGGTCAAAGTGGTTGAACGATGCCAGAACGGAGACCACGACGGCAATGGTGCCGGAGACAGAGATGGAGTGGCAGGAGGAACTGAAATGGTCGGAGTGGCCAAACAACCAGTGGCTGAGCAGAGAGACAGAGACCATGGACAAAGCCGACAACCACCGAAGGCGGAATTAGAAAAGAAAGAAGAAGAAAATCAGAAAATAAGAGGAGAAATAGAGCAGAAGGAAGAAAAAAAGAATGAAGGAGAAGAAAGGACAGGGTAGCACAAACAGAGAAGAAGGAAAAGAAAGACAAGAATAGGAGAAGAAGCAACGGTTAACACCACGAAGGAGGAAGAAGATGCAGACAACACGAGGGAGAAAACGTAAGAAGCAAACAGAAAAAATAAATGAGAGGGAAAAAGAGAAGAAAGGGGCATGCGAAGAAATTTTAAAGTGTTGAGGGTAGCAGCCTAAAATTTCAGAAACTTGGGGGTACTGAATGAAATTTTCAAAGTTTGAGGGTACATATCAAAATTTTAAAAAAACAATAGGGCACCACCAAAATTTTGAAAATCCCCAAGACTACTCACACACACTCAAAACAAAGGAATAACATACATATACACGACATGATTTTAGACCCATGAAAAAGTTCGTAAGCCGACAGAATGAGATTGTTCGTGTCGCGGAAAGATTTGCTGACCGACAAAGATGTTCGAGTCAAGCACTCCGATCGAGGGAGTCGATCGTTAAAAGGACTGATGGAAGTTCCGGTCGAAGAGATATCATCATCAAGGCATGTGGGATCGACGTGCAAGGCACTTTCCCACGGGCGTGCCATATTGTGTTACCCCGTACAAGCTGTACGGAGAGTCAAGTGTGATGAGCGAGGGTCGAATAGTATCATGATGATGTTGTATATGTGTAGGGAACATAAATGTAATTGTGAGTCGATATGTATGTGAACACATGCACACGTGGGTGCATGTGGAGGGATACGATGAGGTGTGAGTGAGTGTCCAATATGAATGCTCTAGGGGGCTTTCACCCCTTTGTATCTACCCCCTCTTGTACTATTTAACCCCCTCGTGGGGAATGAATGAAAGATGAATGAACATTTCTCTCTATCTCTCTTTTCATCTCTCTCTCTCTCTCTCTCTCTCTCTCTCTCTCTCTCTCCCCCTCAACGTTGAACCCCCTTGGGAGGGGGGTGGAGCCATTCTAGGCACCACCCCCCACCCCACAATGCTTCTCTATATGATCTCTCTCACCATCATACTCTCCATCACCATGTCTATCTTCATTACCAATCATCACAGTTATCATTCATCATCATCATCGTCCTTAACCCTAACCCTAAAACAATAACACCTTATAGCGAGGGTCGAATGTTATCATGATGTTGTTGTGTATGTGTAGGGGACATAAATGTAATTGTGAGTCTATACGTATGTGAACACATGCACACGTGTGTGCATGTGGATGGATACGAGGAGGTGTGAGTGAGTGTCCAGTATGAATGCTCGAGGGGGCTTACACCCCTATGTATCTACCCCCTCTTGTACTATTTAACCCCCTATGGGGAATGAATGAAATATGAATAATCATTTCTCTCTATCTATCTCTCTTTTCATCTCTCTCTCTCTCTCTCTCCCCCTTAACGTTGAACCCCTTGGGAGGGGGGTGGAGCCATTCTAGGCACCACCCCCCACCCCACAATGCTTCTCAATGCACATGATCTCTCTCGCCATCAATCCCATACTCTCCATCATCATCATAACCACCATGTCTATCTTTATCATGATTATCATTGTCATTAACCCTAACCCTAAAAACGTATAACACCTTTTGGCGACCACAACGGCGGACCCCCTTTGATGAAGAAGTCCAAGAAGAGAACGTGGCAGCATGATGTGCGAGAAATGACAGAAACATGCAAATGACGGCGACGATGTTCAATGTATGTGCAAGCGAAGAAATGGAAACGATGACGTTTGTGTACGAGTGCAAGATGTTACCGGCCGGCAAGGAGTCCAAAATACGGAATTAATTAGATGGTTGTAAATGAGCATAGTGTGGACAGACGGACTGGAAACGGTATGCCGTTCCAGATCCGGACGGATCCCGAATAGGTGCGAGAGACACCGTTTTGTAATACGGGCCGGAAACCTATTTAAAGGCCCGGACCCAATTGTAATGACAGCGGATAATTAATAGAGATTATGATGTTTATACTTCTGTCTTGATTTCCGTTCTGTAATCATTGTTATATCTTACGCGTGTAATTAACCTAAGCAATCTAATCGTGTAAACTACGTAAGTCGGTGTAATCGTTGGATCTTAATCCTATGCCGTAATCACCCTTTGGTGAAGTGTCTCCGTGACACCTTGTGTTAGGCCTTGTCCGGCTAAGCGAATAACACAGTTTTGGCGACCACGATTCCTGCTTTCTCGCAGCGAACGACGGTAATGGATGACTAGACCAACGCACGACTTGGTTACAGACCGAGCTCGACGCCTCGCCGAACGGCAAAGACGGCGTGAGACCTTCCAGCAAGCAGCGCAGGAGATTCGCTCGGATCGTTCGTTCTCCAACGAGATCCGGAGAGTCGCGGAGGAATCCCTCCGGTTACGGCAAACTCGCGACCAGGACGACGGAAGCAGTCTAAGTAGTCTCCGGGAAACCGAACGACTCCTGGAGGCGCTGGCAAGCGGAGAAAACGAGGCAGAAGCCTTTTCAGCCTACGAATCGGATTCCGAAGGGGGATACAGCGTGCACACGAACTACCGGAGCAGCAACGATACCCCCGGCGGCCCGGAAGACGACGGGTCGGATAACGTGCCGACTCCAGAACCGGAACCGCTCAACCAGGGCTATCCGGAACCGCAAACGGAAGCCGTCAACCCACCAACACCGGAAGTGGAACAAGCAAAGCCACCAACACCAACGAAAGGGCCGGCAAAGGAACCGGAAGTGGAACCGGAGAAAGAACCGGAAAAATATCAACAAACGCCACTAAACCGCGGCTTAATACTGGACGACGACATGCCGTTCCAATACTCAAAGTACCGCGATGATCCGGATGCGGAAGCACATGTGGATGACTTCGAGCAGACATGGGAAGCAAATCACACGTCCCAGCGAATGACACCGGAGGAAGAAGAACGCTCAAAGATAGCGGAATTCGGAGTCACGTTGGAGGGACCAGCGACACGATGGCGGCGGTCGCAGGACCCGGCGACCATCACAACATTTGCAGAATTAAAAGCAAAATTCTTGCATTTTTTCCACAAGGAGGTCGACCAGACGACAATGGTGGGGCTGTTTTATACGATCCGGCAGGAGGCAGGGGAAAGCATTCCCCAATTCGTCATCCGTTTCCAACGAATGCATAGCCAGCTTGCCCGTGCACCCCCGGAGGAGGAATTACGGACGATATTTTTAAATGCACTCCGGGAACCGTTACGCACGGTGTGTACGGTGATCGACTTTCGAGGATGCACCATCGATCAGGTCATTGATCGGGTCAGAGAAATGGAAAAGACAAGCTCATGGCTTACGCTGGGAACACTGCAACGGGCGTTACCCACCGAGGAAGATCTCCGGTTCCGGCAGGCAATTCAATGCACAATCTGCTTGAATGCCGGACACTCGGCAGTAGAGTGCACCATGCGCACTCAGTGTGTGATTTGTCAATCCAAGAGTCATACAACGGACCGGTGCGAGTACAACCTGTTAAATCGACAAGCACCACCCGTCCGACGGATCGAGCCAAGAAGCAGCCGAGACGAAGATGACGATCGTTGGCAAAGAGGGAACCGGTACCCACCGGCACAAGATGTCCGGTACGGAGACAGGCAAGAGAATGATGGCCGGTACGGGAATCGGCGTGATAACTACGACCGGTATGAGCGATCGGACCGTTATCGGGAGCCCAACAGGCGACACGAGCAATACGATAGAGACCATTCCCCTGGTTACCGAAGGCACCAGGAGGACTACGGCCGATGTTACGATCCACCACGGCCGGACTACCGAAATAAACATAAGAATAATAAGAAACGAAACTTCAAGAAAGGTGGTCACCCTAGGGACCCGGAACATGGAATCCCAAGGAGCCAACCGGCACAGAACGCACCACTCGCTACGGGACCAACTCCGGCTACCAGCAATGCTGAATCCAGCAATACCCGTAAAGAGTACTGCTACTACTGCAGGCAGGAAGGCCACTACAGTAACCAGTGCCCGGTAAAGAGCTACGAGAAACGACCAGCAGTTAATATGGTGGTTCCGGAAGTGACAGATGTACAGCAAGTAACCACACGGTCGAAAGGCATGGCCAAAGAGTGGGAAACACAAGAGGCCATACGAAGGCAGGCGACGGAATGGGTGAAGGAAGCCAATGAAAAGAACGTCGCGGACGCGGAACGGCAAAAGGCAAACACCATAGGGAGTGCCGGCGGTAGCCACCCAGAAAACGAGACATGGCAAGCACTGTAAGAATGTCAGATCACGTTGCCGTTAGGAAGACTCTTGCAGCTCGTGCCGCGATTTACGGAAGGGCTAAAAATGGGCATGACAGACGGCATAGCCCCACCAGCACCAGTCCTCTTCTCGAACCCGGAAGAGGGACCGACGGTAGTGGACACTAGCAGTCCGGTGATTACAGCTATTGTCAAAGGGCACGAACTTCCCGGCACAGTAATCGATGGAGGTTCCGGGGTGAACGTAATAAGCCTCCGTACGTGTGATGCCTTGGGTATACATGAATGGGAGCCATGCCCGTTCTGGCTACGGATGGCGGATACGAGCTCGGTACGGCCGACGGGCTTAATACGGAAATTGGAAGTCACCATAGGAGGCCACACATTTCACATCTCGGCTGTAGTGCTGCAGCTACAGGCGCAAGGCGCGTACCCACTGTTGCTGGGCAGACCATGGTTGAAAACTGCACACATCAAGCAAAATTGGCGGAAAAATATGATCACCTTCCGGCGCGGAAAAGCCAAGGTCCGGGTTCCGACACAACCACGGACGAGCAACGGTAAGGAATGCACACCGCTGTACGCGGAATGTGTGAACATGCTTGAAGGATTGGCAGACGACGAAGAAGCCCAGTACTTGGAGGAACATCCGAAGATCGTACCACTCTTCGAGATCGACATAGCTGAAGCCGTAGCCGCATACTTGCCGCAGCGGGACGACACCGAAGCCGAACCAGACAAAGATGCGATTCGGGAATTACGGCAAGCACAGGAAGCGTTGGAACGGGAAATGGCCGTTTCCCAACGGGTAAAAGCATCCCAGCTCGACGAAGTAAACCTAGGAAGCAAGGACGAATCAAAGCCGGTACACATCGCCAAAGAAATGAAGCCGGAAGATAAAGCGGCGATGATCAAACTTCTCACGGAGTTTCGCGACGTATTTGCCTGGTCATACGAAGACATGCGAGGGCTGGACCCTCAATTATATCAGCATCAGATCCACTTAGGCAAGGACGCGAAACCAGTGGCGCAACGACGATACCGAATGAACCCCAACTACGCCGCCAAAGTAAAAGAGGAAATCGATAAACTCCTAAGAGTGGGCTTCATCCGGCCGGTAAAGAAAGCGACGTGGCTGAGCCCCATCGTCGTCGTCCCCAAGAAGAACGGTAAAATCCGTGTGTGTGTAGATTACAGGAAACTAAATGCCGCCACAATTACGGATGCATTCCCTCTTCCGTTCACGGATGGAGTACTGGATGCCGTCGCCGGTCATGAAGTTTATAGCTTTCTAGACGGGTTCAGCGGGTACAATCAAATCCGGATGCACCCGGACGACCAGGAGAAGACAGCGTTCGTCACCGAATGGGGGGTGTTTGTGGCCGAAGTCATGATGTTCGGCCTAAAAACGGCACCAGCAACTTTCCAGCGAATCATCATGGAGATCTTCGGAGAATACATCCCTGCCTTCATGCAAGTTTTCCTGGATGATTTTGCAGTCTATAGCCGGGGAAAAGACCATTTGCAGCACCTACGGTTATGCCTTGAAAAGTGTAGGTTATACCGGCTAAGCTTAAATCCAGCAAAATGCATCTTCGGGGTCTCAAGTGGAATATTGCTGGGACACATTGTAAGTAAGGAGGGCATTGCGGTCGACCCGGACAAAGTAAACGCCATACTAGGGGCACCGGCGCCGAAAACGGCCAAAGCACTAAGCCGATTCTTAGGACAGATCCGGTGGCACAGCCGGATGCTCCGTCACTTGGCTGACTTGGCTACACCATTACACACCGCGGTACATCGGACACCGTTCCAATGGACGGATACGGAGGATAAGGCATACAATGCCCTGAAGGTACTTTTATCGCAAGCACCCGTCGTGCAGCCTCCGGATTGGAGCAAGGAATTTCACGTGTTCGTGGACGCGTCCGACATCGCTATTGGCAGCGCCTTAATGCAGCTTACGGAGCCCAAATGGTACCGGCCGATATATTACGCCAGCCGGAAGCTGTCCCAAGCGGAGAAGAACTATTCAACGACGGAACGGGAGGCCCTCGGCATGATCTACAGTGTCACAAAGTTTCGGCACTACCTATTGGGAAGGAAGTTCTCCTTTCATGTGGATCACTCGGCGCTTCTGTACTTAGTGTCCAAGGCGTCCCTGACCGGTAAGTTGGCCCGTTGGACCTTGCTGTTGCAGGAGTTCGAATTCGAGATTTTCCACCGGCCCGGTATCCAGCATGCCGTAGCAGACTACCTGAGCCGATTAGAGTCCGGAGAACCAGGCGACGGAGTAGCGGATGAATTCCCGGACGCGGAGTTATTCCGTATCACCCCGGAAACGGCAGCGGACGACACGGTGGCATCAGAAGATAAATGGCTGACAAACATGCACCAGTTCCTAAGCATGGGCCTGCCACCGGAGGAAATGAACCGGGACGAGAGGAAACGACTGGCGGTGCAGAGCCGCAATTTCTGTCTGTTACGGGACACTCTCTACCACAAAGGAGCAGATGGAATATGGAGACGGGCAGTCCGTAGTGACGAGAAAGAAGTAATCTTACGGGAAGCACACTGTGGGGTTGCCGGAGGACACTATGCCGGGGAAGCGACGGCAAGAAAGGTATGGCAGAGCGGCTTATGGTGGCCCACGACGCTAAAAGATGCCGTCAGGTATGCTAAGGAATGTGACCTATGCCAACGAATGGGCCAGCCTACGGAGCAAGCACGGATGCCACACCAACCGGTACTTCCACTAGAGCCATTCCAGAAGTGGGGATTGGATTTTGTCGGACCGTTCAAGCCACCGGCAATGAGAACGGGTAATCGTTATGTCATCGTGGCAACGGATTATTGCACGAAATGGGTGGAAGCTAAGGCCCTGAGAGACAACACCGCGTCATCCACAGCAAAATTCCTGTACGAGAACATTTGGTGCCGATATGGATGTCCGATTGAACTGATCAGCGACCAAGGAGGGCATTTCCTCGGCCAGGTAGTGGAAAGTTTAACAACGTTCTATGCCGTGGTCCATAAAAGAAGCACACCGTATTACCCACAGGCGAACGGGTTAGCAGAGTCCACCAACAAAACGCTGCAGAACATTCTCCGCAAAATTGTCAATGAAAACCGGACGGACTGGGACACAAAGCTCCATAGTGCGCTATGGGCGTACAGAACGGCATACAAAACGAGTATCCGGACAACGCCGTTCCGGTTAGCATTCGGCTTAGAAGCGGTCATGCCGGTCGAGTTTCAGGTACCAAGCTTACGGATCCAACTACGGGAACGGCTGAATGAAAAGAAGTCGGAGGAAATGCGGCTAGCAGCACTATGCGAACTGGAGGAGCAACGGCGGGCCAGCATCCTCCACATGGAACTGGAGCAACGACGACGGAAAGCGTTCGTTGACCGTCACCGGAAAGGTAACGAAAAGATGTTAGAAATCGGAAAGCCGGTGCTGGTATTCCAAACGAGGATGGGCAAAATGCCGGGTAAACTCCGGTTCAGATGGACAGGTCCGTATTGGCTGACAAGGGAATACAACGGGTCCTATCAGATAGGGACACTTGCCGGGGAAGTACTAGGCAAGTGGGTGAATGGATTTCGACTAAAGCCCTATAAAGGACCGATGCCAAAGAACCCGTTTATGCAGCTCACCGGCACTACACCAGGAACCTGTCCGGGATCGGTACGGATCGATCCGGAAGAAAAAGACGACGGGGAACCCGTAGTAAACACGAAGGAAGACACGGCAACCCGTAAGGAAAACGGTCAGGGTCCGGAGGGACCTACGGATGTGTAAGGTCACACACCGTCATTAAAAATTTAAAAAAAATAAAAAATAAAAAAAAAAATAAAAAAATAAAAAAAAAAATCAAATCATTAAAAATCGAGGTATGAACGGGTGTGAAAGCGAGGCGCGAAAAGGTACGTAGTGGGCATTTAAGAGACGCCACGCCACTTAATACTAAATTAGTACACGACGTGTGCATGCTCGAAAAAGGCGCCAAAACGCACAAAGAAGAAACAGAGCGCATGGAGACCTTCTATTTTCGCGAGCCAAGAAGCACAGAAGCACCAAGGCAGTGGAAGCTGAGCAAACGCGAACCTGCACGCAGAGAACCCCCGCGCTCAGAACGCTCTCTCTCTCGCTCTCACCCTCATCACCACTCTACCTCGCCATCGTCCCTCGACCTTGAAGCAGACATGGAACCACAAACGCTGTCGGAAGCGGCCAGGAAATGGTTCAGGCAAAACGGACTGGAGGGGTTCTTGGCCATCATGGAGGCACCGCCGCACAGAGAAGCAGACCGGGTCATCAAGGAGCTCGCCACAGAGGTCATCACCGAGGAAGCGATCCGCGCGCTAACAGGCCTTCCGGAGGGAGGAATCTTTCAGATCGATAACCCAACCTCGGAGCAACTCACCCGATATTTCGGTGAGTACTCTGTTGCCGGCAAAGGCTATCGGACGCAGGGCGGCGAAGATCCGCTATTCAGGGAGATAGCTCGAGTGCTCCACGAGTACGGTCACGTGTACCCCCGACCCCCTGTCATGCCAAAAAATCGGGCAGGGATGATCATAGCCACCTATGAAGGGGTCAAGGTGGACTGGCCGGTGTTGATTGCAGACGGGTTGTGCATGGCAATCGACATGGTACGAGGGAAGGACGGCAAGGAGGGCCGGAAGCTGTGGCACGCCGTAGCTCAATGGATCACATTGCTCGTGCCGCCGGTCGAGACCGCCCAGCCAAAGAAGCGGCCAAGAGTATCGGAAGGAAGCACCTCGAAGCCGGCGTCCAAACGACAGCAGCTGCTGGCGTCGAAGACGACGAAAGGGAAGAAACGGGTCCCAGAACCGGAGGAGGTGTCACCGGTCCGACCCGTCAAGATAACCTTACGGAGACCGGGACAGAAGGAACCGGAACCCTTGACGGCACAGAAACATGCCGTGGCACAGGAAGAGGAAACGGAGGAGCCGGAAGAGCACCTCCAACGACGGCCAAGAAGTAGGACCGCCGCGACAGGAGGGGAGCGGTCGTACCCGCGAGAGGCAGAAACGCCCCCAACTCAACCTGAGCAAGCCACAAGGGAAGAACCGGAACCGGTGCGCAGGGAACCGGTCTTTTCGACTTCTATAGAAGAAGTCAGTCCAACGGCTCCGGAGACGGCGAGAACCGGAACTCAACAGCCGGCGAGCCCAGACAGAGCACACGGCGGCCAAGGAGCAGAACCAGAACGGCATATGCAGGCACTCAGGCCAGACAATTCCACAGGGAATGAGCCGACCCGACCAGTACAGCAACAAGGCACCAGTAGCATGTGGCTACGGTGGGTAGGCGAGCAAATCGCCGGAGCGGTCGAGTATATAGAGGCGGAAGAGAGAGCGCACCAGGAACGGTTGCTAGTCACAACCGTAGATCTAGAGACGGCCCGGTCCAGAATCCGGAGCCTTGAACAAGACTTGGACAGGGTCACAAGGGAAACACAAGTCCAAGCACTGGTGACTCCGGGCAATGTACAGAATAAAGAGGATCAACCTGTACATAGCAATCAGACCCCGGCAACGGAAACCGTTCCGGAGAAAAATGCGGCACAAGCCCAAGAGCTTGCGGATTTAAAGGATGAGCTTGCTGCCCAAGAAGCGCTGAGGAGCCGCGAAAGAGAACTGAAGACGGCAGCGGAGGCAGAACTCAAAAAGACTGCTGAGAATCTACGCCGGGCCGAGGAGAGCTTACGGAAAGGCCACCAAGCGTACGACCGGCTCAAGGAGGAGAAGGAGAAAATGCTGCAAGAGAAGGAGAAACTCCGGAGGAACGCCGAAACAGAAGTAGAGCGCCTGAAAGAGGAACTCCGGCAGGTAAAGGACCGGGAGGACCGGAACCATCGCCAGACCAACGGCAAGCTCAAACTAAAAACAGAGGAATTTGAGAACTTGCACCGGGAGTATAAACGGTTGCAAACGGAGCACAAGGAACGGATGGATGAGCTCCGGCAAGCAGTTGATCGGACCGCAACCGCATTCGCCAAGGAACAAGCGGAAAACAGAAAACGGGTGGAAGAGGCGGAGAAGGTTCGGACAGAGCTCCTCAGACAACAGCAGGCGGAAAAAGAAAGAGCGGCGGAGGTGCTGCAGAGGCTGCAAACGACATATCAAGGGCAGCTGACGCGCTACCGAGAGCAGGCGGAGGATACGGCAAACCTCATCAAGCAGTTGAAGGAGGAGCGACAAGTGGTGGAAAGCAGAGCACAGATGGGAGCAAGTCGCATCCAAGATATAATGCGGGCCTGGTTGAACCAGACCAAGAGCTTGATTGACAACAGTTCCGTCAAATGGTGGACCAAGTGGGCCACGAACGCGGCGGAACTCCAATTGCTCCGGGCTGACGTAGAGAACCGGCGGAAGGAGGGAGATGATTGCTATATGCTGACTTCCGAAGACTTCACCGGCATAAGAGATGAGCTGGCCGAAGACTTTCAAGCCTTGGCAGAAGACCAATCAGAGCAAGTCCGGCAACTTGTAGCTCAGCTGGACGACGACAGGCTGGAGGCGCAGATCCAGTTTGAAAGCTACGAGAGGTCCCGGATCCGGGGAGAGAAAGAACGAGAACCAGTTACGGTCAACCTCAGTGATGAGGAACCGTTACTGGAAGGAGACCGGACCGGAAGCAGTCAAACGGAGATGCCAGAGTCAGAGAGACAAACGGAGCAGCCGGAGTCAGCGAAACAAACGGAGCAGCAGCAGGAAGCAGAGCAGCCGGAGCAACCTCAGTCCCAACCGCAACCACAGCAGCAGCAGCAAGCACAGCCGCAACAACCACAACCGAAAGAGCAAGCGGAAATTCTTGAACCAAGTATTTTGGACAATTTGGGTGAACAATGAAGGGGCCGAGAAGGGTTCGACGTACAAGGTACTGTCCCACGGGCGTGCCATGTGTTACCGGCCGGCAAGGAGTCCAAAATACGGAATTAATTAGATGGTTGTAAATGAGCATAGTGTGGACGGACGGACTGGAAACGGTATGCCGTTCCAGATCCGGACGGATCCCGAATAGGTGCGAGAGACACCGTTTTGTAATACGGGCCGGAAACCTATTTAAAGGCCCGGACCCAATTGTAATGACAGCGGATAATTAATAGAGATTATGATGTTTATACTTCTGTCTTGATTTCCGTTCTGTAATCATTGTTATATCTTACGCGTGTAATTAACCTAAGCAATCTAATCGTGTAAACTACGTAAGTCGGTGTAATCGTTGGATCTTAATCCTATGCCGTAATCACCCTTTGGTGAAGTGTCTCCGTGACACCTTGTGTTAGGCCTTGTCCGGCTAAGCGAATAACACAAGAAATGTTTGTGTACGAGTGCAAGAAATGATGATGCGATGGAGGAATGCATGAATGGCAACAATGGTTGTGCGAGGTTGCGATTAGTGTCAATGAGCGGGTTTCCGATGCGGTTAGCGACAATGTGCGTGTTTTTGAAAGCGTGGTGCAAGATGCACGGCTGTACAAACTGCGATGCAGTGGGAACCGGTGCTAGCACGACCGGAAAGAGAAGCCCACCAGGAGACTGCAGAGAAAGTCGCAGTGTGTGGAGCGGAGACCGGCAGGATGTGCTGAGAATGCACGAGAGGTGGTTCTAAAAGAAGCAACACAGAGAGTCGGAACCGGAATCGGAACCAGAACCGGAGCCGGTTAACACCGAAGGGCCGAAGAAGAAGGAGGAGATGCAGATGCAAACCAGATATCAACCAATAGCGCTGGAAAGATACGGACGGATGCACTAGACAAAGGTGACCAAAAAGACACAAGACACGGTAGGATGGGTCAAATGGGCCGAACAGGCGACCACACAGACGGATAGACCAGACACACGATTGGAAGACAGTGGGACGACGGCCGGACAGAGCCGAAGAGCGACAGAGATGATATCCGAAATGCACAGCCACGACAATGGCAACAGCCAAACGATGGGACATGGACACCGAAAAGCGACGGAGCCGACGACGAGGACAGAGCCGCCGAAAAGCGAAGGAGACGATGACAACGACGAACAACAATTCGAGCGGTCGGATAGGCCGGAGAGTGACCGAACATGAGCAATCGGAGCGGCCCGAGAAGCGACTGGACAACAACCAGAACAGCGACACCGCCGAAAAGCAACAAGAATGGCCGGAGAACCGACGGCTAGAACGGCGATGACGTTGAAACGACGGGCCGGACAGACAATAACGGCCCGATTTGACTGACTGACCGGACGGAGTCGGAGACACAGACAAACAGCCGAGAACGGACGGGCCGAACATCAACGATTGGAGCGGCAGGATGATGCGGTAGCAGGTGTAAGGACCGGACAGAGACGGACAACCACGGTTGGGCAACGGAAATGACGGCGGCAGCACAAAGAAGGAGATGACGTGCAAGCAAAGGGAGAGTGATGGTCGTGTTTCCTCCCTACCCCGAAACACCAAAATAGAATAGGAAGAAGTGGAAGAAACAAAGGAAGAAAGAGAGAAGATTTGCAGAAGACATCAAACAAGAAGAACTCGCAAAGAAAGAAAGAAGAGAAACGATGAAACAAAGAGGAAAGAGAAGCACCATTAGCAGTGGAAGAACAGAGAAAAGGAAATGAAAGACAAGAAGAACAGAAGATGCAGCAGTTAACACCAAGAAGAAGGAAGCACGCAAGAGTAGAAGACTAGAGAAGACGCAAAATGTAAGGGGGAAAAAAAATAATGTAAGAAAATGAGTAGAAGACAAACAGAAAAATGGAAAAAATGACCTAAAAGTAAAAGTGAAATTATAGATGAAATCGAAAAACAAGAGAGAGGAAAAAAGAGAAGAGAGGGGCATTTGTGAGATTTTAAAAACTTGAGGTTAGCAAATGAAATTTCAAAACCGTGAGGGTACAGAACGAAATTTTAGAAATTTGAGGGTATAATACATCATTTTAAAAACTCATCAACTTGAATGAAATCAATGTAATTGAATCACGATAACTCACAAAATAGAAAGAAGAACACACAAACACACAATGTTATTTTAGACCCATGACAAAGTTCGTAAGCCGACAGAACGAGAATGTTGTGTCGCGGAAAGATTTGTTGACCGACAAAGATGTTCGAGTCAAGCACTCCGATTGAGGGAGTCGATCGTTGAAAGGACCGATGGAAGTTCCGGTCGAAGAAATATCATCATCAAGGCATGTGGGATCGACGTGCAAGGCACTCTCCCACGGGCATGCCATATTGTGTTACCCCGTACGAGATGTACGGAGAGTCAATGTGATGAGCGAGGGTCGAATGTTATCATGATGTTGTTGTGTATGTGTAGGGGACATAAATGTAATTGTGAGTCTATACGTATGTGAACACATGCACACGTGTGTGCATGTGGATGGATACGAGGAGGTGTGAGTGAGTGTCCAGTATGAATGCTCGAGGGGGCTTACACCCCTATGTATCTACCCCCTCTTGTACTATTTAACCCCCTATGGGGAATGAATGAAACATGAATAACCATTTCTCTCTCTCTCAATCTCTCTCTTGTCATCTCTCTCTTCTATCTCCCCTTACGTTGAACCCCCTTGGGAGGGGGGTGGAGCCATTCTAGGCACCACCCCCCACCCCGCAATGCTTCTCAATGCACATCATGCTATCACCCACAATGATTCTTATCGCCATCATCATTTCCATCTTCATCACTATCAATGTCATAATCAATCTCTCAATGCTTATCACCAATCATCATAAATGTTAAACCCTAAAACTGACAACAAAAAGATCGTGGAAGAGGAAGATGCAAGGCATGTAGAAGCCATGCACTATGCCGCATTGGCCGGGATACGAGTTGGAAGAGAGAATCTAAAGACGATGTTGGGTTTTGGCCAACGGTATTTGAGTGCGAAAAGAAAGGCGAAATCAATTTGAAGGATCTACAACTTGCTGATCTGAATGTGCGATGAGTTACCGGATGGTCGGATCCAGTCGATGATAACATGAGCTTTGCGGAGGTTGTGTGTGACAACTATGAAGGTCTTGTCAAAGAGAAGAGGAAAAGAACCGGTGAAGAAGATAGCGCATCAAAGCGTCACAATACGAGGAATGCAGGGAAAGAAGGACAAGCCCAACCTACGCCACGAAAAGAGATTGGAGAAACAAGCATGAAGCCCGATGGATCGAGCCTACCTTCTCGAATAGAAGTCGATGAATCTGTGAAGAAAGGAAAAGAACGAGCGACGCCGACTTACAAGCTAAGGTCAGATATAGAACAAACAACCAACTTGCGGAAGGTCCTTGAGGAGAAGGTTTTAGACAGTCATGTTGACCTTACTTTGAGAGAGCTACTTGGGATCGCTAAGAAGGAGTTCCACGATACTATTGTGGACTTGATTAAGCGGAAGAGGCAACAAGCGGATGAAGAGGAGGTGAAAACAAGTGCCATAATTATGGCAAGATTGGAAGAGGAGAAAGAAGAAGAAGTGATGGCAGACAACCATTACTCTTGGCCTCATTGGGCAAGAGCGACAACGGAGACGCCGGTGAAGATTAGGGAGAAGAAAGAGACCATGGTAGCTTTGATTGACCATGGTTCGGAGATTAACCTCATGTCGATTGAGGTCTACAAAAAGGGAAGATGGCTGATTAATACAGACCACAGGTGGAAGATTCGAGCGGCAGCGAAGGCCACGGAGGACTTGTACGGAGCTTGTCCCAATGTTAAAGTCATGATTGGGGATGTGGAGATGGATCAACACTTCTTCGTGCAAGAATCGACTTCGCATCCTGTCATCATGGGTCAACCGTATATCACATCATCCCGGATGGAGACCAAGGTATTCGATAATGGAGTAGCCTTCGCGAGAATCAAGAGTCTAGAGAATCAAAGATCTGTTCAATTCCTAACAGTGCGAGCTAATCATGAAAGAAATCGAGATAGTCTTGGAGGCGAATCCCCGGATTTTTAGAGCGGACTATTGAAGCATGGGGCACAAATAGTCCGAGCGATCGCAAGTCCCCAGAAGGGAGTAGAGCGCATGGATTGCGAGGAGAAGCAACATGTGTCACACCTAGTGGCGCATGTAAACTAGTACTACCCAACAAGAAGGACAAGTGTCGGATACAAGACTTCAAGAAGATGCTGAAAGAAGAAAACATAATAGAAAAAGAAGAGTTCGTGACTCATATTATGGAAGAAACCTCATTTAACGACACCATCGGCGAAATTGAGGATGTCATGGACTTGAGCTATCTACACGATCATCGTGTGATTTCGGTTAGCTCCATCAACATGTACGCTATCATCGATGAATATCATCAAAACATCTTGATGAAGGAAGCTGACATCAACACAAAATATAAAACGGTGGATAGGAAGATCAAGCCAGTTGCGGTTCCGCTACCGGAACATAGCTGGCAAAAGATGAAGGAAGTCGCTAACGATCCAAGCTTAAGAGATCCAAAGACAATAGGTCATGTCTTCGCCGAAGAGACGAAGGGGAAGCTACAAGTTGGAAGGGAGGATTTCCTCCTCCCTAAAGAGGAGCGAATGTTTCGCGACATGCTTGAAAGACACGGGAAGGCTTTCACATTTTTCCCACAAGAAATTGGATGTGTTGATCCAAGGACAATAGAGCCGATGGTAATCTTCACGGTGCCACACGTGCCTTGGAATTTGAAACCGATACCGGTTCCGAGAGCACACCTATCGAAGTTGATCGAGCTCTTAAAGGAGGTGGATATGAGAGTTTTAGAACCGTCGAATGCTCCCTATTCTAATAGGTAGTTCACGGTACCGAAGAAGAATGGATCATTGTGATTCATCCAAGATCTTCAACCCATCAACAAGGTGACAATTCAAAATGCTGGAATTGGTCCGAGCGTGGACGAATTTGCTGAGGTGTTTGTGGGTCAGTCCATCTACTCCATTGATGATCTCTACTCCGGATATGACCAATTCCAGTTGACGATCGACAATCGTGACATTACAACCATGAGGACTCCGATCGGGCTCGTGCGGATGTGTACCTTACCTCAAGGTGCAACGAACTCGGTGGCTCATATGGTGAATGCCATGAACAAGGTCTTGAAGGATTGCATTTTGGACATCACGATGCCATTCTTGGATGATATTTCGATAAAAGGATGTTTGGATGAGGAGAAAGATGAATCGAAAGATAAGGAAGGGTGTAGAAAGTTCGTCGCAGATCATATGAAAGATTGCGAGAAGGTGCCCCAAAGGCTCGAAGATGCGAATTTGACATTTTCAAGAGAAAAATCCGCATTCGGGCAACCAGAGATCTTGGTGCTAGGTCACTTGTGCGGAGCATACGGTCGGAAGCCTTTGCCATACAAGGTGAACGCGATCCAGGATATGAAAGAAGAATGCGTAAACCAAACGGAGGTTCGAAGGTTCCTTAGAGCATGCGCGTTTTATCATATCTGGATTTCGCACTACACTCATGTCGTCGAGCCTTTATATGGATTGCTAAAGAAAAGAATGAAGTTCGAATGGTGAGACGAGCACACAAACGCGATGCGAAGATTGAAGAAACTACTTCTTTAAGCTCCAAGAAAGGCCGACTATACTAAAGGGAAGCCAATTTATGTGACTATAGATACGAGCCCAACCAGAATCGGGTGGGTCATCAACCAAGAAGGAGAAGATAATGCGCGGTATGTCATCCAGTTTGGAGCAAAGGTTCTCAGCGAACGACAACTAGGATATGCCCAAGACAAGCGGGAACTTTGGGGTATTGTGTCGGCAGTGAAGACGGACAAAGACTACCTGATCGGGTCGGAAATGATAATTGAGACAGATTGTCTCCCAATCCTCGGGATGATCTCAGGATGTGCGACCGTAGATCTAGCTATGCTAAGGTGGATCGCCTATATCAAGTCTTTAAGCCCAGAGATCCACCACATTGCAGGTAAGAAGAACACTATGGCTGACATGCTGTCGAGTGCAAGATTTGAGAATGAAGGTGACATGGTTTCGGAAGATGAAGACGTCACCCTCGACTTCTTCAAGATGGCTCGACTATCAACGGAAGACAAGGGCACGCTAACCCTCCACGTCTTCAATGAGGACGAGTACGAAGGGGAGTGGTTACTAATCGACAGATTCCTAAGAACAATGACAACGGATGCTTCGTTGACGAAGGAGGAGGCCCTATGAATCCGGAAGAAAGCTTACCAATACTTCTTGAAGGGAGTTTGACGACACCCAAAAAGAAGGACAGGAATACCACATCGAGTGGTGGTGAAGAAAGAAGAGCAAGTGACGCTAATGACCGAATTCCACGAGAGTGCCTGGGCAAGTCATAGAGGAACATGGGCGATGTTCGAGAAGTTGAAGGAGAAGTATTGGTGGCCAAGCATGTACAAAGATGTACTCCATTTCGTGTCCACATGCGAAACATGCCAAGCACATTCGAATATACGTCATCGTGATGAGCTACGACCGACATACCCGCTCACCATACACTTCAAATGGATGGTGGATCTGGGCTCAATGCCAATGGGAGTGGGGCAAATGAAGTACTTTGCTCTGGCAAGAGAAGACTTAACAAATCAAGTGGAAGGACGGGCCTTGAAAAATAAGATGACGTTGGCTGTTTGCAAATTTCTACTCGAAGAGGTTGTCTGCTGATACGGATGTGTGGGAAAGATAGTCGCTGACCGAGGGGAACTAGATGCACATGAAGCAATGGAGCTTTTCGAACGACTAGGCATAAAGCTCTCCCTCACGACTGCCTACAATCCAAAAGCGAATGGGAAGATTGAGCGAGGACATGGACCTGTTGTCAAAGCCATCGTACGAGCATGCAATGGTCGAGTCGGGAATTGGCCACGACTATTGCCCTATGCCTTATGGGCTGACAGAACGACACATAGCTCGGTGACAGGGTAGATGCCAACGGAGCTTATGTATGGACAAAAGCCGGTAATGCCCATCGAAAGGACGATCACCTCATGGGTAGCAATACCATGGGAGAACGAGATGAGCTGAGAAGAGTTATTAGCGGCACGGATAAGGAAACTTGAAAGAAGACCTGAAGATCTAGAAAAAGCGCAAAAGATGATGGAGGCAGCTCGAGTGAAGAACACAATTCGGTTCAACAAGACGCATCGACTGCGTCCCAAGAAGATCGAAGAAGGAGATTGGGTATTGTTCTACGACAATAGCCTTGACAATCAACACAGTACAACAAGGAAGTTCGCAAGAAGATGGTTCGGACTGTATGTGGTGACAAGTGCCAACGATAATGCCACATACCACCTTGCGGAGCTAGACGGATCAAGGTTGGCCGGTACCCATTGCGGGGAAAAGAGTAAAGATTTTCAAGAAAAGACAAGATGAGGATCCTGACCTCGATCACCTCGACGATGAAGATAATAGGACGGATGTGAATGAGGACGTGGAAGAATCTGATCGATCACCGTAGCCGAAATCTCGCACTCTCTCTTCTTGGCACGTACCAGAGGACGTGCGGTTTGGTGGGGGTGGATGTCGTGAAGATTTTTGGCAACAGTGTGAAAATCGTGTGGAACAAACAAAATCGAGAAAGTGTAATGTGCACTCAAACATTTGTAAATAAAATAAGACTAAAGCCTAATAACCTTTGAATCCATATAAAGGAGTGCAAGCAAGGCTTGAACCTTGCACCTCCATGATAAGAGACGAATTAACTTACCACTAAAGCCACTACTAAGTGCTTTAGATTTTTTATATTTTCTTTTCATATTCAATATTTCGTAGGAAGCAAACATATAAAAACTGTGGGCACAAAACTATGGTTTTAGCCCGTGGTTTTAGCCCGTGGTTTTAGCCCATGGTTTTAGCCCATGGTTTTAGCCCATGGATTTTGCATGGAGAGACCTATAAAAGCCTATAGTGGGGCTTGTGTAAGGGGCAAGTGATGTAAGTAAAAAATAAACTTTTAATCAAAGATCTGAGTTATCCTAATAGTGATGTATCTTATTTCGTAAAACTAAAGTCAAGGGTTCAATCTCTATCTCAATCTCTCTCTCTCTCTCTCTCTCTCTCTCTTCATCTATCTATCTATCTTCAATACTTTCTCTCTTACGTTGCTAAAAACATTGAATCCTTTCGGTCCAAGACCCTAGTGGTCCCGCTTCATTTCGCGAACGGGTACGAGGGGTTGTGGCCATGGTCTGATGAGACACATAGTGGAATGTAGTAGACAAGATCTGGATTTCTTTGGGAGTGAATTTGCGTGTCTAGAATTCCTTGACCTGATTTGTGATATCCTCAGGTGTATCAAGGGTATCTTCAGTCATCACGTGGGTGATTTGGGGTTGTTTGTGCGTTGATGGGCATTCCCATTCGCCTTGGTGTACATGTCTTACGAAGTCATGTTGGGGATGCGGAGCCACTCGGGTTGACCTGGTACGATTATCTTGCGGTGTCGTTCGTGGTAGCGTATGAAGGGAGGGGCTGGAGGCCCGATGTTGAACTTTGCGCACAGGTAACGAAAGAGGAACCACTCGAAATTGATTACCGATTTGGGCTGTGTTTTCCATCCTCTGATCCACCGAACAAGCTCATGAGCCCATTGGACTGGTTGAGGATCATGTGCCCACTTGAGGAACTCGCTGGTGATGCGTGCGGTGGCGTCGGTAGATGCGGTGTCGCTGATCTAAGCAATCACGGTACAACGGCCGTGGAGGTGAGGGTGGATTTCGGTGTAACGCCAACCTTCGTGCCCAGAATATTCGGAGTAGGTGGCGGGGATAATGCCAGGGACGACACCAGGGGTCTTCATGGTGCGGAAGGGGATGCCATCCGTCGGCAAATGCAACATAGCGCAAATGTCGGCGACGGTGAACTGGGATTCAACGGAGGGGGTATCCGCGAAGGCGTGCATATGAACATGTCTAGTATTGGGGTTGTACCCTACGAGGAACCGGTTGACTAGCTCGGGCAGTACACCCCACGAGCCAATCCCGAGGAAGAACTTGAGGCCGAGTCGGGAAAGAGTGTCGAACACGCCAGGTTCGAGGTACTTGAGCTGCGTGGTGGCCATGGGTACCCAGTAAGTACATCGGGTGTTGTTGAACTCAACCGGAATGACCAAGGAATCGCAATCGGCGTCGAGGTAGTACGCGTGGAGGAGTTTGATGAATTGAGTGGACACCATTGATTACAACCTGCGGGGAAAAGGATTAATATAGTTAAATGGGGTGTACCAATTCGTGCGTATTGTATGGACCTATTGACAAGGATGATGAACTGTGGCGAGGTAGGATGGGGGTTTGAAGGGGTTGAGGAATCGATGGTGTTAGTGTGTAGGGCATCGCTCCTCGAACCGGTGAGGGGTTTGAGGAGTTAGTCTCCTCGAACCTCCTCGAACCGGGGTTAGGGGGTTCAAGGAGTAAGTCTCCTCGAATAGGTGAGAGGTTCAAGGAGTTGGACTCCTCAAACTGGTGGGGGGTGGGGGGTTCGAGGAGTTAGAATCCTCGAACAGGTGGTAAAGGAAAGCGATGAGGCCGCGTGTGAAGGGCCCTATAACTGCCTGTTGGGATTTCGGTCCCTCCGGATGGGATGTCCCCGGAGATAAATGACGGCAAGCCCGGTTGCGGTTACGGAACCGGACGATGAAGAGTACCCGGCATGAAGCCGGATGAAGTGTACCCGGATGCGGATCCGGATGATGAAGAGTACCCGGATGCGGATCCGGATGATGAAGAGTACCCGGATGCGGATCCGGATGATGAAGAGTACCCGGATACGGATCCGGATGATGAAGACCCCGGTTACGGAACCGGATGCTGAAGACCCCGACTACGGAGCCGGATGACGAATGTACCCGGAGAGAGATCCGGATGCGGGGACATATTTGTGAATATGTTTGCCAAGGGTCCTTGAGGCTATATTTGTAAATAGCCCGAAAGTCATATGTGTATAAATATGACTTAGGGCAAACAGTTTATGTTGCTACTCATTTTTCTGTTTTTCCACTTAAGAGGAGTGAAGAGGAAGCAGCCGAGAGAGAGAGAGAGAGATAGAGCGCGAGAGAGACGAAGAGGTAGACGCCTCTGTGTATTTCCGCCGCCTGTGGCGAGGACAGCGAGTTCAAGGTCGTTGCCTTGCAGCTCGCCATTGTATATTTCTCTGTGCATAGTTTGGTTTGGAGTCTCGCACTCCCGTGGTTTTTCCCGTATAGGGTTTTCCACGTTAATCCCTGTGTATCGCGTCTTTCTCTGTATTTCCTATTTTCTGCTGCATTGATCCGCGATTACTCGGTTGTGGCCGAGCGGAGAAGGTGAATCGAAGACGGTGATTCCCAACAAACTGGTATCAGAGCGACTGTTGCAGAAAATGGAAGGCGGCGGCAGCGCACAGCCGATGATGATGGTGCTGAATGCACAGAATTACGCCGACTGGAAGATCAAGATGGAGGATCTTTTGATTGTTCGGGACCTGTACGAACCGATTGACAGGTCGGAAATACCGAAAGGGGTACTTGAGTCGGAGTGGAAGCTCCTGAACCGGAAAGCCGTAGCGACGATCCGACAATATGTCGATGTAAGCGTCCTACAACACGTGGCGAACGACACCAACGCATACGAGATGTGGAAGAAGCTGTCGGGCCTCTACGAGAGGAAGAATGCGTTGAACCGGACCTCCCTGATGAGGAAGATAGTGAATCTCAAGTACCGGGACGGCGAGAGTATGGTGGAACACGTAAGCACGTTCATGGGATTCGTGAATCAGCTTGCGGCGATCAAGTTCCCGTTGGAGGATGCAATGCAAGCCATCATCCTGATGTGTACATTGCCGGAAAGCTGGGAGAACTTGGTGGTGACTCTCAGCACCTCCTGCACCGAAGATAACTTGTCTCTACAAACGGTAAAGACAAGTATTCTAAATGAAGAAGCGCGTCGGAGAGATAAGGAACCGGCCTCCGACTCGAAGGCGCTGCTTACCGAATCGGAACGGGGAAGACAATGGAACCGGAGTCCGCAAAGACGGGAGAAGTCGGGGACCCGGTCGCAATCAAGAGGAAGACCCACATGCTTCCACTGTGGGAAGCCGGGGCACTTCCGGAAGAATTGTCGGCATTACCGAAAAGACAACGGAGCCGACGACACCGATTCGAAGAAGTCACCGGAGAGAAACGGTGCATACCGGGGAGCCACGGACCGGAGAGGTCCGGATCGGCGAGGGCAGGACCGGAAAGGAACGACAGCACTCGCGGCAAGTGAAGAAGAGATAATGCTCATTACCGAAGAGACGGAGCTGAACCTTGCCGGTGAGGAGATGACCTGGGTGGTCGATTCCGGAGCATCGTTCCATCTGACCCCGGAGAAGAAATACTTCTCATCCTACACAGCCGGTGAGCACGGCTGTGTCCGGATGGGAAATGAAGGTACATGCCGGATTGCCGGCATAGGAGACGTGTGGCTGATGACATCAACCGGATGCAAGATGCTGCTGAAGGATGTGCGACACGTTCCGGAGGTCCGATTGAACCTGATCTCGGCTGGGAGGCTAGATGATGAAGGCTACACGGGTAGCATCCGGAACGGTGTCATGAAGTTCAGCAAGGGGAGCCTGATAGTGGCTCGGGCCCGGAAGGTCAACACACTGTACCTGATGAATTCCCGGCTATGTCCGGAGGAGCTGAACGTGGCAGCCGACACTGCCGGTGAGCTGTGGCACAAGAGACTGTGCCACATGAGTGAGAAAGGGATGAAGAGGCTTGCAGAAGACAACCTTATTCCAGTGAAGCATGTGCACCTGGAGAAGTGCACCGATTGCCTGGCCGGTAAGCAGAACCGAACCTCTTTCCACTCAAGGCCACCGACGAGACGTGGCGCACCATTGGAGTTGGTGCACACTGATGTGTGTCAGGTAGAAACGAAGTCACATGGCGGAGCCCAGTACTTCGTAACCTTCATAGATGATCACAGCCGAAGACTGTGGACGGCACCGTTGAAGACAAAGGACCAAGTGTTGTCCGTCTTCAAAGAACTCCATGCAAGAGTGGAAAGAGAATCCGGCAAGAAGCTGAAAGCGATACGAGCGGATAACGGAGGGGAATACCGGGGGCAGTTCCAGGAGTACTGTCGCTCGAAGGGAATCCGACTCGAGTTTACTGTGCCGAAGACGCCGGAACTGAACGGGCTGGCCGAGAGGATGAACCGGACCATAATGGAGAGGGTCCGGAGTATGCTGGCGCATGCGAAATTACCCAAGGGATTTTGGGCTGAGGCAATGTCGACGGCGACATATGTGATAAATAGATCACCCTCAGTACCTTTGGACGGAGACACGCCGCAGAGAGTGTGGACCGGTAGGGAAGTATCCTACCGGCATCTGAAGGTGTTCGGGTGTCTCGCATATGTGCATGTGGCAAAGGACCGGAGAGGAAAGCTAGATCCAAAGACCCGTCCATGCATATTCCTCGGTTACGGCGACGACGAGTTCGGCTACCGAGTATGGGACCCGGTCGACAAGAAGATATTCAGGAGTCGTGATATCATCTTCATGGAGGACAAGACACTCGCCGACTGGGAGTCGGAGAAGAAGATGAAGAGCTCCAAGTCGACCGGTGAGAATCAACTCTACGAGGAGCAGTCCCGACCGGCAAGGGACCGGTTAGCACTCGAGGATCCGGCCGAAGACGGTGAAGAAACAGAACCGGCCGAAGAAGATGAAAATGATACCGGAACCGGCCCCGATCCCGAAATGGATTCGGATGAAGAAGAATCGGAAGAACCGGTTACCGAAGCTCCGGAACGGAGATATCCTCTAAGAGAGAGAAGGGCCCCCCGGAGATTTCCGGAACCAGAGCACGTGCTGCTAACCGACGAGGGGGAGCCGGAGAGCTTTGAAGAAGCAAAGCATGACACCAAGAGCCGCAGGTGGTTGAGTGCCATGCAGGACGAGATGGATTCCCTGCATGAGAACCACACATATGAACTTGTGGAGTTGCCGAAAGGAAAGCGGGCACTTCGAAACAAGTGGGTGTTCAAGCTGAAACCGGGAGATGCCGGAAACCCCTCGAGATACAAAGCCAGGATCGTGGTGAAGGGGTTTCAGCAGAAGAAGGGCGTCGACTTCGACGAGATATTCGCCCCGGTAGTGAAGATGACCTCCATTCGGACGGTGCTGAGCATAGCGGCAAGCATGGACCTCGAGGTAGAACAGATGGACGTGAAGACGGCATTCCTTCACGGTGACCTCGAAGAAGAGATATACATGCAGCAACCGGAAGGATTCGAGAAGAAAGGGAAGGAGCACCTGGTATGCCGGTTGAAGAAGAGCCTTTACGGACTGAAGCAGGCTCCCCGGCAATGGTACCGGAAGTTCGACTCCTTCATGACCGACGAAGGGTACCTCAAAACGCAGTCCGACCACTGCGTGTTTGTGAAGAAGTTCGAAGGAGGAGACTTTCTAATACTCCTCCTGTACGTGGACGACATGTTGATCGTCGGACGGGACCAGGTCAAGATACGGATGCTGAAGAAGGCTCTTCACCGAACCTTCTCAATGAAGGACCTGGGTCAGGCGAGGCAAATATTAGGGATGCACATCATCCGGGACCGGAAGAAGAAGCAGTTGTGGCTGTCACAGGAGAAGTCTGTGGCGAGGACAGCGAGTTCAAGGTCGTTGCCTTGCAGCTCGCCATTGTATATTTCTCTGTGCATAGTTTGGTTTGGAGTCTCGCACTCCCGTGGTTTTTCCCGTATAGGGTTTTCCACGTTAATCCCTGTGTATCGCGTCTTTCTCTGTATTTCCTATTTTCTGCTGCATTGATCCGCGATTACTCGGTTGTGGCCGAGCGGAGAAGGTGAATCGAAGACGGTGATTCCCAACACTGCCAACGACAAGAGGTGGGGAAATGACGTGGCAACCGTCATGGCCGCCACGGGGGAAGGCGAAGCGCGTGGCGTTATCGGGGACCGAGGATGCAGGCGGGAAAATAATGAAGTAACAAAACACAACAATCGATGACAGAGGGTGGGGCCTACCGAGGGGAGAGGCGGTAATACGTAAGAGGCGAGGAGGAGGAGGAGTGGATGTAAACGAGAAGGAGTAGCTCGCAAGGCGTGGTTGGAAGGAAAACAGAGGAGGAGACCTACCCGAGGAGGAGGTAGAGGTTAGACATGACGTGCAGAAGACGAGGCGACAACATGAAGCATGCAATGCGCGGGGGCAGGAGTGTGAGCGCAAAGGGAGGAGGGAGAACGTTGCAGAAAACAGAGAGGGTCGTGAGGGAAAGGAGGATGAAACAAGGGTTGTGAGGGGAAAGGAGGAAGAAGAGAAAAACAACCGAACCAAAGTAAAAGAGAGAGGGAGAGAAAGAAAAAAACGCACCTAGCCGAGCCTATAAAACAACAACAACAAACAAAACAAAACAAAACAAAACAAAGAAAACACGGAAGCCATAAAAAACTACTCGAGACGTTGATAGCTAAACAACAATCGAAACCAAAATCAAAACAAGGAAATAAAACGCAAACAAGGGATAAAACACTTGAGACGACTAGAGATAAAAAAGGTAACAGTAAAAAATAACAATAAAACAAGAGGATTAGAGAAATCGAGACGACTATGTGACGTAATACGAAAAAGAACAAGCTGAACCAAAATGATCTCGACCGCAAATAATAATAATAATAAATCGTTCATGGTACCCCTAAAATTAAAGGGTAACTCGACGATCGGAAATACTAATACGTAGACCGGAGGGGGGGGGGGTTGTGGTCTACCGGGTGCGGTACAGAGGTCGAGGGAGGAGATGGGTCGAGTAGTTGATGGTCGGGATGGCATAAGGGAGGGGGGCGGGTTAAAAAAAACTATGAGGCGGCCAAGGTTTGTTTGCGGATGGTAGGGTTGGACGGGGGTCCACTGGGGGTGTCATGAGGGTTTGGGGGAATTAGGAGCTTTTGGGAAGACTTGAGGGGATGGATGTGGGGGGTGTGTTGTTCGAGTGTTGTTCGAGGGTCTTTGTATATTTTTAAGGACCGACCCGTGACGTTTTTGTCGAAGGGATGGGAAGGGCTTGTGAAGCACTTTTACGGGGCGTTCGGCCTCCTAGTTGTTTAGTCCCATCGATTTCCATGGCCTTAACCTAGGCGGGGTATTTGACCGATGTGCACAGTGGTTGGGTGTCTCGTGTAGTTGCGGTACAGTCGCGGGTGGGGAGCCGGCTTCGTTTCGGGACCAAGAAGCTAGTGGCGCCTTTGTGCCATCCTTGGGCGTTTGTGACTGTTTTTCTGACTCGCCAAATAGCACGTTCTCCGCGGCGTGGTCCTTCAGCGAAAATAGTGTAGATGTTCACCCATTTGCGTGGCACGAGTGTCTTTGTTTTGACGTTAGCGTTGCTCTGGTCATGGGTGGCTGGTGGGTGTGCGTGTTCCTTTTGGTTGGGTGGTTTCTCACTTTGAAGTTCACCAAGATCAGTGGGACGTGATTCAAGTGTTGTTGTAACGAGTTTCTCAGACCTCACCCCATTTGCCATTTGGAAGGAGACGATGTTCATGCTTGGTGCCAGGAGACATTTGCTTATGTAGCACCGATCTAAACTGAGGAGGCACTGGGTGTCCATTACATTGGGTGGGAGTACCCGAACTCTGATTCAGTGGTCGCTGTATTCTATTTTGATGTTACACACGAAGGTTCCAAGACAACATGATGTGGACCCCTCGAAGCCACGGAAGTTGTCATTGCATATTTCAAGGTTCGGGTGACCTGAGTGTCCCCATGTCTCGAAGGAGAAAAGTGTTAGTGATGCTCCGGTGTCGATTACCGTTGTTAAAGGTACGTTGTCGGCGAAGCATGGTAGTTGCTTCGTCCCGTCATTAGAGTTGACCGCCTTAGCGATGACTGCCAGGTGGGTGTCCCCTTGTCGTTTCAATTTCGCTTGCGCATTGCGGAGGTCAGTTACTAGTTGGGCCATTCGGCCTTCAGATGCCTTAAGTTTGGCTTCCACTTCTCATTGCTGAGCTGTGAGTAGGGGTTCGAGGGTGAGGGGTCCGTAGCAACGTTTGAGCTTGCTCCCATTGATGAATCCTGGGACGTCGAGGCCCTCGAGTGTGCGTATTCGACATGCTCTTGTCTTGGTAATCTCTGAGACCACATATGGGCCTTCACCCCGTAATTTGAGCTTCTTTTTGTGCTGTTGAGAGGCGAATTTGAGCGCCATGTCTCCTTCAGTGAGATCTTTATCTCTTACTTTGTTGTCGTACCACGCCTTTCTATTGGCTTTCTCTGTCAAGAGTGCTTGGAATGCGATAAGGCGAGTTTCGGTCAACCGTTCTAGGTTCTCTAGGCGTGACGGGAGGGGGTCCTTGTCCCATCATTCTTGTATGGCTATCCGGAGGTTGGGGACAAGGAACTCGATGGGCAATACCGCTTCATGTCCATATACTAGTTTGAATGGTGTGTGGCGAGTTGCAACTTTGTAGGAAGTGCGGAAAGCCCGCAATGCCGCTTGGAGTTTGGTGCTCCAATCAGACCGTGAAGCGGGGATTATCTTTGTGAGCACTGTGCATAACACCTTGTTCGTACTTTCCGCTTGTCCGTTGCACCACGGGTAATAAGGGGAGCTCTTGTGATGTGTCACCATAAATTCGCCTAGTAGATGCGCTATCACTTCGTTGAGGAAATGAGGGCCTTGATCACTAATGATCTCGAGCGGACAACCAAACCGCGTTATGATGTTTTCGTATAGGAATTTGGCGGTGCTACGTGCGTCGGCATTAACGCAAGCTTTAGCTTCCACCCACTTGGTAGCGTAGTCAATGACAGTTATTATGTATTGATTAAGGTTGGAGGTTGGGCTGATTGGGCCAATAAAGTCGATACCCCATTTCTCAAACGGTTGCCATGCCACCACCGGGTTTAATGTGTTGAAATCCGCTTTCAACGGATGTTTGAAACGCTGGCACTCATCACATCGGCGTACATAATCATATGTGTCTTTGAATAGTGTTGGCCACCATAGGCTGGACTGGAGGATTTTGCGTGCGGTGACCTCGTGAATGAAATGACCACTTCTGCTGCCGCAATGAGCTGGTTTGAGGATGGTGATGATATCATGGTCCGGTACACACCTCCCAAGGACATCATCATTGCCTCTCCAATACAAGTTTCCTCTAAGCATTGTGAAGGGGCCACATTTACTTAACAAGACACGTGCATGTGCTCGACTTAGTTGATTTAGGAAAGTCGCCCCTTCGGTTAAGGCGCGAACAATGTCTGATGCCCATGATGGTATGGTGTCGATTGTGAATAATGTTGCATTTGGTGTTTCGTTGTCAACCCCCGTGGCTTCTTCTCCATTTGGTATCTGGTAGAAATGATCGGCGAGTACATGGTCTTTTCCTTTTCTAACCACCACCTTGAAGTCGAACTCGAGTAACGTTACGATCCATCGGGATATGCGTCCCGTGGTGTGGTTTTTGTTGACCAAGTAGAGGAGGGCTTGATGATCTACGAAAAACGAGAAACATGATGCCAAGAGGTAATGTCAGAACTTTTTCACGCTGTAAACGAGGGCCAAAGCTTCTCGCTCCGTCGTGGAGTAATTTCGTTTGGCGTCGTTCAGTTGGCGACTAGCAAAGGTGATCGGTAGGTCGAGGGCCCCTTCACTGGGTTGAGCTAGCATTGCACCAATCGTAAAGGCAGAGGCATCAGTGTGAACGTGGAATTCTTTGGTCTAGTCTGGAGATCGGAGGATGGGAGCCTTAGTTAGGCACTCTTTCAGGAGCTTGAACGAGCAGGTGCATTCTTTAGTCCAGGCGTACTGCTTTAGCAAGGCATAGAGTGGTTTGGCCTTGTCTGCGAACATCTTGATGAAGCGTCTATAATAACCTGCGTACCCCATGAACCCTTGTAGTTGTTTCTCATTCGTGGGAGGTGGCATGTCTAGGATGAGTTTTACTTTTGCCTCGTCAGTCGAGATCTCATGTCGGGACACAACAGGACCTAATATTAATCCGTGCTTGACCTAGAACTAACACTTGAGTGGGTTGAGAGAGAGTTGATAGGCCCTACATTTTATGAACGTCAAGCGGAGTAGCGCCAGGTGGTCACGCCATGTCGAATGGCAACATAAATCGTCGACATAGGATTCCACCCCTTGTCGTAACCTTGCCGCGAAGATATGGTCCGCCACCCTTTGATAGGTGCTCAGGGCACTTGTGACACCCGAAAGGCATCTGCTTATACGCGAACGTACCAAATTTTGTGGCGAAGACCATCTTGTGTTGATCCTCGGGCACCACCGAGATTTGGTTGTACCCCGAGAACCCGTCGATGAATCTATAACCTTCGTGTAAAGAATCGGGTATGATTCTTGTGTAGCGGAAGATATGTGTGTTATGTTATGTGTATGTGTGAGAGGAATTAGAGGAGAGATGAGAGAACACAAGATAGATAGAAAAAGGAATACTCAAGAAGAAGGTGTGTATTCACAAGTAGAATAGGAAATACAAAATGTGAGGAGTCACAACCGACTTAGTATGAAGTGTGAGGAGGGTGCTTTATATATAGTCACCCTCTCTCTTCATTAACTAACTACAACAACCACTCTCTCTCTTGGGGAATATGAAAACTCATAGTCATGGGGAATATGTAACTCATTAGTTATGTGTCATAGAATATGATTCTATGACACATAGTTAATGTGTAGAGAGTAGTGGTGTGACTCTTGACCTTTGATTCTCAAAAGGTGTGTACACATGTTGTGCTATGTTGAGCTTGATTCTCAACATGCCCCCTCAAGCTCAACTCGGGTCGGTTCCTTTTGATTGATGTCTACTTCTGCTGGTATCCGGTTCGGACGATCTCCGGTGTCTGCTTCGGCTTGTACCCGGTTCAGACGGTATCCAGTTCTCGCTTGTACTCCCCCTCAAGCTTGGCAAGTCAGGGATCGTCCATCCAAGGTCTGACATGAATTGCCGAAGCTTGTTGGCTCCTAAAGCTTTCGTGAAGATGTTGTCCGCCTGAATATTCGTGTTGAAGTGTTGAAGGTCGACATCTCCGGCCTGTACACGCTCTCGAATGAAGTGATAGTGCACTTCGATGTGGTTTGTGCACGCGTGGAACACCAGGTTCCGAGCCATATATATATTGCTCATGTTGTCGCAGTAAATGGAAGTCGGATCTTTGATGGGGACGCCCAGATCCTTCAAAATCCTCTTCAGGCATACGGCTTCACATGCAGCTATGGCTGCACCCCTGCATTCGGCCTTTGTACTCGAAAGTGCGACAGTCGGTTGCTTCTTACTACTCCAAGATATTTCTCCGCTACCGAGTGAGAAGACAAATCCGGAGGTCGATCGTCAATCAACTTTGTAGCCTGCCTAGACCGCGTCTATGTACCCTTCAAGTTGTATTGGTGGGGCCAACGTGTAGAGAACGTCGTAATCCATTGTGCCGCTCACGTATCATAATACTCGCTTAGCGCAATCGAAATGGATATCTCGTGGAGTTTGCATGAATTGGCTAAGGAGTCCGACTAGATAGCTAAGGTTGGGTCGAGTGATCGTGAGAAAGATGAGGCTCCCGATCAGTTGACAATATTGGGTTGGCTCGCACTCATCTGTGACGGAGTCACCATCTAGTTTGAGGTTTCGATCAAGAGGCGTAGCAACCGATTTGCACTCAGTCATCCCGAACTTGTATAACAAGTTGAGGATGTAGTGCCGTTGAGAGATCAAAATGACGGTCAGAATTCGAATTACTTCGATGCCAAGGAAGTAATGGAGCTCCTTCATGTCCGTCATCTTGAATTTGCCGGAGAGGAGGGACTTGACCTTGTTGATGTCGACTAGACTTTCACCTCTAATGACCAGATCATCCACGTATAGGATGATGACAATTAAGCTTCTAGAGTCGTATTGTACGTAGAGGGAGTTGTCGGATTTCGACATTCGAAAGCCGATTTGATGAAGATATTGTGTAATCTTCGAATGCCAAGCACACGGTGCTTGCTTGAGGCCGTAGAGTAGCTTCTTGAGTCGGCACACGGCTTTTGGATGAGTACGTGATTCGAAGCCGGGTGGTTGTAGCATGTACACCTCCTCTTCTAATTCGCCTTGAAGAAAGGTGTTCTTGACATCCATTTGGTGGAGGTGCCACCCTTTTGCCATTGCAAGTACGATCACGGTCCGCACCGTCATCATCTTTGCCACTGGGGCAAAAGTCTCTTCATAGTCGGTTCCATGTGTTTGTTCATATCCTTTCGCTACGAGTTGAGCTTTGTAGCAGTTGACGGAGCCGTCAGCATTATACTTCACCTTGTAGATCCATCTGCAGCTCATTGCCTTCTTGTGCGGTGAGTGGGGAACGAGATCCCATGTCTCGTTCTTGCGTAGTGCACGCATCTCCTCGTTCATTGCTTCGCTCCATCGCGGATCCTTCGTGGCTTCAGAAAGGTTTCTGGCTCCCATACTGTTGCTACCTTCATCATAAAGGCGTAATGGTACGCCATATTGTTAACTCTTCGGGCCGGACAATGGCCTAACACAAGGTGTCTACGGGAGACACTTCACCAAAGGGTGTTACGGCAACCGGATTAGACTTCAACGCTTGATCCGACTTAATCAAGTTACTTATTAGGATCGTCTTCATAACATGCGTAAGATATAACAATTAAGACAGAACGGCAATTAACACAGAGATATAACAACGCTTAAGCTTTCATTAATTAACCGCTAACTATTACATTGTATCCGGGCCTTTAAATAGGTTTCCGGTCTGTATTACAAAACGGTGCCATCCGCACCTGTTCGGGATCGGTCCGGATCCGGAACGGCATACCGATTCCGGTCCGTCCGTCCACACTCATAGCTTAATTACAACCACATTCCTATTACTTAATTAGCTCTCCGTCTCCCACTCTGGACTCCTTTGCCGGCCGGTAACACATGGCACGCCCGTGGGACAGTACCTTGTACGTCGAATCCACAACCGACCCTTGCTATTCTTCGTCCAAAATGTCCAGAATGCTTTGTTCGAGAGGCTCCAATGGTTCATCTGGAAGTGGTTGTTGTTGTTGTTGTTGCTGCTCTGCTGCTGTCTGCTGCGGCGGGTCCGTTGGTGGTTGCTGCGGCTGCTCCTCCGTTTGTGGCTCTGACACAGGCGTCTCCGTCGTTGCTCCCTGCGTCGTGGTGGTCTCCGGTTGACTGGTTCCCAGTTGGCCCTCAGCCGGCGACGGTTCCTCATCACTAAGGTTAACCGTTGTCGCTTCCCGTGCTTTCTCTTCCCGCACCCGGGACCGCTCGTAGCTTTCAAACTGGATTTGAGCGTCCAACCTATCATCGTCCAGCTGAGCTACGAGCTGCCTAACCTGCGCCAGCTGTTCATCTGCCAGGACTTGGAAGTCGTCGGCCAGCTCGTCCCGTATGGCGGTGAAGTCCTCGGAAGTCAACGTATAACAGTCATCTCCTTCCTTCCGCCGGTTTGCCACATCCGCCCGTAGCAACTGGAGTTCCGCCGCGTTTTGTGCCTACTTTGTCCACCATTTTACGGAGCTTTCATCAATCAAGTGTTTCGTCTGATTCAGCCATGCCCGGAGGATGGACTGAATCCGGCTTGTTCCCAATTGCGACTTGGTTTCCGCCGCTTGCCGTTCCTCCTTCAGTTGTTTGATGATTTTTACGTTGTCCTCCGCCTGCGCCTTGTAATGCGTCAATTGCCTTTGATATGTACTTTGTAATTTCTGCAATACTGTTGACGCTCTCTCTTTGTCTTCCTGCTGCTGCCTCTGGAGCTCCATCCGGACCTTCTCCGCCTCTTCCAAGTGTCTTGTATTTTCCACCCATTCGTCGGCGATCGCCGTAGCGGCCCGATCAACTGCCTGCTAGAGCTCAGCCATCCATTCTTTATGCTCTATTTCCAGCCGTTTGTAGTCCCGGTGCAGGTGCTCAAAATCATCTGTCTTTTGCTTGAGCCATGCGTTGATCTGACGACGGGCCCGGTCCTCGCGGTCCTTCTGCTGGCGGAGCTCTTCCTTTAGCCGTTCAATCTCTGTTTCCGCCGTTTTCCGCAGCTTGTCCTTTTCCTGCAGTACTTTGTCTTTCTCCTCCTATAGCCGGTCGTACGCTTGATGGCCTTTCCGGAGGCTCTCCTCTGCCCGGCGGAGGTTCTCAGCAGTCTTCTTTAATTCGGCTTCGGCTGCCGTCTTCAATTCTCGTTCACGGCTCCTTAGCGCTGTCGTAGTGTAGGTTGCACACTATGTGGAAATTATATTTTTGTCCCTCTGGATAGAAAATGGAGTGCTCGGTGAGAAACGGAAGAAAACGGCATACCGGCAAGGAGGAAAACGGCATACCGGCAAGGAGGAAAACCGGCATACCGGCAAGGAGGAAAACGGCATACCGGCAAGGAAGAAAACGGCATACCGGCAAGGAAGAGCCGGATAAAGAGACATAAATGTAAAAAGAAAGGAAATACTCACTACTGCGCAGGGCGTGATTCGAACTCTGCACCTCTACGTTGACAAACCCCAACCTTACCATTACATTAACTTATCTTAAGTGTTTTAAATATAGATTTAATACGTATAAGACCTTTATTTATGCATACCTTTATTAAAAGGTAAATCGTGTATTTTTTAATATATGAAAAAGAAAAACGCGAGACACTAAAAATAACTCATGCACATCTAGCGTGCATGAGCCCTATACTTAGGAAATAAAAAAGCATCACATGGACATTTAGTGGACATGAACACTTTTGTAAAAAAAAAAAAAAGCATGAAGCCATGCTTAGCTCTTCTTTCCTTATATAAGGAGGAGAGAAATATGTAAAGGGTTGTTGATTATTTGGATTAAGTATTAACCAATACAAAAATTATTCGTGGGATTCACGATTTATACATCTACTTCTCTCTTAACACCCTAAGTACCAATTAATATAGTATACTCGTGTGATTCACGAGTTTCTTATCTTTCTCTTTGCTATTTACTCATAATTAATCTCTATCTCACGAACTTCTTTCTCCTAGTCCAAGACCTCTGTGGTTCCCACCCGACTCACGCAACGATCCGGAGCCGAAAGGCACGACAACGCTTCTTGTGCGGCAAGTTCCTCTCTCAATTCCGCAAGCTCCCGAGCTTGCGCCGCATCTCTCGCCGGAACGGTTTCCGTTGCCGGGGTCTTATTGCTGTGTATAGGTCGTTCCGTTTCATTATTCTGTACACTTACCGGAGTCACCGGTGATTGGATCCGTATTTTGGCCATCTCTATCGTGACCTGATCCAAATCTTTTTCAAGGCACCGGATTCTGGACCGGGCCGTCTCTAGTTGTTCGGTTGTGACGAGCAACCGTTCGCTTTGCGCTCTTTCTTCCGCCTCTATATACCCCACTGCTCCGGCTATCTGTTCGCCTATCCACCGGAGCCACAGGCTACCGGTGCCCTGTTGTGCTTGCACGGAGGTTTGATAGATGGGCTCACTTGTAGAGGGGTGGTCCCGCCTGGTTGCGCCGAGTTGCTGTTCCGTTTTTGCCCGTGGACCATCCTGCTGTCCTGGTTCCCCTTGCGCTTCTTCTTGGCTGACCAAGGGAGGCTGCAGTGACCTTTCCGGCTCTGGTGGGATGGGACTTGCCGGTGTTGCCGGTGTTGCCGGTGGTGCCGGGGCTTCTGTTTCCGGTGCCATCTGCACCGGTTCCGGTTCCTTCCTTGGCGTAGGAGTCTCAGTCTGCCGAATCATCTTACGGGGTTCTTTTCATGGGTGGATCGGCAGAGCTTCTCGTTTGCGGATACTACGGCTTTCTCCGCTCCATTTTTCTGGATCTCAAGGCCTTCGAACTCACTATCGAGGGAGTGAGTCGATTTGTTGCAGTCGAAGTGATCGTCTTCATACTCCGGCATTTTTGCCTTCCCTTTGTCCAGCTTCGGACTCGGCCGAGATGTGCTTTGATCGCTCGGGGGCTCTTGTGGCCCACTAAGCCTTGTCGTAATCGGGCTTTCTTCGAACATGCGCGTGAGCTGATCTTCGGCTTCTATCTCTATTTCGGCGTATTCCGGGTCGAGCGGCATTGGAGTCGATGTTGTCTCTGGTGTGTACCAAGATGCCGACTCGTCGAAAAAAACGTCTCGACTTACTAGAGATTTTTGAGTTGAGGGGTTATAACACTTGTACCCCTTTTGCTCCAGTGAGTATCCTACGAGGATACATTTCTCCGACTTTGGGTCAAGCTTTTGTCGCTTCTCATCGGGGATGTGCACGTATGCAATGGAGCCGAATATCCGAACATGTGATAGGTCTAGCTTTTTTTTGAAAAACTTCTCGTGCGGAGTAAGTTCATGCACACCCGATGTCGTACACTGATTCTTGAGGTATATGGCCATGTTAGCTGCTTCTGCCTAGTACGACTTCGGCACGTGCTTTTCGTTCATCATGGCCCGTGTTACTTCGAGGATGTGCCGATTCTTTCGTTCGGCCACTCCGTTTCCTTCTTTCCGTAGATACGCCGTAAACTCATTCGAGAAATATTCCTTGCCTCCATCGGACCGAAGACACCATACCGTACATGTCGGCCCGTGTCTTTCTCGACTTCATTCTTGAATTTTTGGAAGTGTCCGAACACTTCACTCTTTTGCCGCATTGGGTAGATCTAAGTGTGCCTAGAGAAGTCGTCGATGAAGGTCATGTAGTATCGACATCCGCTGAATGTCGTCGTCTGAGCCAGACCCCATACATCGGAATGAATTACGTCGAGTACGCCTTTGCTCACGTCCGCTCCTTCGGAAATGGTTGCCAATGTTTCTTGCAGAATTGGCAAGCAACACACACGCCTTCGATCTCTTTCTCCATGAATGTCGGGAGCCCGATGATGACTCCTTTCGATTGCATTGCCTTGAGCGTTTGGAGGTTGATATGGCCAATCCGCTTGTGCCATAACTCTATGTCGGAATCGGCTTTCATGCCCTTTGCAAACATGACCGATTTCGTCTCGTGTGAGTTGAGAATGAACATTCGGCCCACTCTTCGTCCGCGAGCGATGAGTCGGCCCTCTTTTTCGATGAAGCAACCACCTTGATTAAATTGTACTTGCATTCCTTGCTCTACAATTTGGCTGATGGAAACCAAATTCTTCATGATAGTCGGTACATGCAAGACATTTTTAATATAAGATTGCTTACCTTCTTCTCCGAACGGAACATTGCCGATGTGCCGAATCGGGTGCATAGTGTCGTCTCCGGTTTGGACATAGCCAGGTCGGTTCGGCTCTCGAAGTTCTCGGACCCATTCTTGATGCGACGTCATATGGTTCGATGCACTAGAATTGACGAACCATACGTCTTCCGGACCGGAGGCACTAGTAGAAGTAGATGTGGACATAGAATTCTCTCTATGTCTCATCACGAACATTCCTCCACGGTTGTCATAGTCGGTGTTGATGGCGTAGTTTGTGAGTTGGCGGTTAGTGGAAGCTAACTCGCGTATCTTCTTACGGCATTCTTCTTCGTGGTGACTGATTTTTCCGCAATCTCCACATTGGACCGAACTTTGTTGGTTCGGACCGGAATGGACGGTCCCCCTTCTTCCGAAGGTTCCTTGATGGCTTCCGTCTTGATGCCGAAATTGCGAGTTGTTTTCGTAAGTTGGGCCTCGTCCTTGGCCGAATCGGCTTCTTCTTGCACGTCCGTGTCCTCTTCCTCCATCTGAATGCATGTAGAGCATGTGGCCTTCCGAGGAGTTGCTTCTCGTTCGAACATGGTTTTCTTCGACCAACAACATAGATTGAAGATCAACGAAGGAGGGTGGATTCTCTCGTGCTAGTACGGCGGTCCGCATTGCGCCGAATCGTGGTGCAAGGTCGCCAAAGCATATTTGTACCATCTCATCATCGTCCACATTGACGCTTATCGAGCCAAGCGAGTCGCAAAGCTCCTTGATCTTCAAGGTGTAGCTTGTGATGGACATATCCCTTTGTTGGATGTTGTTCAACTCTTGGCGGAGTTGAAGCTTTCTCATAGTAGTGTTGGCGGCGAAAATCTTGCGTAGATTCTCCCACGCTTCCTTCGGCGTCTTGGCTTCTTGAATGTACCCGAGCATGTGGTCGTGAACACATGCCTCCAAGCAACACATCACTCGGCTTGCCGCTTGCTCCCACGTTGCATAGTTGGCGGCTTCTGGGTAGGGTCGGTTTTCTTGTGCTCCCTTGATGTAACCCCAATAGCCTTGGCCGACAAGGTATTCGAGCATCTTGTACTCCCAAGATGCGAAGTTGTTTCGGTCCAACTTCTCGCTAGGGAGAGCGCTTCCCATTTGAGTATTCATTGTTGATTAAGCTTCCGTTCTTCTTTTCCTTCTCTCTCGAACATGAGGTATGTAGTGGTACTACGATAGCGATGAACTGGTTCTTCTTGAAGGTTGGCGTAGAGCACAACACACGATCACGATGAGGCGAGTGGGCTAGATCGAGCTACCAAATCACATTGATACCATGTAAAGAATCGGGTATGATTCTTGTGTAGCGGAAGAGATGTGTGTTATGTGTATGGTTGAGAGGAATTAGAGGAGAGATGAGAGAACACAAGATAGATAGAAAAAGGAATACTTAAGAAGAAGGTGTATATTCACAAGTAGAATAGGAAATATAAAATGTAGCATTACAAGAAGTCACAACCGACTTAGTATGAAGTGTGAGGAGGGTACTTTATATATAGTCACCCTCTCTCTTCAACTAACCACAACAACCACTCTCTCTCTTAGGGAATGTGAAGACTCATAGTCATGGGGAATATGTAACTCATTAGTTATGTGTCATAGAATATGATTCTATGACACATAGTTAATGTGTAGAGAGTAGTTGTGTGACTCTTAACCTTTGATTCTCAAAAGGTGTGTTCACACGCTGTGCTATGTTGAGCTTGATTCTCAACACTTCGGCTCCCGCGATTCTTTCTAGTAAATGCTCGATGTAGGGTACCTGGTAGTTGTCCTTGATGGTGGCTTCGTTGATTTAGCGGTAGTCGACACATATGCGGATTTGGCCGTTTTTCTTCAGGACGATTACGATCGGGGAGACCCAAGTGGTTCGTTCAATTGGGTAGATGATGCCTACGTCTAACATTTTGTTGATTTCGGCTTTTACTTGTTGGGCGTAGTTAGGGTTCATTAGGCGTGGCCTTTGTCGGATTGGGCGGGCGTCGACTCGCATGGGGATACTATGGGTGACGATCTCAATTGGAACCCCTTTCATATCTACGTATGACCATGCGAACACATCGCTAAATTCCGTGATGAGGGTGATCAAGTACGTCTCCTCGTCCGTCTGGAGATTGGTGTCTATGAACACTGGTTTGGAGTTCATCCCCGTCCCGAGGTTGATTTCTTTAACCCTCGCCAGTTCGTCGCATACCTCACCTAGGCTTTGAGAGGTGCATTGTGGTCTCTTACAAGCCACTACCCGATTCCCTTGTTGAGAAAGTTTGAATTGCTCTGTGAAGTCCTTCCGAGTGGTCACAGCCTCATCTTCACATGTGACTCTTGCCAGGTCTTCATCTTTTACGTCTACTTGTTTCCGCTGGCGTACGAGGGTGGTGACGTTAAAGCAAGAGATCGTGTCTCCATCCTCATCACAACACTTTGTACCAATGGGATACATTGCGTCGGTGGTGGCTAGAGCGTGTACCCAATTCATCTCTGATGTATCGGGAGCTACGGATTGGTCTTCTCTTTCTCTTGCATTCTCCGCTTTAGGACTGGCGGATTTTTGGGGGAACGGTTGGCCTTTGGCCAAGATCTGAACTGTTTTTGTGGGGTTGCACGCTAGGAGTTTGGTCTCGAACTCAGTGGTTTCTAACCAGTCATCCACAAGAGGGTTGCCCTCTTGTTCATGCACTTTTTGTGTGTATGCTTTGATGCGGAAGGTTTTGTTGTTTTTACACATATAGATTGTATCATTCCCAAAATCCATTAACAGGCGGCTTAGACGTAGGAATGGTCTTCCTAGTAAGAACTCATAGGCCACATGGTTGGATGATCTTGTGACGACGAAGGTGAGACTGAACTCGACTCTGTGGATAGTGAAGTGAAGTGCAGGGATCATGCCTTCCGGCCGTTGGATGAACCCATTTGCCATTTGTAGTTTGACATCTGAAGGAAGCATTTTTGGGTTACCCCACTTACACCAACATTTGTAGCTGACGATACTTACCCTTGCTCTGGTGTCAATGATTGCATCACAAGTCGTATCGTTGACGTAGACGGATAGAGTAAAACTAGTGTCTTCGCTCTCAAAGTGAGCTTCCTGTATATCGACTGGTGATCCTTTGGGTTGCTTGGGGACTGTGGATGTATGAGGAATGTGGGTGTGTATCTTTTCGCCATAACCTGCTGATAAGCTTCCATCAAGGAGGTGAAGGACATTGTGCCACGGTTGGATGTCGAGTTTGAGTAGTTCTTCCAACGCAATCCCTCAGTACTTTATTCGTTGTGTTCACCATGTGCGCCAATGAATTCGTTCCTCCTTGCGGTAGGGTACACATTTGAACTAAGCCGAGAGGGATTCGCATCGTTGTGATCTCCCTGCTTTCGATGACTGGAATTGGCTGTACCCTAAGTATAAGTCGTCGATTGAGTAGGTCAACCTTCTAGCGAAGACCTCAACAAACTTGTCGATGGTCGGCCCAACTCCATTTCGAATTGTCACTTTATTAATGGGTTGCAGGTCTTGTATGAAGCGTAGTGTGCCGTTCTTCTTTGGCATTGTAAACCACCTATTCGAATATGGGGTGCTCGACGATTCGGGGATCCCCATTTCAATCTTCTCCTTGAGCAACTCCATCAGCTTTGGGTTGTGACCTCTCAGTACCGGAATCGGTTTCAGGTTCCACGGTACATGCGGTACCGTGAATATCACCATCAGCTCAACAATGGCCAGATCGGCACACTTGATCTCCTCTGGTGAGAACGCGAAAGCCCTGCCATGACTCTCGATCATCCTCTGGAACTAGTCCTCCTTGGCGGGCAGAAGGAAGCCACCCCCATCGATCTTGAGCTTCCGTAGCGTCTCGTTGGTGAACCAGTGTCCTACACTACAGGGGTTGAAATTGGCGATGGCTCCGTTAAGTCCTGCACCGGCTCCGGAATTCTTTTCAAATCCGGAGGAAGGACCGACAGTGGTGGACACCAACACTCCTGCAATCATTACGATTATTGAAGGATAGGAGCTAATGGGTACGATAGTCGATGGCGAATCAGGAGTAAACATGATAAGCCTCCGGACATGCTTCACTTTGGGAATTCAGGAGTGGGAACCATGCCCATTCTAGCTCCGGATGGTAGACACCAGCTCAGTCTGATCGTCCAGCTTGATCCGGGACTTGGAGGTGACGATCAGAGGTCATGCTTTCCATATTTCTGACAACCATGGCTGACGACCGCCCATATCAAACAAAACTGGCAGAAAAACAATATTACGTTCCGAAGAGGAAAAATGAAAGTAAGAGTACCCACGCAACCGCAAGCAGGCCCCAGCAAAGACGTAACCCCACTATATGCCGAAAGCATGAACATGCTAGTAGGAATGGCGACGAGGAGGTGGATCGCTACCTTGAAGAGAACCTAAGGATAGTCCCTCTATTCAAAGTGGATGTGGCAGAAGCGGTATCTCCATACATTGTGCAAACGGAAGAGGCCGGGGAGGAACCAGATAAGGATGCACTCCGGGAACTGCGAGTGAAGGCATCCCAACGAGTAAAGGCATCCCAACTAGAAGAAGTAAATTTGGGCACCGGAGAGGAAGCGCGTTTGGTACACATGGCCAAGGAGATGTCACCGGAAGACAAATCAGCAACGATAACATTATTAAAAGAATTCTGGGATGTATTCGCCTGGTCCTACGAAGATATGTAGGGACTTGACCCCCAACTCTACCAACACTAGATTCACCTCAGCAAGGACGCTAAGCCGGTGGCACAACGACGCTATCAGATGAACCCAAACTACGCGGCAAGAGTAAAGGAGGAAATTGACAAGCTACTCCAGGTGGCTTTACCCGGCCGGTGAAGAAAGCCACTTGGCTAAGTCCAATTGTCGTACTGCCGAAGAAGAACGGCAAGATGCATGTCTGCGTGGATTGCCGAAAATTGAATGCAGCAACGGTTACCGACGCATTTCTGCTTCCGTTTACGGATGGAGTTTTAGATGCGGTAGCCAGGCACGAGGTTTATTGCTTCCTCGATGGTTTCAACAGATATAACCAAATAAGGATGCACCCGGACGATCAAGAAAAGACGACGTTCATGATAGAATGGGGAGTCTTTGTAGCAGTTGTAATGATGTTCGGACTCAAGACGGTGCCGACAACCTTTTAGAGGATTATTATGGAAGTATTTGGAGAATTCATACCGGCGTTTATGCAAGTATTCCTGGATGATTTCACGGTATATAGCCGAAAAGGGGAACATCTCGACCATCTTAGGTTATGCTTGGAAAAGTGCAAAGGATACCGGTTAAGCTTAAACCCGGCAAAATGCGTCTTCGGTGTGACCAACGGCACATTGTTGGGTCATATTGTTAGCAAGGAAGGGATTGTCGTGGACCTAGATAAGGTCAAGGCTATTTTGCAGGTACCGGCACCGACGACCGCCAAGGCATTAAGCCGGTTCTTAGGACAGATCTGGTGGCATAGCTGGATGCTCCGATACTTGGCAGACCTCACCATGCCACTACACGCAGTTGTACACCGGACACCGTTTAAATGGAAGGATGAAGAGGACGAGGCTTACCGCGCACTCAAGGTAATACTGTCGCAAGCACTAGTGGTACAACCTCCAGACTGGTCAAAAGAGTTCCATGTCTTCGTGGATGCGTCGGATACCGCAATCGGTAGCGTACTCATGCAACTTACCGAACCTAAGTGGTACCGGCCGGTGTACTACGCTAGCCGGAAGCTGTCAAAGGCAGAGTGAAATTATTCCACTAAGGAAAGAGAAGCCCTAAGAATGATATACAATGTCACCAAATACCATCATTATTTGTTGGGCCGCAAGTTTTCATTCCATGTAGACCATTCAATGCTTTTATACTTGGTCTCAAAGGCATCACTCACCGGCAAGCTGGTCCAATGGACATTATTATTACAAGAATTTGAATTTGAGATCTATCACCAACCGGGTATACAATATTTGGTTGCCGATTACTTGACCTGGTTAGAATCCGGAGAGACTAGTGACAGTGTTCAAGATGAATTTCTGGATGCCGCATTGTTTAAAATTACAGCGGAAACCACGGTAGATGGGATAGTCGTGGGCGAGGACAAATGGCTCACGAATATGCACCAGTTCTTAAGCACCGGAGTACCCCCAGACGGGATGAACCGGGATGAACGTAAACGGTTGGCAGTGCAAAGCTGACACTTTTGTCTAGCGTAGGATACACTGTATCATAAAGGAGCGGACAACATATGGCGGCGAGCGGTCCAGAGTGATGAAAAAGGCATCATCTTACGGGAAGCGCTTGTGGGGTCGCCGGAGGACATTATGCCGGAGAAGCTATGACAAAGAAAATATGGTGCAACAACTTATGGGGGCCAATGACACTAAAGGACTCAATCCGATATACGAAGGAATGTGATTTGTGTCAAAGAATGGGCCAGCCAATAGAACAAGCGCGTGTGCCGCACCAGCCAGTACTACCTCTAGAGCCATTCCAAAAATGGGGGTGGGACTTTGTTGGACCATTCAAGCCACCAGCAATGCGAGCCGGCAACAGGTACATAATTGTCGCCACAGATTACTATATAAAATGGGTGGAAGCCAAGGCACTACGTGACAATACTGCAACGCTGATGGCAAAGTTCCTGTACGAGTACATCTGGTGCCGGTATGGATGTCCAATCGAATTAATCAGCGACCAAGGTGGACACTTCCTCGGCCAAGTGGTGGAAAGCCTAACAACATTTTATGCGGTTGTACACAAGCGAAGCACCCCTTATTACCCACAGGCCAATGGATTGGCTGAATCCACCAAAAAAACTCTGCAGAACATTCTTCGGAAGATTGCCAATGAGAACCGAACCGATTGGGATACAAAGCTGCACAATGTGTTATGGGCTTATCCGATGACATACAAAACAAGTATCCGGACAACACCATTCCGGTTAGCATTTGGTCTCGAAGTAGTGATGCCAATTGAATTCTAGATTCCAAGCTTACGAATACAGGTCCGAGAGCGGCTGAGCGAGAAGGAGTCGGAAAAAATCCGGTTAGCAACACTATGCGAGTTGGAGGAGCATCGAATAGTGAGCCTAATGCAGATGGAGCTCGAGCAACGACAAAGGAAAGCATTCGTCGACCACCACCGGAAGGGTAACGAGAAGATGTTTGGAATCAGTAAGCCGGTACTAGTGTTCCAGACCCGGATGGGCAAAATGTCGGGGAAGCTACGGTTCTGGTGAACTGGACCATATTGGATAACGCGAGAGTTCAACGGCTCATATCAGCTGGGAACGCTAGCAGGCGAGGTGCTAGACAAGTGGGTAAATGGGTTCCGACTTAAACCATATTATGGACCCATGTCACAGAACCCTTTCATCAACTGGAGAACAATGCGGAAATAGGCAGCGACAAGCAGTTGGCCAGCAACCATGAAGAAAAACAGACAAGGGAGTTGAGGTTACCGGGTAACCAGAACTAGAAAAAATAGAAAAACAAAAAAAAGATCATCATGCAGAGGTGAGGAACGAACGGACACCTCGAAAAGCTGTGTAGTGGCTATTTAAAGCCTAGTTAAAGCACACCACGTGTCACACAATTGCTATTATAGTACACGACGTGCATGCACGGGAATCAAGAAAGGCTCCAAGCATGGGAACACGAAACCTTTGCCTCGTAGAGTCTCTTTCATTTCGCGAACACAGAGCACTGGGCGCACAAAGGACAATACAAGTGAGCAGATGGACGCAAGAAGCACATAGAAGCACATCGGCCCTACCCACCCCCACAGAACCAGATGACGAGATGGAACTTATGGCACTTTCCGAAACAACCAAGAAATAGTTCAACCAATATGGGTTGGGAGGCTTCCTGAGGATAGCAAAGGCACCGCCGCACGACGAAGCAAAAGAAGTCATGCAAAAAATGACACGGAAGTCATAACGGAGGAAGCCATCCGCGCTCTAATCGGACTGCCGGAAGGGGGCCTCTACTCCATCAAGAACCCTTCTCCTGAAATGCTAACCAAGTTTTTTGGTGAGTATTCCCTCGCTAGTAAGGCTCACCGGACACAAGGCGGTGAAGACCCCCTCTTCAGAGAAGTGGCTCGTGTTCTCCAGGAGTATGGGTTCATGTACCTCGACACCTGGCAATGCAAAAGAACAAAGCCAGTTTCATCATTGCTACATACACAGAGGTGCAAGTGGATTGGTCGGTAATCATTGCCGAATGCTTGCGGACGGTGATATAATCAGTGCAGAATGGCAAGAAATTATGGACGGCCGTGGCTCAATGGCTGACTCTTTTGGTTCCATTGGTAGAGCTGGTAAGGACTAAGAAGCGAGTTCGAGTAACGGAGACCACGCCCAACAAACCTTCAAAACGGCAGCAACTCCTGGCCAACCACACGCCTGGATGGAAAGAGGGGAGTACCTCGTAGCAAGGGAAAGAACCGCCTAGCCGAGAGAGGCAAGCAGAGACAGAGACACCGGTGGAGCCACCAGTAAGGCCTCTTAAAATCAAGTTGTGCCGACAAGAACAAGAGCCGGACCCCTTGGCAATGAAGATTAATATCAGAACCCAAGAGGAGGAGGCGGAGGAAGACCCCACCGATAACCTCCTACGTCACCAGAAGCATAGCGACACAGAGCAGAAGGGGGACGAATCGGGTTCGGTGAAGGACATCACACCGACACCCCGTTCCGAGGGACCAGTGCCAAGGAAGGAGGCGGAACCGGCTCAACCAAAACCGAGGAAAGAGTTACCTGTGCGGCAAGAAGCAACGGTGTTGGTGGTCCAAGAACTGGTAATCGAATTGCCTACCTCACCGGGGCAACAGGCACAACAAGAGCAAGAGTTGTCGTTGTAGTCAATAAAAAGGGCTTCCTATGAGAACAGAGGCCACGCCACGGGATGAAGTCAACAGGACGACAACAACATTGGTGGAAGAAAGGACCAAGGGAGTTGAAGCAGCAAAGATGCTAGCAGAAGCAGTGAAGGACAAAATGGAGCTTACCCGACAGCATCATGAGGAGATGGAACAAGCAAAGATGGCTCTCAACAGAGTTCAAACGACTTATCATACGCAATTGATGCAGTATTAGGGACAAGCTGAGGCAACTTCGATCCTCATAAAGCAATTAAAGGATGAAAAGTAGGACGTAGAGGAGAAGTCAAAGATAGGACTTGACCATATTCGAGATATTGTATTGACATGGAGGGACCGGACGAAGAAGTTAGTTTAAGAAAGTTTAGTATAGTGGTGGTCCAAATGGGCAAAGTAGGTAGCCGAGTTGCAGGTCTTGCGAGCGGATGCAGAGAACTGACAAAAGGACGGTGATAACTTCTACAAACTAGACGCGGAAAGCGTTGTGACCATACGGGAGGAGTTATCGAATGACTTCTTGTCCTTGGCTGGAGAGCAACTGGTGGCGGTGGGCCAGCTGGATACCCAACTCCAGTTAGAGCGATACGAATGGGAGCGGAGGCAGCAAATGGAGACTAGAAGAATGGCGGCAATTAACATTAGTGACGAAGAGAAATCTCTGGAGCAGACGCCGAATGCAGCCGGAACCGGAGGAAGCCAGCCAAAAGTAGCTCAAGAGGAGCAGCCGAATGTAGCCGACCCAAAAGAGCCAGTGCAAGCCGAACGTCAGGAGCAGGAGGAGCCCAGAATAGATGAGTGGGAGACGGAAGCCCGGAAGGGACTGAAGCCGGAAAGGAGGAGGAGGCCGGAGAGCAACAACAATAGCAGCCACCACAACAAATGAAGCAACTACCCGAAGAACCTGTAGAACCCTTGGACCAAAGCATTCTGGACATTTTGACAGACGATTGATAAAGGGCTAACTGTGGGTTCGATGTACAATGTACTGTCCCATGGGCATGCCATGTGTTGGCCGGCAAGAACAAAGGGCCGGTTAGAATCCAGAATGTGAACGGGGTGTTTAATTAGGAATAGGGAGTTGAAATTAATAAGGATTTAATTATGTTATTTTGAGAAGCAGAGTATTATGTGATTTTGAGACGCGGACGGACGGACCCCGAATCGATATGCCGATTCGGATCCGGACTGGATCGTTGCCGGTTGGCATCGGTTTGTAACTCAGTCGGAGACTTATAAAAGGACCCAACAAGAATGTAATCAAGGATGGATAATTAATAGAAGTGTTGCTATTTTACATAGTGTTTAGTATCTATTTGGTTATCGTCCTGTGCTTAATATAATTAATCTTACGCTTGTATTACGATCATTAACAGTGTCGGTTAGTAACCGGTTAAGACCTATTCGTTACCACGGTTTATCCATATCTCCCCGTTGTTGCATTGCTACGCGCGTGCGTGGAGAAACGATGCGGGACCACCGGGGTCTTGAACCGAAGAGCAGGTGATAGGAGGGGAAAGAGAAAGAGAGAGACGACCGGTTCCGTATGAGCAAAGAAACACAGGGGCACGACCCGTCAACGCAGAAAACACGAATGGACACAGAGACAGAGAGACACGAATGTTTGTATATTAACAGATGACACCAAAAACAACAGAGCACGCGAGCGGTTACAACCAAACAGGCCGACGAATAGATGCCGATGCCTGTTCGTCTGCGCACGGAAGGGGGTAAGATGGAGGTGCTTCCGGAAGCACACGGGCGTTCCTCGAAGCAGCGCGAGCCTCCCGAAAACTTGCAGAGAAGAGCAATAGAGAACAACAGAGGAGAAGCGTTCGGTTACGGTTCGACAACACTTCATCCTCCTCAATGCGCGATCCCCTCTCCCTGCGTCTCCCTCTCCTTTATAGCGTCAAGAAGGGAGCCATCTCCCTCATTTACTTCCTACCTACCGAATCTAACTACCCAGGATATACCTATGTACCTAATTCCCTATTATATACATTAAGGGCGCGCACGCGTGAAGAGCCGGTTCACGCGCGCTATGCACCGATTGCGCTAAGGGACGGTTTTCTTCACGACACCGTGCCACCCTTTGGTGAAGTGTTCCATAGGGACACCCTGTGTTAGGGCTTGTCCAGCCTAAGGGATAACAATTCGAAGGGTCGAGATGCTGCGGAATCATAGGATGTTCGGTAGATACAATATGAGAAGGGAGAAGAAGCTAGTGGACCGAAGGTGCCAAATTGCTATACTTGCGGGCAAGATTATCACTATGCAAATCATTGCCCAACGAAGGACAAAGGAAAAACACCGGCAATTAATATGGTTATTGTTGAAGTTCAACAAGTCACCACTCGTAGTAAAGTGAAACAATCAGAATTGGATATATAGGAAGAAGGTCGAAAAACAACAAAAGAATGGGTGGAGGAAGCAAACAACAACAATGTTGTCAGAATGCTGCAAGAAAGTATAGGACCGATTTTCGCATTCGATAATAGACAAGCCGACATACCCACTGAAACAGATGCCGCGAATGATGAAGTTTGGCAAGCCTTGGCGGATTCAAGAATTTCATTGTCATTTTCTACATTACTAAAATTAGTGCCCCGTTTTATTGACAAAGTGGTAGTCAATTTTACGAATCCGGCTCAGGTATCAACAATAATGGACGAGCACAATCCAAGTATTAAAGTGATCGTCCAAGGACAAGACCTCCTGGGAAGTATAGTTGATGGGGGTTCAGGCATAAATGTCATTAACAAGCTGACCTATGATCGACTAGGTATACAATGGGAAACCTATCCATTCTGGTTAAGAATGGTCGATACAAGCATTGTACGACCGATAGGCTTAATTCGGCAACTGGATGTGATAATTGGTGGGCATACATTCCAAATATCATCAGTAGTTTTAAAGCTGCAGGCACAAGGGGCTTATCCTCTACTATTGGGTCGGTCATGACTACGCACAACCAATATCAAGCAAAATTGGCAGAAAAATCATCTGACATTCCGGAAGGGCAGAACTAAAGCCTGAGTTCTCAACTCAAGAAAAAGTAGCAACAACACAGGACTGCATGCCTTTATAAGTGGAATTTGTCAATATGATGGAATGCTTAGATGACGGGGAAGTTAATCAATATTTTGAAGAAGACCCAAAAATCATTCCACTGTTCGAGATCGACGTCGTCGATATAATCACTCCCTACATATCTAATGGAGAAAAGGATGATAGTTCGGATATGGAGGAACCATTGGACAACAAAACTCTCAGAGATTTATGTCTACAACAAGAGGCCATGGAGAGAAATGTAGGTCTCACAACGAGTATAGGCTTCTGCATTAGAAGAACTAAATCTGGCTGACAATGATACAGAGCAATGTATGGTGCTAATAGCAAAGGAGATATACTCGGTTGAGAAGAGAAAGCTCACCGAACTACTACGTCAATACAAAGATGTGTTTCTGTGGTCCTTCGAGGATATGAAAGGATTAGATCCAACTTTCTATCAGTGTCTAATTAATCTACACAGCTTCTAAACCGGTACAACAAAGGCGGTATCATCTAATTTAATCTGAATTATGTAGTCAAGGTCAAAGAAGGAATCGACAAACTACTGCGAGTCGGCTTTATCCGACTGGTCAAGAAAGCTACCTGGTGTCAGGAACAATACTAAGATAGAGAAGTATTGTCAGGAATAGTACTAAGACAGAGAAGGAATTAGTACTAAAAAGATGAGGATTAGTACTAAGGGAGGTGTAGAACTCTCGAGAGAAGGAAAGAGTGAGTGAGTGACAGAGAGAGAGAGAGAGAGAGAGAGAGAGAGAGAATGATGATAACGAAAGATATATATTATGTTAAGAGAATATACAATAGTAGCTAGGAGGCTTAAGACTGGCGTTGAACCGATTTGGTTCGAAATAATGCCTTGTGCCTCCTTTTATACTATTCTTAGGAGTACTGCGAGTCGGCTTTATCCGACTGGTCAAGAAAGCTACCTGGTGTCAGGAACAATACTAAGACAGAGAAGTATTGTCAGGAATAGTACTAAGACAGAGAAGGAATTAGTACTAAAAAGATGAGGATTAGTACTAAGGGAGGTGTAGAACTCTCGAGAGAAGGAAAGAGTGAGTGAGTGACAGAGAGAGAGAGAGAGAGAGAGAGAGAGAATGATGATAACGAAAGATATATATTATGTTAAGAGAATATACAATAGTAGCTAGGAGGCTTAAGACTGGCGTTGAACCAATTTGGTTCGAAATAATGCCTTGTTACCCGGACCCGGACAGTCAGTTTTACCGAACAAGTGGGAAAGCGTCGAAAACGGAGTCGGTTCGGATCGACTGTTCGGATCAATGACTCAGCAGTGAACGAAGAGAACTAAGTTAGTTAGATAATTTTGTAATTCTTGATAGTAAGTAGGAATAGTTCTTGATGAGAAAAGACCTTCGGTATACCTATAAAAGAGAACCGAAGGCATTGTAAGAAAGGTCGTTTATTTAGTAATATAAGTTTAAGTTAGGAATATCATGTACGGATCTTGTGTTCTTTCTATTGTCTATGTTGTTAAGTACAATCTTCCTAATTTATAACTAAGTAACGATCACGGTAATTACCGATTAATATAGTATATTTCCGTTCGTAAAACACAATTCCTTGTGAGAACGTTGAGTAGCGACGTTCACTCTTCTGTATCGGTAGTAGTTAGTAATTAGCCGATTAACACAGAAGAAATTTGGCACGCCCGGTTACATCTGCAATTAAGCAGAGAACAAATCGAATGGATGTCGTATGAAGAGGAGACACTGGTCGGTTATAAGCGCCCTCGTACAAGGTCAGTTACGAAGGCAGTGCAGGAAGCGTTCATTGCGCAAGAACAGCCGGAATCAAGCACAAAGTGGTCGAAACTTCCTGACTTATCCGACCAATTACCTTCAGACGAAAAACAGACGGAAGAGGTATCGTTTTACGACATTTGGGACGATATGCCTTATACTTATTCTAAGTTCCGGGAAGGAACAGATGCGGAAGCACATGTTAGGGATTTCTTAACGACATGGGAGATTAACCATGGAGCTCAGCGATTGTCGGCAGATGCCGAAGATAAGTCAAAAATTGCTGAGTTCGTCTTATCATTAGACGGATATTCCGCCAATTGGTTTGCGCAGAACGGTCTTCAAGGATTTCCATCCTTTGAAGTGTTAAATAGTAAATTTTTACAATTATTTCATCAACAAATTCCGCAGAAGGATTTGATTGCACAATTTTATGCGTTATATCAAGAAAAAAATGAAACAGTATCTCAGTTTGTGATACGATTTCAGAACTTACAGCTTCAGATTTCAAGGCCGATTCCGGATAATGAATTAAAAGAAGTCTTTCTAGAAGCTGTAAAAGAACCATTAAGGACGACATTGAAAGTGTTCGATTTTCGAAATCAGACTATCGAACAAGTAATTGATAAAGCAATAGAAATGGGTCGACCACCGGTCAATGTTCAGAGTATGGACATGTCGGCATTACAACGTACATTACCAACAATAGAGGAGTTACAATTTCGTCAAGCAGTTCAATGCACCACTTGTTTAAATACGGGGCATTCGGCAATTGAATGTACGTTAAGAACACATTGTACAATATGTCATTCAAAATTACATTCAGTAGAACAATGTGAATATAATCTACTTAATAAAACTACGGCGTCAGTACGACAAATTTTTACTGACAATGGTTACCAAAATAACACTAATTTGTTCAATGGTTATCAAAATAATAATTTTTCAGCAAAATGTACAACAAAATCCAACTTTTCAACAAAATACGGTTCTACAGCCAAATCAGATCTTTTCACAACAAAATATGCAACCCACTCAAGTGACTCGAGCATTTCAACCAGGTTTTGCTCAATCCAACCCACCATTCGTACAGAATCCGAATCAATATTTTCAACAAAATAATCAAAGTTTCCAACAAGGTAACCCACCATTTCAAGGGTTTCAACAGAACTGTCCGAATGTGCAACCGAATTCTGCATTTCAACCGGGTAATATGACCTTCCAACATAATACTCAAACCGTTCCACAAAATAATCAAATGTTTCAACAGAATAATTTTCCGCCAAATCAGGAGTTCGGGATAACACAAAATGTAGCACAACCAAATGATAATACCGAACAATTTAGGCAGAATCGGTATAAAAATAAGAAATTTTACAAACCAAAAGGTACACGTCAATTCCAACAAAACCAGAGTGGTAATGAAGAGCAGCATTTTAATAACGGCCAATTTGCACATGGAGAGACCGGTGGAACATTTGTACCCACTTGTTATATTTGTCGACAACTAGGCCATTATGCTAATCAATGTCCGATTAAAGGAAAGGGTTCAACAGTTAATATGGTAATACCGGAAGTTCAGCAAGTAACGACACGCAGCAAAAGCAAACAATCAGAGTGGGAAATTCAGGAAGAAGTTCGGAAGGCGGCAAAAGAATGGGTTGACGAAGCAAATCAAAGTAATGTGAATCGAATGTTACAAGACAATAACATTGACCAGAACATCGCTGTACAACAGTCATTGGGGAATAAGGAACAGGAAGAAACTTGGAAATTGTTGGCTGATTGCCAAGTGTCATTGTCACTTACGGGCCTACTTAAGTTAGTACCAAGGTTTACAGAAAAAGTGGCAACATTAATTGCATATAAAGGTTCCGAACAAATAGCAGTACACTACAATCAGCCAAGTAATAACCCTTCGATCATGGATGAATAGAATCCGTCGATTAAGGTAATACTTTACGGGCAAGAAATCGGAAATGTGATTATAGATGGAGGCTCGGGAGTTAATGTGATTAACAAAGCTACATGTGAAAAACTAGGAATCACGGAATGGGAAGCATGTCCGTTTTGGTTACGAATGGCAGATACAAGTACGGTACGACCGATTGGTTTGCTTCGACAACTGGATGTAATAATCGAGGGACACAATTTTCAGATTTCGGCAGTAATTTTGCAGTTAGAAACACAGGGAGCATACCCCTTGTTATTGGGGAGACCATGGTTAAAGACAGCTAATATCAAACAAAATTGGAAACAAAATGTGCTAACATTTAGGAAAGGAAAAACTAAGGTCAGGATTCCGACGCACAACAAAGTGACAACAAGCAAACAGAGTTTACCTGTACATGCAGAAGCAGTTAATATGATGGAAGGATTGGACGAGGAAGAAGAAAGTCAGTATTTTAATGATAATCAGAAAATCATCCCTCTATTTGAGGTAGATATTTTGCAAGCATTAACACCATATGTAGACTCACACGAAGAAGTGCCAATAGATGAGCAAACAATGAAAGAAATACGAATGCAACAAGAAGCTACAGATAAGGAAATGAAGGTATCTCAGAGAGTGCAAGCCTCAGCATTAGAGGAGATCGATTTGGCAGGAGTAGAGGATGGTGAAAGAAAAACAGTCTTGATTGCTAGAGATTTGGCGGAAAATGACAAATGGACATTAACAACATTACTATTACAATATAAAGATGTTTTTGCATGGTCGTTTGACGATATGAAAGGTCTGGATCCCGCTTTTTGTCAACATCAAATCAATTTGCATAAAGATGCAAAGCCAGTACAACAACGTAGGTACAGGTTGAATCTGAATTATGCTATCAAAGTAAAAGAAGAAATCGATAAACTCTTAAAAGTAGGATTTATTCGACCCGTCAAAAAAATCAACATGGCTGAGTCCGATAGTAGTAGTCCCGAAAAAGAATGGGAAAATTCGCGTATGTGTGGATTACAGAAAATTGAATGCAGCGACAATTACGGATGCGTTTCCGTTGCCATTCACAGATGGGATATTAGATGCAGTAGTTGGACATGAAATTTATAGTTTCTTGGATGGGTTCAGTGGGTACAACCAAGTACGGATGAATCCGGAAGATCAGGAAAAGACAGCTTTTGTCACAAAATGGGGTGTCTTTGTGGCAGTAGTAATGATGTTCGGTTTAAAAACAGCTCCAACTACATTTCAGCGGGTAATACAGGAAATATTCGGGGAATATATTCCAGCGTTCATGCAGGTGTTTTTAGATGATTTTGCGGTATATAGTCGGAAAGCTGATCATTTTGAGCATTTACGGCTATGTTTAGAAAAATGTTGAAAAGGGCGTCTTAGCTTAAATCCAGCTAAATGCGCATTCGGAGTAATGAGTGGTATGTTATTTGGGCATATTGTCAGTCAAGAAGGGATTGCAGTGGACCCAGACAAAGTTAAAGCAATTATTGAGGCAACACCACCGACAAATGCTAAAGCTCTAAGTAGATTTTTGGGTCAAATTCGGTGGCACAGTAGAATGATGAGATATCTAGCAGACATTGCTATTCCGTTACACACAGCAGTACACACAGTTCCTTTTATATGGACAAGTATAGAACAAGATGCATACGAATGTCTCAAGAAGATGCTGACAAAGGTTCCGGTAGTCCAACCACCGGACTGGAACAAACCATTTCATGTTTTCGTCGATGCGTCGGACATTGCCATAGGTAGTGCTTTAATGCAATTATCCGAACCAAACTCGTATAGGCCGGTATACTATGCCAGTAGGAAACTTTCGTCGGCCGAAAGAAACTATTCAACAACCGAAAGAGAAGCTTTGGGAATGATATATAGTGTGAACAAATTTCGACATTACCTTTTGGGTAAGAAATTTACATTTCATGTGGATCATTCGGCTCTACTGTATCTAGTTTCCAAACAAGAATTGACAGGCAAGTTAGCCAGATGGACGTTATTGCTTCAAGAGTTTGAATTCAACATTATACATCGACCAGGAGCACAGCACGCGATTGCTGACTATCTCAGTCGGCTTGAATCTGGAGAAGAAGCGGTTGGTGTTAAAGATGATTTTCTAGATACTCAATTATTTCGGGTTGAGACAGTAAAAGCACAAGAAATGAATGAGGAAAAAGAGGATGAATGGATTTCCGAAATGACGATATTTCTATCAACAGGAATTCCGGCCGAACACATGTCGACAGATGAAAGAAAAAGAATTGCAGTACGAAGTCAAAATTTTTGTTTATTTAATGACATGTTGTATCATAAAGGAGCGGATGGAATATGGCGAAGGGCAGTACGGAAATTTGAAAAATTAGCCATATTAACAGAGTCACATTGTGGAATTGCTGGCGGTCATTACGCAGGAGAAGCAACGGCTAGAAAAATATGGAATAGCGGGTTATGGTGGCCAACGGTGATGAAAGATGCTAACGAATACTGTAAGAAATGCGATTTGTGTCAAAGAATGGGGCAACCGACCGAAAAGGATCGAATGCCTTTTCAACCGGTTTTACCTCTTGAGCCATTTCAGAAATGGGGCTTAGATTTTGTTGGCCCATTCAAACCAGCAGCTGCAAGAACCGGTAATCGATATATCATAATTGCGACTGACTATTGCACAAAATGGGTTGAAGCAAAAGCTCTCAGAGACAATACAACAACATCCACAACAAAATTCCTGTATGAAAATATATGGTGTCGATTCGGTTGCCCAATAGAATTACTAACTTTTACATGCCTTGTGCCTCCTTTTATACTGTTCTTAGGAGTACTCCTGAAGTTTCTAGAATGTTTCAAAGAAATATGGAATATACATCAATTTTCTATAGTAAAACTTAAATAAAAATAATATCTTTTATATTACAACATATACTAGTCTAATGGTTAAGAGCTCGCCCCATGTAACATAAGGTCATGGGTTCGAGTCTTGCCATATCATGACACTATCCCCCCTTAAAATGATGAATGTCACGAGTCACTTTGGATTGAGAACCCAGTTTGTTTGGATATTGACGATGGAATTCTTCAAGAAGAGCATGAGCATTGGTCACATTCTCTATTGGTTCCCAAGCTCACTAGGACTATATCCTAGCCAATCGACTAAATAGTAGAGCTTGTTGCGAACAATCTTGGAATCGAAGATGGTGGCAACCTCGTACTCAAGTTCATCTTCAAGTTTGATTGGGGGTGGAGGCTGTTTAATACGACCTGGGATGGTGCTATCTTGATAGGGTTCGAGGAGAGAACTATGAAACACCGGATGTATCCGAAGTTGTGGAGGTAGATCGAGATGAAAAGCGACATCATTAATTTTTCCGATAATACAGAAAGGACCTAATCGCTGATAATCCAACTTCTCGCATGGGTGAGTAGTCTTGATGTGTCGTCGTAGTAGCCATACCCGATCTCCAATGTTAAAATTGGATGGAAGCCGATGACGATCCGCGTAAACCTTGTGTGTCTGTTGAGCTTGTTGTAGATGAGTAGATAAATCCTCTTGGAACTTGCATAACTGCTCCAAACGATCCTTTGTGCAAGGATTTGTGGGTAACTTTGGGGTTTCAAATACACACCACCGTGGGTGACAACACGTATAAGCATAAAATGGTTATTATACGCAAATTCGGCGAAGTGGAGAATATCCACTCAGTCATCTTGATGATAGCTTAGAAAGCACCGAAGATACTACTGCTCCAGTGTTTGATTTGTTCGTTCTGCTTGGCCGTCTATTTGCGGGTGGTAGCCAGAGGAGAGGTTACAAGTGACCTTGAGCATTTTAAAGAGGTTCTTCCTAAATTTCGAGACGAACTGGGGTCCACAGTCGCTGATGATACTATTGGGAAGGCCATGATGCCGACATACTTCACACATGACAATTTCAGCGGTTTCCTCACTAGAGATTTCCTTAGTACATGGCAGGAAATGGGCCATCTTCGTATATCGATCTACTACTGTTAAGATCACATCGAATCCCTTAGAGACCGGAAGATCTGTGATGAAATCTAGAGCAATGGATTGCAATGGATTTGCAATGGATTGTCACAGCTTGCTTGGAATTGGTAATGGTTCTAATAAACCATATGGATGATGCCTTGGCATTTTTGCTCTGCAACATGTATCACAAGTCCGAACAAAATCTTCGACAAATTGTCGCATATGGGGCCACCAGAGTGATCGTTGTACTAAATGTAATGTTTTAATACTACCAAAATGCCCAGTTGTATATGTGTCATGATAGTTTTGGACTACTCAAAGGCGACAAGAACCATTAGGAACATACAAGAGTTTCTTAAAGAATAGTAATCCATCATGACATTCAAATTGTCGATAGTTCGTACCTGGTTGTTGCGACTGTGAACAAGATGCTTGAGAGGGATCAATTTATGCTAGAATGGCTTGGGCGAAAGCATCAGTCTTCGAGTCCTCACGTATGGTATCGATAACGTGGGAATCTAAGGGCATACCGAGACTTGCGTTGCTTGCAATCGTGCCGGTCCAAGGATTACTTGCTTTTGGTTATTGCAAGTTGGCTCGCCAGGATGCGGTGCTAGATACGAGTGTCATGATAATGCATCTACCTTCCCTTGTTGCTTCCCCGGATGATATGTAATTTTGAAGTTGAAATGAGTGAGGAATTGGGTCCACCGAGCTTGACGTCGATTTAACACACGAGCATTCTGAAAGTAGGCAAGGTTTTTGTGATCACTGAATACAATGACTTGATGAGAAGATCCCTCTAGAAAATGCCTCTATTGCGTAAAAGATTCCACTATTGCTAAAAGCTCCTTATCATGAATTTCATAGTTGATTTCAATGGCGTCAAACTTACGTGAGTGTAAAGCCACAGGATGGAGTTTTTCATCATCCCCTTGTTGTGACAAAATGCTACCCAAGGCGAAATCCGACGGGTCTGCTTCGATAATAAATGGTCTTTCTGGATCAACATGAGCTAGAATAGGAGCTGATGTAAATGCCTTCTTAAGACTCTCAAAAGCCATGTCTGCTTCTTCAGACCAAACGAATGATTGTCCCTTCCTGGTAAGTTATGTGAGAGGCAGAACAAGCTTTGAGTAATCCTGTATAAACTTGCAGTAGAAATTGGCAAAGCCTAAAAAGCATTGCACATCTCGCAATGAATGTGGAGTTTGCCACTCTACCACCGTTTTGACCTTAGTTGGATCCATGGAGATGCCTTCCGGGGAAATGACATAGCCTAGAAATTCTACCTGGTTGCACTCGAAACTACATTTTTCCAGCTTTGCATAAGGACCATGTTCTCGAAGTCGTTTTAGTACTAATAGTACCTGAGAATCATGCTCTTCTTCGGTCTTCGAATAAACCAGTAGATCATCCAAATAGATGATCAAACAAATATCCAAGACATCTTGGAATATATCATTTGCCATGTGCTGGAAGACTGTTGGCGCATTAGTGAGGCTGAATGGCATGACCGTATACTCGAAGTGCCCATATCTAGTGCAAAACACGATCTTCCATTCATCTCCTGGTCGGATCCGTATGAGGTTATATGCTCATCGTAAGTCGATCTTTGTGAAGAACCTTGCACCATTGATCCGTTCTAAAAGACTTGAGATAAGGGGAAGTGCATACTTATTCCTGATGGTGACCTTATTCAAGCCACGATAATCTACGACGAGACGAAGTGATCCATCCTTTTTCTTGACGAAGAAAATGGGTGTGCCAACTGGAAATTTCGAATGTCGAATGAAACCATTTGCCAAATTCTCCTCTATATAGGCTCAAAGGACTTCTAGCTCGGTTGGTGACAAATTGTAGATCGGTCCCCATGGTGGCTCTTTTCCCGGTTGTAAATCGATGGGGCAATCATACGGTCGATGGTGAGGAAGCGTATTGGCTTGTACTTTGTCGAACACATCGGCATATTGACGATACTTCTCTGGAAGTTGAACGGTGGACTCCTCTTTAGTGGTGTTGGAGGGTTTTACTAATACTGCGAAGAGAAACATTTCTTCCTTGCGCCCTTCCTCACGCAACTGATGTAGCGAAATGGTTGCAATCTTATGAGTAGATCCTTGGGTTTGTCGTTACTAGATTTCTCCTGTTCTCCAATCTATGTCTGGGTTATGTAATTTGAACCATGGTAATCCCAAAACAATGGGATGTTCTAGGATACTAATGATATTAACGGATACTACACATGCTAAATTATCTAGGACAATATTAAAGGGCTCTGACTCTTCTATTATATTTCCAGAAGCAATGGGACGACCATCAATGACTACTACAGAGGCTAGACACGGGAGTTTTCTTAGGGATATCTAATGAGCTTGAGCAAAATTCCTATCCATGAAGCAAGAATTAGCTCCGGAATCTACGAGTGCTGAGACATGTACTAGAGAGGTACTTTTAGTACTAACTATTACTTGGGCTAAGAACAGATTGCTAACTTGATTAGAGGGAATGGAACCACTAATGGGTTGCACAGATCTAGGGCTGTCCAACCAAACGGCTCCAATTTTGGTTGGACTTAGTCGTTTAACTCTTATTCTAACTAACTAAGGACATCAAATTTGTTCAATAGATTTGGGCTATTTGTACTATTAGGACGATCAGATAGTTCTACTGAAATAGACTCAGGTTTAGTACAATTAGAACTAACGACTATTTGGTTTACTTGTCTTCTTGGCTTATGGGGACAGTTCATTGCAATATGCCCTGGTCCACCGCAATAAAGACATAGTCGATTTGCTCGGCGTTGTTGCTTTTGACCCTTCCGATAATGGTCCACGACGATGTGTAGTGTCAACTTCCATCGGAGTTGTAGTATTCACTAGAGAAGCATTATATGACTCCCTTGGAAAAGGTTTTGCTACCACTGAGGCATAGGTGGGCTCTGATCTTTCCCTTGGCATCTGGTATTGATGTTCCTTGACATCGTTACATAGACCATAACAAAAATGCTCCATTAGGACTTGGTCATCCTAGGGGATATCGGAGGCAAGTAGGTGGAAATCTACAACGTATACGGAGGCTGGACAATCATCTTGACGTAATTGTCGGATTTTGTTGATTGTTGTCCTTATGTTGTCAGTATCTCCAAAACAGGCTTTAAACTCACTTAAAAACTCTTCAAAATTGTTTAGTAAAGGAGATTCCTTTTCTAACAACGGTGGGATATCGGGAAGGATGCATTTGAATGAATAATCATACCTGATCAAGGAATCCTCTAAACTACGATCGCATTCCATCGAATTTCATGGGAAGGCCGATCTTGGGTTCTTTATGAATCCCTTGCGTACTCGGTCCTTGTTGTTGCATCACCACTATGGTTGCTTCGAGTTGTTGCACGCGTAACACTAGTTCTCCATGTTGTTGTTGTGTTTGCTACTTCTCTAAGGAGATTTGTTGAAGATCCCCCAACAGTAGTTGATTTTCTTGTCCCAATGCGAAAAACTTCTCTTTCAAGCATTGCAAATCCGAAAAAACGGATTGATATTCTTCAGCACTAACAATGGCCATAGTATGAGAGAAAAGAGGAATAAGAGATTAGTATGAAGGGAGGGAGAAGTAAGAAGATAAAGGAAGAGAAGGAATGAGACGAAAATTGGTTCAAACTATCGGGAACAGTACTAAGACAGAGAAGGAATTAGTACTAAAAAGATGAGGATTTGTACTAAGGGTGGTGTAGAACTCTCGAGAGAAGGAAAGAGTGAGTGTGTGAGAGAGAGAGATCGGGAGAGAGAGAAAGAGAGAGAGAGAATGATGATAACGAAAGATATATATTATGTTAAGAGAATATACAATAGTAGCTAGGAGGCTTAAGACTGGCGTTGAACCGATTTGGTTCGAAATAATGCCTTGTGCCTCCTTTTATACTGTTCTCAGGAGTACTCTTGAAGTTTCTAGAATGTTCTAGAGAAATCTAGAATATACATCAATTTTCTAAAGTAAAAATTAAATGAAAATAATATTCTTTGTATTATAACATATAGTCTAATGGTTAAGAGCTTGACCCATGTAACATAAGGTCATGGGTTCGTGTCTTGCCATATCATAACCAAGAAGAATGACAAGGTTAGGGTATGTGTGGACTATTGAAAATTAAATCCGGCCACGATGATAGTTGCATGTTCGTTACCATTACAGATGGAGTTCTTGATGCAGTAGCAAGCCATGAAATATATGTACTTTTCTGGATGGATTTAGTAGTTATAACCGGGTTCGGATGCACCCCAATGATCTGGAAAAGACAGTGTTCGTCATCGAATGGGGAGTATTTGTAGCAGTTGTGATGATGTTCGGCCTGAAAACAACTTCGGCTACATTTCAAAGGGTCATTCAAGAAACTTTTGCAGATTATATACCAGCATATGCAAGTATTTTTGGATGATTTTGTAGTTTACAACAGGTGAACCGATCACTTCGAACATCTTCAATTATGTTTAGAAAAGTGTCGATAGGGAAGATTGAGTTTGAATCCAACAAAATGTGCATTCGGGGTGACAAGTGGAATGCAATTAGGACATATTATCAGTCAGGAGGGGATTGTTGTCAATCCCAACAAGGTGAAATCAATAATTGAGGCACCACCACGAACAAACGCTAAAGCATTAAGCCGTTTCCTGGGCCAAATTAGATGGCATAGTCGAATGATTCGGTATTTGGCCAATGTAGCAACACCTCTCCACACGGCGGTGCATAAAATGCCATTTCAGTGGTCGACAACAAAACAAGACGATTACGACTGTCTTAAGAAAATGCTAACTAAGGTACCAATCATCCAACCGCTTGACTAGGCAAAATATTTTCATGTTTTTGTCGACGCATCAGATATCGCTTTGGAAGTGCCCTAATGCAATTATCAGAGCCGAACTAGTATAGACCAGTCTACTATGCAAGTTGGAAGTTGTCGGTTGCCAAGCGCAACTATTCGACAACCAAAAGGGAGGCTATTCATATGATATATGAAAAATGCAAGTTGGAAGTTGTCGGTTGCCAAGCGCAACTATTCGACAACCAAAAGGGAGGCTATTCATATGATATATGAAAAGAATGGCGTGCGGAAGCAATATAGGAAAACCGAACAACAGAAAACGCAGGTTTAATGGAAAGCTTAGGTTTTCACAGTGCGCACAAGAGAGACAGAGAGAGAGTAACACAAGAACTTAATTTCGAAAAATAATACTCAATCTGTACATAGGATGTGCTCAGTGAGCACTTTTATACAAGCCCTGACAATGGGCTGACACAAGTACTGACAGTATTTGACTGCTCATAAATGAGCCTCGACACTCACTTCCAAAACTATTCCTTACGAGGAATATCTTTCAAACGGCCTCGCGATTTACGCACCACTACGACCATGTTATGCGTACCGATTTTACGCACCCAGTCTACGCACTAGTTACGCATCGTATTACGCACAAATGTTGAGCTTGTCTCTCAACACTCCCCCTCAAGCTCAACTTGAGGTTCTGCCTGCTCTGCCGGACCTACGCTCCAGCTTCTCCTAGCTCCACGCCTCGCTCGCGCTCCACGGCCTGTTCGACTCCGCGCGCTTTGACCCTTCTAGCTTGCTTGTCTGCTCCCACGGCCCTTCGCAGGTCCCTTGCTATCGCCGTGTTGGTGCTTCTCCTGCTGCCTTCTTTTCCGCCTGCTGCCTTCTTTTCCGCTTGGCCCTTAGTTGATTTAGTGTATCTGAATCAAACATCCGAACCGACTCGGCTACCTCCGATCGGTTTTCGGTCTCGTCCGAGTTGGCTATCTCCAACTCGTCTCCAGTCTTCTCACCCTTGACGGCGTCATCTCCCCCATGCCTGGTTGGCTTTGGCTCTTTCTTTCGGCTACTCCCCTTGTGTCCGCTTTTGGACTCTTCCGCGGATCCGCTCTCGGCTTCTTCAACCGATCCGAGGTCTTTTCCGCTCCTTTGCTGCTCCCTTTCGTGGTCATCTGGGACGTTTCTCCCCCTCAAGTTTGGCACGTCGAAGTGACGCAACCCAAGCGCACCTGAAAATTTCCGCAACTTGTCCAGACCAAGAGGCTTGGTGAAGATGTCGGCGGTCTGCCGATCTGTCGGAACATATTGAAGTTCGACTTCACCAGAAAGGACATGCTCACGGACAAAATGGTAGTGCACCTCAATATGCTTGGTCCGTGCGTGGAAGACGGGGTTATTCGCGAGTTGGATGCTGCTGAGGTTGTCGTAGTAGATCGTCGTTGGATCGGACACCTCCACCTGCAGATCCTTAAGTAGCCGCTTCAACCATATGGCTTCGCATGTTGTGACAGCCGTTCCTCTATACTCGGCTTCAGTGCTCGACAGTGCAACTGTCGGCTGCTTCTTGCTACTCCACGCTATCGCGGCACTCCCAAGAGAGAACGCATGTCCGGACGTGGATCAGTGTGTTAAACACGGTGCTCGGCCACAACCGAGGAATAGGATCAACTCACACAGAAAACGGGAAATACCAAGATGCACGAAGACAATAGAGAGAAAAGTACACAGGATGTTTTACGTGGAAAACCCTAAATGGGAAAAAAAACCACGGAAGTCCTCAAACTCCAACTATCACTATGAACAGAGATGTACAATGGTGAAGCCACAAGGCAACAACCTTGAGCTCACTGTCTTCGCCAACAGGCGGCGGTAATACACAGAGGCAACGACCTCTTCGTCTTTCTCTCTCTCTCTCTCTCTCTCTCTCTCTCTCTCTCTCGGCTGCTCTCTTCACTCTCTCTAAGTGGAAAACAGAAAATGAGCAACAACAGCTAAACTGTTTGCCCTAAGTCATATTTATACACATATGACTTTCGGGCTATTTACAAATATAGTCTCCGCATCCGGATCTCTCTCCGGGTACATTCATCATCCGGCTCCGTAGCCGGGGTCTTCGTCATCCGGCTCCGTAACCGGGGTCTTCATCATCCGGCTCCGTAGCCGGGTCTTCGTCATCCGGCACCGTAGCCGGGGTCATCTCTTCGTCATCCGGCTCCGTAGCCGGGGTCTTCATCATCCGGCTCCGTAACCGGGTACTCTTCATCCTCCGGTTCCGTAACCGCAACCAGGCCTGCCGTCATTCATCTCCGGACATCCCATCCGGAGGGACCGAAAATCCCAACAAACTCCCCCTTCACTTCGGCATGGGATGTCTCTCCAATCCAATCCTCTTCCGGCATGCTTCCAGCTTGTCGGGTGTAAGTACCTTGGTCAGCATATCCGACCCGTTCTCGTCCGTGTGGATCTTCGTCAGCACGAACTCCTTGTCTTCTATCCTTTCCCGGATCCAGTGGTATCTACGCTGGATGTGCTTCATCCGGGAGTGATAGGCCGCATTCTTCGCAAGGTGGATGGCACTCTGACTGTCGCAGTAGAGTCGGTACTCCTCCTGCCGGATACCGAGCTCTCTAATGAAGTCCTTCATCCATATTATTTCCTTGCCGGCTTCAACGGCCGCCATGTACTCCGCCTCCGTGGTTGACAACGCAACCGTCTTCTGCAACCTCGACTGCCATGAAACAGCTCCCCCTGCATACGTCATCACATACCCTGATGTGGACCGGCTGGTATCTGCATCGGCCGACATATCCGAATCGGTAAAGCCGTCGAGTTCGGGCTTACCGGAGCCGAATCGGAGGCATACGTTTGCCGTGCCCTTCAGGTATCGGAGTATCCACTTGGCCGCGTTCCAGTGCTCTTTGCCGGGATTGCTCATGTACCGGCTCACCACTCCGACTGCATATCCTATGTCCGGTCTTGTACACACCATTGCGTACATCAAGCTTCCGACGGCAGAGGCATATGGTACTTTCATCATGTCCTCCTTCTCAGCCTTTGTCTTGGGGCTTTGCTTGCTGGACAACTTGCAGTTTGCTGGGAGGGTTGACCCGACCGGTCTTGCTTCCGACATGTTGAACCGGTGAAGCACCTTTGTCACGTACTTCTCCTGTGACAGCCACAACTGCTTCTTCTTCCGGTCCCGGATGATGTGCATCCCTAGTATTTGCCTCGCCGGACCCAGGTCCTTCATTGAGAAGGTTCGGTGAAGCGCTTTCTTCAGCATCTGTATCTTGACCTGGTCCCGTCCGACGATCAACATGTCGTCCACGTACAGGAGGAGTATTAGAAAGTCTCCTCCTTCGAACTTCTTTACAAACACGCAGTGATCGGACTGCGTTTTGTGGTACCCTTCGTCGGTCATGAAAGAGTCGAACTTCCGGTACCATTGCCGGGGAGCCTGCTTCAGTCCGTAAAGGCTCTTCTTCAACCGGCATACCAGGTGCTCCTTCCCTTTCTTCTCGAATCCTTCCGGTTGCTGCATGTAGATCTCTTCTTCGAGGTCACCGTGAAGGAATGCCGTCTTCACGTCCATCTGTTCTACCTCGAGGTCCATGCTTGCCGCTATGCTCAGCACCGTCCGGATGGAGGTCATCTTCACTACCGGGGCAAATATCTCGTCGAAGTCGACGCCCTTCTTCTGCTGAAACCCCTTCACCACGATCCTGGCTTTGTATCTCGGGGGATTTCCGGCATCTCCCGGTTTCAGCTTGAACACCCACTTGTTTCGAAGTGCCCGCTTTCCTTTCGGCAACTCCACAAGTTCATATGTGTGGTTCTCATGCAGGGAATCCATCTCCTCCTGCATGGCACTTAACCACTTGCGGCTATGGGTGTCAAGCTTTGCTTCTTCAAAACTCTCCGGCTCCCCCTCGTCGGTTAGCAGCACGTGCTCTGGTTCCGGAAATCTCCGGGGGCCCCTTCTCTCTCTTAGAGGATATCTCCGTTCCGGAGCTTCGGTAACCGGCTCCTCCGTTTCCTCTTCATCCGAATCCATTTCGGGATCGGGGCCAGTTCCGGTATCAGTTTCATCTTCTCGGCCGGTTCTTTTTCTTCACCGTCTTCGGCCGGATCCTCGGGTGCTAACCGGTCCCTTGCCGGTCGGGGCTGCTCCTCGTAGAGTTGATCCTCACCGGACGACTTGGAGCTCTTCATCTTCTTCTCCGACTCCTAGTCGGCGAGTGTCTTGTCCTCCATGAAGATGATATCACGACTCCGGAATATCTTTTTGTCGACCGGGTCCCACACTCGGTAGCCGAACTCGTCGTCGCCGTAACCGAGGAATATGCATGGCCGGGTCTTTGGGTCTAGCTTTCCTCTCCGGTCCTTTGCCACATGCACATATGCGAGACACCCGAACACCTTCAGATGCCGGTAGGATACTTCCCTACCGGTCCATACTCTCTGCGGCGTGTCTCCGTCCAAAGGTACTGAGGGTGATCTGTTTATCACGTATGTCGTCGTCGACATTGCCTCAGCCCAAAACCCCTTGGGTAATTTCGCATGCGCCAGCATACTCCGGACCCTCTCCATTATGGTCCGGTTCATCCTCTCGGCCAGCCCGTTCAGTTCCGGCGTCTTCGGCACAGTGAACTCGAGCCGGATTCCCTTCGAGCGACAGTACTCTTCGAACTGCCCCCGGTATTCCCCTCCGTTATCCACTCGTATCGCTTTCAGCTCCTTGCCGGATTCCCTTTCCACTCTCGCGTGGAGTTCTTTGAAGACGGACAATACTTGGTCCTTTGTCTTCAACGGTGCCGTCCACAGCTTCCGGCTATGGTCATCTATGAATGTTACGAAGTACTGGGCTCCGCCATGTGACTTCGTTTCTACCTGACACACATCAGTGTGTACCAACTCCAATGGTACACTACGTCTCGTCGGTGGCCTTGAGTGGAAGGAGGTTCGGTTCTGTTTACCGGCCAGGCAATCGGTGCACTTCTCCAGGTGCACATGCTTCACTGGAATAAGGTTGTCTTCTGCAAGCCTCTTCATCCCCTTCTCACTCATGTGACACAGTCTCTTGTGCCACAGCTCACCGGCAGTATCGGCTGCCACGTTCAGCTCCTCCGGACATAGCCGGGAATTCATCAGGTAAAGTGTGTTGACCTTCCGAGCCCGAGCCACTATCAGGCTCCCTTTGCTGAACTTCATGACACCGTTCCGGATGCTACCCGTGTAGCCTTCATCGTCTAGCCTCCCGGCCGAAATCAGGTTCAATCGGACCTCCGGAACGTGTCGTACATCCTTCAGCAGCATCTTGCATCCGGTTGATGTCATCAGCCACACGTCTCCTATGCCAGCAATCCGACATGTGCCTTCATTTCCCATCCGGACACAGCCGTGCTCACCGGCTGTGTAGGATGAGAAGTATTTCTTCTCCGGGGTCAGGTGGAACGACGCTCCGGAATCGACCACCCAGGTCATCTCTACACCGGCAAGGTTCAGCTCCCTCTCTTCGGTAATGAGCATTATCTCTTCTTCACTTGCCGCGAGTGCCGTCGTTCCTTTCCGGTCCTGCCCTCGCCGATCCGGACCTCTCCGGTCCGTGGCTCCCCGGTATGCACCGTTTCTCTCCGGTGACTTCTTCAAATCGGTGTCGTCGGCTCCGTTGTCCTTTCGGTAATGCCGACAATTCTTCCGGAAGTGCCCCGGCTTCCCACAGTGGAAGCATGTGGGTCTTCCTCTTGACTGTGACCGGGTCCCCGACTTCTCCCGTCTTTGCGGACTCCGGTTCCATTGTCTTCCCTGATCCGATTCGGTAAGCAGCATCTTCGGATCGGAAACCGGTTCTTTATCTCTCCGACGCGCTTCTTCGTTCAAAATGCTTGTCTTTACCGTTTGTAGAGACAAGTTATCTTCGGTGCAGGAGGTGCTGAGAGTCACCACCAAGTTCTCCCAGCTTTCCGGCAATGTACACATCAGAATGATGGCTTGCATTGCATCCTCCAACGGGAACTTGATCGCCGCAAGCTGGTTCACGAATCCCATGAATGTGCTCACGTGTTCCACCATATTCTCGCCGTCCCGGTACTTGAGGTTCACTATCTTCCTCATCAGGGAGGTCCGGTTCAACGCATTCTTCCTCTCGTAGAGGCCCGACAGCTTCTTCCACATCTCATATGCGTTGGTGTCGTTCGCCACATGTTGCAGAACACTTACATCTACATATTGCCGGATCGTCGCTACGGCTTTCCGGTTCAGGAGCTTCCACTCCGACTCTATTACCCCCTTGGGTATCTCGGCATTGTCGATCGGTTCGTACAGGTCTCGGACGATGAGAAGGTCTTCCATCTTTATCTTCCAGTCGGCATAGTTCTGTGAGTTCAACACCATCATGCCCGGAGGCCCACTACCGCCGCCTTCCATTTTCTGTGTTACCGTCGCTCTGATACCACTTTGTTAAACACGGTGCTCGGCCACAACCGAGGAATAGGATCAACTCACACAGAAAACGGGAAATACCAAGATGCACGAAGACAATAGAGAGAAAAGTACACAGGATGTTTTACGTGGAAAACCCTAAATGGGAAAAAAAACCACGGAAGTCCTCAAACTCCAACTATCACTATGAACAGAGATGTACAATGGTGAAGCCACAAGGCAACAACCTTGAGCTCACTGTCTACGCCAACAGGCGGTGGTAATACACAGAGGCAACGACCTCTTCGTCTTTCTCTCTCTCTCTCTCTCTCTCTCGGCTGCTCTCTTCACTCTCTCTAAGTGGAAAACAGAAAATGAGCAACAACAGCTAAACTGTTTGCCCTAAGTCATATTTATACACATATGACTTTCGGGCTATTTACAAATATAGTCTCCGCATCCGGATCTCTCTCCGGGTACATTCATCATCCGGCTCCGTAGCCGGGGTCTTCGTCATCCGGCTCCGTAACCGGGGTCTTCATCATCCGGCTCTGTAGCCGGGTCTTCGTCATCCGGCACCGTAGCCGGGGTCATCTCTTCGTCATCCGGCTCCGTAGCCGGGGTCTTCATCATCTGGCTCCGTAACCGGGTACTCTTCATCCTCCGGTTCCGTAACCGCAACCAGGCCTGCCGTCATTCATCTCCGGACATCCCATCCGGAGGGACCGAAAATCCCAACACAGTGATCAACGACATTGCCGGCCCAGTCGGCATCAGTGTAGCCGACCAACTGTGGGGCTATATCGGTCCGATATAGCAGTCCGCGGTCCTTAGTGCCGCTTGCGTACCGCAGTACGCGTTGCGCACATTGAAGATTCTCCTCGGTAGGTCGCGCCATGAACTGACTGATCACCCCGACCGGATAACTGAGATCGGGTCGGGTGATGGTCAAGTAGACAAGGCTTCCGACAACTTGTCGGAACTTTGTCGGATCACAAACCTTGCCGGAATTGGGGCGAAGCTTGACAGTTGTGTCCAAAGGAGTCGAGACGGACTTACAATTTGCCATCCCGAATTTGAAGAGCATATTCAACGCGTAATGACGTTGGCGGATTAGTATGCCTTCGGGGGTGCGGATCACTTCGATCCCGAGGAAGTAATGAAGGTCCCCCAGATCCTCCATGTCAAATGATGCCGCAAGCTAGAGCTTCACGCGGTTGATCTCACCTAGGTCGGCGCCGGTGATGACCAAGTCATCAACATAGAGTAAAATACTGACCGGCCCAAGTCGACCTTTCCGAATGAACAACGAGGAGTCCGATTTTGACGTCGCAAAGCCCATCCGACGGAACCGATGCGTGATTTTTGCATTCCAGGCACACAGGGCTAGCTTCAGTCTGTAAAGGGACTTCTTCAATCGGCATATTGCTGACGTGTTCGGTTCGGAGTGAAATCCGGGGGGCTGTACCATGTACACTTGGTCCTCAATCTCACCTTGCAGGAATGCATTCTTTACATCCATCTAATGTAGGTGCCACCCCTTGGCCGCGGCTACTGCGAGCAAAACACGGATGGTCGTCATCTTTGCGACCGACGCGAACGTCTCATCGTAGTCGATGCCGTGTTTCTGCGCGTAGCCTTTTGCCACTAACCGGGCCTTGTCTCGGTTGACCGAGCCGTCGGTGTTGCACTTGACCTTGTACACCCAACTACATCCGATCAGCTTCACACCCTTTGGTGCGTCAACCAGATCCCAGGTCTCGTTTTCCGCCAATGCGTGCATCTCTTCCTCCATCGCGGCGCGCCAATTCGCGTCCTTCGCCGCTTCTGCGTAGCTCCCCGGCTCACGCACTTCCGCTACACAGGTCATGTACGCATAGTGATGCGCCATGTACTCGTTGTATCCAAACCGCACAACTGGGTTCTTTTGGCGGGTAGATTGGTGTAATCGGTCATTTGCCGATGTCGAGGTCTTCTCGGCCGACGCGGACTTCGTTCCTGATGGCCCATCGCCGCTTCCCTCGGAGTCAGACTCGCATCGGTCAGACTCATTCCTATCCGTGCCGGAATCCGACACCTTCTTCTTCCCTTTCTCTTCGCGCGTAAGCCGTCTCCTCGGTTTCCTACGCGGGGAATTCACGGCCGAGTCTCCACTACTCGTCGGCTCTTCATCGGATTGTTTGGAACGACTCAGTCGTCCATTCGGTTCACTTAACCGAAATGAAATCGGACTCTCTTCGGGGGTTCCGATTTCAGGCTCAGCCGGAGGCACCTCGGACTCGCTGTCGTCATCGTCAAAACTCGGATTGGAGGTGAGGTCCGGAGTCGGAGGCAAGTACCAGGACACGGACTCATCAAACACAACGTCGCGGCTCATGCGCGGTTGTTTGGTACGTGGGTTATAGCACTTATAACCCTTCTGCTCGTCCGAATAGCCGACCAAGATACACTTCTCGGCTTTTGCGTCCAACTTCCTCCTTTTGTCCTTCGGCACATGTACATACGCAATGCTACCGAAAACTCGTAAATGCCGCAAATTCGGCTTTATTCCAAAGTATAGCTCGTGCGCCGACACTTTTTCTCCGATCCGGTTCTGGATGTATACTGCAGTTCTTACCGCTTCGGCCCAATAGAACTTGGGCAAGCTCTTCTCCTCCAGCATTGCGCGTGCAACTTCCACAACCGACCGATTTTTTCTCTCGGCCACGCCGTTTTGCTCCAGCGTGTATCTACAACTAAATTTGCGCCGAATTCCCATCTGTTATAGATAGCCGTTAAATTGACCGGAAAAGTATTCTTTTCCGCCATCTGACCGCAATCACTTGATCTTTCTTCCTGTTTCCGTTTCCACGAACCCTTTGAGGTCCCGGAAACAGTCGAAGACTTCGCTTTTCCTCTCAATGAGGTAGATCCACGTGTGCCGTGTGTAGTCGTCGATGAAGGAGACAAAATATCGGCTCCCGCCAAGACTAACGTTTTGTGCCGGCCCCCACACATCAAAGTGTATCAAGTCTAACTTGTTCCGGCTCTGATTACGCTCATTTGGGAAAGGAAGTCGGTGTTGCTTCCCAAGCTGGCAGGCTTCACAAATTTGTGCCTTCCGGCCACTAAATTTTGGCAATCCAAACACCACTTGTTTCGATTGCAGGTCTTGAAGCCGCTGGTAGTTGACGTGGCCTATCTGTTTGTGCCATAAGTCGATGTCCGACTCGACTTTTTGTCCCTTCACGAACATTGCGGTGCCACCGTCAGTAGAGTCGAGGATAAACATCCTCCCATCTCTGCGCCCTTGCGCAATAATACGGCCTTCGTCCTCAATGAAGCACCCAAGATGTGTAAACCGAACCTGCATCCCCTCCTGGTTGACGATCTTCCCGACCGACACCAGATTCTTCGTGATGGTCGGGACATGTAACACGTTCATAAGTTTCCCTTTCTGCCCGACATGGCTCAAGGGAACTTCACCGACATTCGCGATCGGATGCGGAGTGTCGTCTCCAGTTGCGACTACTCCTGGTTGCGTCGGTTTCTCAAGGTATGAGAACCGAACCACTCCTTGTGGCATGTCATGTGGTTTGACGTGCCGGAGTCGACATACCACACCTCGTCTGATTTCGGGGTGGACTAGTTCATTGAGTTTGCTTTGTGTCTCGTCACGAAGACTGACCCTTTTCCGGTTTTTCCGGTTCCTTCGGCGTAGTGCGATCGCTGCCGATTTCCTTTGTCGGTATGTCCAGAACCAGACCTCTCCGACTCGGCATGCTTCTTCTAGCACTCGCTCTCCTTGTGGCCTTTCTTGCCACAGTACCAGCATTCCGTGGCGGATTTCCCTTTCTGGTTCTCGTCGCCTCGACTCCCCCTGTTTCCGGAGGGTCCGGAATTGTTGTCGGCATCACTTCGGTGCGTTCTTCCTTGATCCCGTCGGCCGCTTCCATCGCGTACCGACTCGCCTCGTCCGCCACGACCACGGGGCCTTTATCCCTCCGTGTACAACATCTTGCTGTCGGTGTGCGTGCTCGTCGATGCACCCGCGTGGTTCTCCTCTACCAGGAGCATCGACTGTAAGTCGAAAAAGGACGGCATATGCTCCCGAGTACACACTGCAGTTCGGAACGCCCCGAACTTCGACGCCTCCGAGATAGACCTGAACCATCTCGCTTTCCTCGATGTTCACATCGATGGAAGCTAAGGAGTCGCATATGTCCTTAATCCTCGAGGTATAGTTAGCCACCGACAAATTGCGTTGTTGTAGGTTGCTCAACTCCTGTCGAAGCTGAAGCTTCTTGGCTGTGGTGCTCGCGGCGAAAATCTTCTTTAGGTTTTCCCATGCACCCTTCGGCGTTTTTGCATCCCGAACGTAGCTTAGCAGTTGTTCACCCATACAAGACCCAAAGCAGTATAGCACTCTGCTTGCCGATTGTTCCCACGCTGGGAAGTCTTTGTGTGTCGAATCGGGTGCTGTGTCATTTGCTCCATCGACATAGCTCCAGTAACCATGTCCAAGCAGGTACTGGTGCATCTTGTAGGACCAAGATGTGTAGTTGTTTTTGTCGAGCTTCTCCGTTGGAAGCGAGCTAGCCATTCCTTTGTCCATCGGTTTTCTTGTTCTTCTTTGTTGGTTTATCCTTCAAGCAAAGTCAGCTGGAGAGGTTCTCAACCCTCGCGCTCTGATACCATGAAAAGAATGGCGTTCGGAAGCAATATAGGAAAACCGAACAACAGAAAACGCGGGTTTAATGGAAAGCTTAGGTTTTCACAGTACGCACAGGAGAGACAGAGAGAGAGTAACACTAGAACTTAATTTCGAAAAATAATACTCAATCTGTACATAGGATGTGCTCAATGAGCACTTTTATACAGGCCCTGACAATGGGCTGACACAAGTACTGACAATACTTGACTGCTCATAAATGAGCCTCGACACTTACTCCCAAAACTATTCCTTACGAGGAATATCTTTCTAACGGCCTTTCGGTTTACGCACCGATACGGCCTTTCTACGCACTGGTCTGCGTACCGGTTTTATGCACCCAGTCTACGCACTGGTTACACATCGTATTACACACAAATGTTGAGCTTGTCTCTCAACAATATACAATGTGAATAAGTTCCGACATTATTTATTGGGTCGAAAATTTACTTTCCATGTTGACCATTCCGCTCTACTATATTTGGTGTCAAAACAATCCTTGATTGGGAAGCTGGCTAGATGGACATTACTACTACAAGAATTTGAATTCGACATCGTTCATCGACTAGGGGTGCAACATGTTGTAGCCGACTGGATTCAGGAGAACCAGGTATCGGTGTTCATGATGACTTTCCGGATGCACAACTGTTTCGGGTGGAAGCTGAGAATACAACAGAAGTTGATGACGAAATCACTGACTTATGGATCACAAAAATGATGGTATTCCTTAGTATCGAATTACCTCATGAGGGCATGTCACCTGATGAACGAAACGACTAGCGGTTCAGAGTCGGACTTTCTACTTGCTCATGGAAACCTTATATCATAAAGGAGCAGATGGAATTTGGAGGAGGGTGATTCGGCAATTAAAAAAAGAAGCCATTGTACGTGAAGCACATTGTAGTATAGCTGGAGGTCATTATGTAGGAGAAACGACAACCCGGAAAATTTGGAATAGCGGACTATGTCAACAACGCCGATTGTTCCCACGCTGGGAAGTCTTTGTGTGTCGAATCGGGTGCTGTGTCATTTGCTCCATCGACATAGCTCTAGTAACCATGTCCAAGCAGGTACTGGTGCATCTTGTAGGACCAAGATGTGTAGTTGTTTTTGTCGAGCTTCTCCGTTGGAAGCGAGCTAGCCATTCCTTTGTCCATCGGTTTTCTTGTTCTTCTTTGTTGGTTTATCCTTCAAGCAAAGTCAGCTGGAGAGGTTCTCAACCCTCACGCTCTGATACCATGAAAAGAATGGCGTTCGGAAGCAATATAGGAAAACCGAACAACAGAAAACGCAGGTTTAATGGAAAGCTTAGGTTTTCACAGTACGCACAGGAGAGACAGAGAGAGAGTAACACTAGAACTTAATTTCGAAAAATAATACTCAATCTGTACATAGGATGTGCTCAATGAGCACTTTTATACAAGCCCTGACAATGGGCTGACACAAGTACTGACAATACTTGACTGCTCATAAATGAGCCTCGACACTTACTCCCAAAACTATTCCTTACGAGGAATATCTTTCTAACGGCCTTTCGGTTTACGCACCGATACGGCCTTTCTACGCACTGGTCTGCGTACCGGTTTTATGCACCCAGTCTACGCACTGGTTACACATCGTATTACACACAAATGTTGAGCTTGTCTCTCAACAATATACAATGTGAATAAGTTCCGACATTATTTATTGGGTCGAAAATTTACTTTCCATGTTGACCATTCCGCTCTACTATATTTGGTGTCAAAACAATCCTTGATTGGGAAGCTGGCTAGATGGACATTACTACTACAAGAATTTGAATTCGACATCGTTCATCGACTAGGGGTGCAACATGTTGTAGCCGACTGGATTCAGGAGAACCAGGTATCGGTGTTCGTGATGACTTTCCGGATGCACAACCGTTTCGGGTGGAAGCTGAGAATACAACAGAAGTTGATGACGAAATCACTGACTTATGGATCACAAAAATGATGGTATTCCTTAGTATCGAATTACCTCATGAGGGCATGTCACCTGATGAACGAAACGACTAGCGGTTCAGAGTCGGACTTTCTACTTGCTCATGGAAACCTTATATCATAAAGGAGCAGATGGAATTTGGAGGAGGGTGATTCGGCAATTAAAAAAAGAAGCCATTGTACGTGAAGCACATTGCAGTATAGCTGGAGGTCATTATGCAGGAGAAACGACAACCCGGAAAATTTGGAATAGCGGACTATGGTGGCTGACTACTATGAAAGATGCGGTGGAGTGTTGTCGACAATGCGACTTGTGTCAACGTTGTCGTGAAGATTTTCGTCCACAAGCGGAAACCCGAGCAACGAGAGCCAAAGAGCGATGTGCAACGTTGCACATGTACATAATGTATTTGTAATAGTAATAAGGGTAAAGTGTATGGTGCTAGAAATGCCCCATAGGATCCCTAAGCTATAAAGGTGATGTGGTCTTGTGCGCACATCCACGCGAGAGAGAGAGAGAGAGGTACTATGCGGTACATAGGTACCTAGTTGTTTGTGTGGAGGTGGGAGTTAAGGGGCCATCAATCTCACCCTCCCCAAATCAAGGCAAATATCCCCTTTGAATGAAAGGGGATATTTTAGTCTCACTTTTGTAAACGGTCTTCCCTCGTGCTATAAAAGGAGAGGGAAGGCACCATTGTGGGGGTTGCCTATTTTGAGTGTGTAAGGTATACCACATAGGTCGAGTGTTAGGGTTAGGGTTAGGGTTTCTTTATCTTTATCTTCATCTTCGTCGGTTAGGGTTTCGAGTAGTCGTTTGGTGCGGCCTATGCGGCCACCATTTTGTAATCGTTCATTTCGTTTTAATATATCTTGTGGATCATCTTGTCTCCATCTTCCTCTTGTTCGATCTAATCTCTTGTTCATTCTTCTTCTTCTTGAGCAAAGCTTCCATTCAATGTCTGATTCCTTCTCCTCTACTCCTTAGTCCAAGACCCTCGTGGTCCCGCCCTTCTCCACGCACGCGTGTAGCAACGCGACAACGTATGGGCCAACCTAATGAAAAAGATCGAATGCCTCATCAACCAGTGTTGCCACTTGAACCTTTTAAAAAATGGGGTCTCGATTTTGTCAGGCCATTTAAACCGGCAGCGACAAGAACAGGTAACCGATATGTCGTAGTCGCCACCGACTATTGTACGAAATGGGTCAAAGCCAATGCTCTGCGAGATAATACGACAACGTCAACGACTAAGTTTTTATACGAATGCATATGGTGCAGATTCGGTTGTCCAATCGAACTTGTCAGTGATCAAGGTACTCATTTTGTTAATAAAGTCATTTTTGAATTATCCCACTATTATGTAGTAGTGCACAAAAGAAGTACACCATATTACCTGCAAGCAAATGGATTAGCTGAATCTAGAAACCAAACACCCCAAACTATTCTGAAGAAAATAGTGAATGAAAGTCGGACGGACTGGGATTAGAAGCTTCATAGTGCTTTATGGGCCTATTGAACGACCTACAAAACTATGATTAGGTCCACTCCATTTTGAATGTCGTTCGGCTTAGAGGTGGGTTATGCTAATAAAATTTCAAATTCTAAGCTTATGAGTTCAAGTCACAAAGTGATTAGATGAAGAATAGTTGGAACAAATTCAGAAAGAGTAGTTACTTGAACTAGAGGAGAGTCGATTACAATCAATGTGGCACTTAGAGAAGAAACAACGGAAAACAAAAGCTTTTGTCGATTGACACCGGAAGAGTAAGGAGAAACCATTTGACATCAACAAACCTGTTTTAGTGTTTCAGACCAAAATGGGGTCTATGCTTGGAAAGCTACGGTTTAGATGGACCGGCCCGTTTTGGATTGTTAATAACTACAACGGTACATACCAAATCGGTACGTTGGCAGGCGAAGTTTTACCAAAATGGGTGAATGGATTTTGACTCAAGCCGTATCAAGGGTTGACTCTAGCAAATCCATTATGACTAGAAATTTTATACAAAGCCAACGACAGTCAGCCAACTAGCCTGTAGGAGTCTGGAAATTTATAATTGTAAATAAATAAATAAATAAATATATATAATGAAAAGAAAAAGAAACATAAAATAGAAAACAGAATATTTTCTTGCCATCATTACTTCTTGGTATGACTCTTTTCACATTATATATAGACATGCACGCTTATTATTGCATCATGGTTAAGTGGTGGCTATTCAATACACATTTATAGAAAATTCTATGTTTATTCTCTGATCTTGAGTTATGGATCTTTCTTTATCAAAAACCTTTTTAGTCAGTTACTCTACTCTAGAAAAATGCAAAGAAAACTTAGCCTTCAGGAACATACAGACATACAAAGCGAAGTGTTGTCTAGAGGACAGAAATGTAAAGGTAGGAAATTAGCAAACGCCGAGTCCGAGTATCACAGGCCACCAATGGCTCGGCTGTATGTTAGGGGAAAAGTTATTTAAACGAGGAGTAGTACCTTAGAAAAGGAGAGAGAAGAAAATTATAGGCGGAAGCACTAGCTTACTCATTCGAAGTAGATAAACTCGTAAGGTCACCGGCCATAGGCCGTGTTCTGTAATCCTTTTCTGCCATAGTAATATATTTTAATTGTGCCTATTTTGCTGCATGAGTCTGTGTTTCGATCTATACCTATGAGTTTCACACCGCCACGTCTATCAAAACCTCGCTAGTGTTTTCTCTCTGAGCCCTGTATCTCTCTCGACGCCTCTATACGAGCCTTCATGTACCACGCCCTTGAAGACCGATAGACGCAGATCTATCGAAGGTGTTCACCCAAAGGAACGGGTAACACAATTTGGCACGCCCGGTTACAGTTGTGAGTGCACAACGAACTTCATTGAAGGTAACCACCAACCGCCGTTACGGCGCCCTCTCGCACCACGAGGTCTCGGCCACCTGCCCGACGCCCTGAGCCAGTCGAAGGAACTTCCGACTCGGCGGTCACTGACCAATCCTTTCCCGATCAATTGGGGGCTTGTCCAGTGCAATCCTCGCCACCGGACACTCGATCGCGAGTGGATTCACCACCAGAGCCCCTGTCGAGCCCTCCGGAGGTCAACCAACCGGAACTAAACCCTTTTTCGGTGCTACCAGAAGAACCACAGTACGACATCACGCCGTACCCATACCCACGATATGCCGACGGACCTGACGCGGAGTCACACGTCTGTGCCTTCATATCCACGTGGTAGGCTAACCACTCCACGCACCGCCTCACACCGGCCGAAATCGATGCATCGAAGATTGCCGAGTTCACACTCTCCCTCGAGGGACCGGCCGCACGATGGTACTCTCGTCTCGAAATAGGAGAGGCCACCATTTTCCAAGTCGTGCGCACAAAGTTCCTTGAACTTTTTCATCGCGAGGTGCCTAAATGGGAACTGCTACGGAAATTCTTCTCTATATGCCAGGAACCGCACGAAACGGTCGCGTAGTTCACGATCCGGTTCCAAGATCTCTACAGACAAGTGGCCAATGATGTCTCGGCACAACATATACCGGACACTTTCCTATCCAGTTTACGAGAGCCTCTACATACTTACAAATTTCGCCAACCATACTATCGAACAAGTCATAGCGCGCATTCTCGCCCTCGATCGGAACCAGCACGACACGGCCTTCTCGATGACATCCTTGCAAAACGCTCTTCCCCAAGAGGACAATCTCTTTCGCCAAGCCCTCCAATGCACTGCGTGTTCAGGATTAGGACACGTGGCCCTCGAATGTCCCCACCGACCACAGTGTCCGATCTGTCAGTCTCGAGTTCACACGGTCGAGCAGTGCGAATATAATATGCTGAACCGCACAACGGTGGCACCGGTCCGCCAGATCGAGCCATGAAATACATACTCTCGGCAAGACGAGCGATATATCTACCGCGACCAGGATAACGACCAACCGTGATCCCCGGATGGATGGCGCCGAAATGACGACTACCAACGTGATAATCGCCGTGATTATTATCGCGATGACCGGCACGACGATTATGCTCGATACGATGACGATCGCGATGATCGGTATGACCGAAGGAACTCACGCATGGATCGGCGAAACGGCAATCGCAACACACGCAACAACAGAAGACCTAATCACAACCGCCGACGGGACGCTCTTCAACATGACCAGCGCAACTCCAACACACCTAGGAACAACCCACTGCCAAACGAGATCGAGGATCAACAACAACAGCTTCCACACACAGACCGAGCGGACACCAGCAGCTCGGCCAACGTGACATGTTTTAAATGTAACCAACCAGGCCACTACGCCACACAATGTCCGACAACCAACCGTGGAAAGGCCCCCGTGGTAAACAATATCATGGCCGATGTTTGAAACGGTCACTACCCGGAGTAAAGCACAGACTACTCAGGGGCAAATCCAGGATGAAGTACGACAGGCAACAAAAGAATGGGTCGACACGGCCAATAAAAATAATGCCGCACGCATGCAAACTGACATGAAGGACGGGCCCAGTGAAGTATCACAAACCCCGGCACCATCCACGTCATCGGAGGACAACCAGCTATGGGATGTTCTTACCAACTCTCGCATCTCGCTGCCCCTACATAAACTGCTACCACTCATGCCGAGATTTCGGGACACCCTGGCGGCACTACAGGCCAATACTAATGCTGTGACACCACCGGTACACCTCACCGAAGCAGGAACCGGTCAACCACTCATGGATTCTCAGAACCCAACCGTGCGAATCATCATTAAGGGACAAGACCTGCACGGATGCATCATCGACGGCGGATCCGGCGTAAACGTTATTAGCGAATCAACATGTCTCAAACTCGGCCTGAATCAATGGGAACCATGCCCCTTTTGGCTTCGGATGGCCGACACCCGCTCCGTTCGCCCCATTGGTTTAATCCGCCATCTCGACTTCACACTCGGCGGCCACATGTTCACGATCTCGGCCGTCGTGCTAAGACTGGAGACACAAGGCGCCTACCCAATGTTACTAGGTCGACCATGGTTGCGTACAACGAATATCAAGCAACATTGGCAACGCAACATGATCTCGTTCCGAAGAGGGAAGACAAAAGTCCGAATCATCACTGAAGAACGAGTACCCATCACCCTCAACACTTCGCCATTATACGCGGAAGGGGTCCATATGCTCGACGGATTGGCCGATGAGGAGGTCGATGACTTCCTAGATGATCATCCCACGATCATTCCTCTCTTTGAAATCAATGCCTTACCAACCATCGAGCCATCTAAAGACGAGGAAGTCACGGAGGAGTCACCACCCCAAGATGAACCCGATGCAACCGCAGTTGCCGAGCTACGTCATGCTCGGGAGGCTTTTGAACGCGAACTCGTTGTTTCACAACGAGTGAAAACATCAACCCTAGAAACAATAAACCTCGGTTCGGACGAGAATCCCCGTATGGTACAAATTGCCAATAATCTACCAACTGGCGAACGGGCATGCCTCGTCAAATTACTCACCGACTACCAGGATGTTTTCGCTTGGTCTTACACAGATATGAAGGGGCTGGATCCTCAATACTACCAACATCAAATTCACATCTTACCCGACACTCGGCCCGTTCAGCAGAGGCGCTACAGGATGAACCCCAACTACGCCGCTAAAGTCAAAGAGGAAATTGACAAGTTACTCCGAGTGGGCTTCATTCACCTTGTTAAACGGGCTACATGGTTGAGCCCGATCGTAGTGGTCCCAAAGAAGAATGGAAAAATCCGCGTCTGCGTGGACTATCGGAAGCTTAACGCGGCAACAGTTACCGACGGTTTCCCTCTCCCATTCACGGATAGCGTCCTCGACACGGTAGCCGGCCACAAATGCTACAGTTTCCTCGATGGGTTCAGCGGCTATAACCAGATAAGAATGCACCCGGAGGATCAGAAGAAAACCGCTTTCGTCACGGAATGGGGCGTTTTTGTAGCAAAAGTTATGATGTTCGGTCTAAAAACAACGCCGGCTACGTTCCAACGCATCATCACTGAAATCTTTCATGACTACATCCCGGCGTTCATGCAAGTCTTTCTCGACGATTTCGCCGTGTATGGCCATCGACGGGAACACATGACCCAGTTACGACTCTGCCTGGACCGATGTCGCCAAGCTCGATTGAGTTTAAACCCGCTGAAATGCGCGTTCTTAGTCACCAGCGGCAACCTTCTCGGCCACATTGTTAGTCAAGAAGGCATCACTATGGACCCGGATAAAGTAAAGGCAATCCTGGATGCCACCGCACCCTCGAACGCTAAGGCACTAAGCCGTTTTTTGGGACAGATCCGGTGGCACAGCCGAATGATACAACACTTGGCTGATTTCGCGACACCCTTACACGTGGCAGTCCATCGCCTTCCTTTCCAATGGACGTCAGTCGAGGACACGGCCTATCAAACCCTCAAACGAATGCTGTCACATGCCCCGGTGGTCCAGTCTCCGGTTTGGTCCGAACCATTTCATGTCTTCGTAGATGCTTCTGACATCGCCATCGGAAGTGCTCTGATGCAATGCACACCCCCAAATTGGTATAGGCCCGTGTACTACGCCAGCCGACGGCTCTCGACCGCGGAAAAGAATTACTCCACCACCGAGCGGGACGCCCTCGGTATGATTTATAGCATCAATAAATTTCGGCATTACCTCTTGGGCCGAAAATTTACCTTTCACGTGGATCACTCGGCCCTTATTTATTTGGTCAATAAACAAGCCCTCACCGGACGGTTGGCTCGGTGGATGCTCCTACTACAAGAGTTTGATTTTCAGATTCAGCATCGACCCGGGGTACAACATGCCGTCGCCGACTACTTGAGCTGTCTTGAGTCAGGAGAACCGGCGAAAACAACGTACGACGAGTTACCGGACGCCAGCCTATTTAACCTGACCACGGTACCATACGATAACGGAGATGAATGGATCACGGAGATTACCTATTTTCTCACTACTGGTGTACCTCCCGAGCACATGACCCTTGACACAAGGAAACGCCTAATAGTGCATAGCCGGAATTTTTGCCTCGTCTCGGACATTCTCTACCACAAAGGCTCGGACGGCATATGGCGCCGAGCGATTCGGCAGTTCGAAGAGAACGCCGTTCTTCAGGAAGCCCACCAGGGAGTAGCTAGGGGACACTACGCCGGGGATTCCACGGCAAGGAAAGTTTGGCAAAGTGGATTATGGTGGCCAACAACGAAGAAAGATGCTCACGAGTTTTGCAAGCAGTGCGATTTGTGCCAACGACTGGGGCAACCAATGGAATAGTCACGGATGCCACACCAGTCGATTCTTCCGTTGGACCCATTTCAAAAATGGGGTTTGGATATTGTAGGCCCTTTCAAACCACCCGCGGCCCGAACAGGGAATAGATATATTATCGTTGCCATGGATTACTGCACCAAATGGGTCGAGGCTAAGGCACTCCGAGATAACACGGCGGCATCCACGGCTAAATTTGTGTACGAGCACCTCTGGTGCCGTTACGGATGTCCAATCGAGCTCGTTAGTGACCAAGGTGGGCACTTCATCAATCATATAATACGTGAGCTTACACACCACTACGCGGTGGTGCACAAGAAAAGCACACCATACTACCCGCAGGCGAACGGCTTGGCAGAATCAACAAATAAAATCCTCCAAACCATACTGAAGAAGATCGTCAATGAGAACAGGACCGATTGGGATGACAAACTCCAGAGCGCGCTGTGGGCGTATCGAACGACTTTCAAAACAAGCATCCAATCGACCCCCTTCCGAATGGCGTTCGGGTTAGAAGCCGTAATGCCCCTCGAGTTCCAAGTCCGTATCCGAGCCTCCGAGTTCAAGTCAAAGCACGGCTCCCCGAGTCCGTATCCGAGCAATACCGGCTGGAACAACTCCTCGAACTCGGGGAAGATAGGATAGAGAGTATGGCCCAGCTCGAACAACGCCAACGGCAACACAAGGCTTTCGTGGATCGACATCGACATGGGCTGGAGAAGGAGCTCACCATCGGCAAACCAATTCTTCTTTTTCAAACACGACTCGGGTCAATGCCGGGAAAATTAAGATTTCGGTGGACCGGTCCATTCTGGATTATCGACGAGTTCAACGGGACGTTCCAGCTCGGCACACTCGCCGGCGACACGGTCAAAAGTTGGGCCAATGGTTTTCGGCTTAGACCATATCGAGGGACTACACCAACCAACCCGTTTACCAAGCCACACGGCACCAACGAGACTCGGGAGATCACCCCGGAGGACGCCACGTGTCCCCCTGCATAAGGACTCACCCACCTCCTTGAAATTAATAAAAGTAGTAGTAGGTAGGATTAACCATAGTTTAGCCACTGTTTAGCTACACCTACACCGGTCCATTCTGGATTATCGACGAGTTCAACGGGATGTTCCAGCTCAGCACACTCGCCGGCGACACGGTCAAAAGCTGGGTCAATGGTTTTCGGCTTAGACCATATCGAGGGACTACACCAACCAACCTGTTTACCAAGCCACACGGCACCAACGAGACTCGGGAGATCACCCCGGAGGACGCCACGTGTCCCCCTACAGAAGGACTCACCCACCTCCTTGAAATTAATAAAAGTAGTAGTAGGTAGGATTAACCATAGTTTAGCCACTGTTTAGCTACACCTACACCACCCACCTAGACACCCACAAGTTTAGGAGCACCCCTCACCTCCACTCTTAGTTCAAGTTACCTTCAACTCTCTATGCTCCACCCCTCGCCACCACTCAGTTAGTACCTATTTAAGCTGTTCACACATGCAAACCACATGCAAACCACATGCAAAGCACTAGACGCACCACACTCACCTTGAGGACACGTGGTGCTAGTCACTTATTATGGCACCCACGACTCAGAATCTTCAGGATTCGCTGCAGGCACAAAACCCTAGGAACAAGTTACCAAAACCATTTCCAAAACGCAGCACAGACCATTATCGCTCTCCATCTCCATTGCTCTCAAGCTCAGAAACCCCGTCTCGCCCTCATCACGCTAAACTCTCTTGCTCTCAAGCCCTCTTTCGCTCTCATAACCCCTCTGCTGGACTTCCCCTTCTTGTTGTTCCTCCTGTGTCTCGCCCTCGCCTCATCACTCTTCTTCACGCTTCCACACAATCGAACCCAGCCTCCATCTCCACTATGCCTCTTACCGCCTCAGCAGAAACCCGCGCCTGGCTCTAGGAACGAGGAATGGGCGGTTACATGCAGATCATCGATGCCCCCGCGCACCCAGATGCCCAAACTGTGGCGAAACGTATAAGTCCCGAAGCCATCACCAACAACGTACTTCGGGCTATTTTGGACCTGCAACGGGGAGGGGACCATGAGGTCGACATACCCCCGACATCAAAGATGAAGGCGTACTTCGGTGAGTACTCAGCCACAGGGAAGGTATATCGCACGTATGGCGGGCCCAACAAAGCTTTCAGGGAGATTGCTCGTATCTTGATGGAGTATGCGTTCGTGCATACAAACCCAACGAGCATGCCGCAGAACAAGGCAGCCATCATCATCATCGCTTATGAAGGAAACATAATCGATTGGGGAATCATCACAGGCGAAGGACTCCGCGCCGCCTTAGCTTCATTTCAGTCCGGTAAGAAGATGTTGTTTGTTCTTACCCACTTTTTGATGGTGCTATACCCACCCTCTTCGCTTCCTTCCCCTCGCGCACTCACGTCCCCACCACCACCATGGAGGCAGAGAGAGAAATTTGTGGCTATCAGCCACGAAGCATGGGAGTAGCCCACATCGCCTTCACCCCCTGCCGCCGACTAGAAAACCGCATCTGCTCCACTACCCGCCCAACCCCAACAAAAAAGGGTAGTTTCCGAGACCTGCCAAGAATGGGAGGGGGAGGTAGCCACGGCAGACAACACGGCCGATGACATCACCATTCGACAGCCAACGTTGCATCCCTCGGTAACGTCCCCAGGACCTAGCCCACGCTCCAACACACAGCAGGCTGCACCACCAAGACCCCAGAAAAGGAAGCAGGTGGAGGAAACGACACTACCGGCCCCGGAACCACAAACACAACCAAGCAAAAGAAGACGACTCAACCGAGAGTCCTCGGAAGAACAGAAGGAGCCACATCAAGAGCAAGCCTTAGTGGTCAGACAGAGCAACCTGGCCATCACCCCTGCGGAGGCATCACTGAACCAGGGAACGATCGAGCATGGGCAGACAACACAGATCTCGGAGGATGAAGTCCTCGGGTATAAGGACCTCCCCGCGGAGGCTTACGAATTTAGTGCGCTCTTATGCCTCGGTACGTCATTCGAGTTGGTTGACTTCCTCGCCAGAGCCCAAGTCGCGGCAGCCGCTCGGATGGCGGAAGAGCACGCCGAAACAAAAATGATTCAACGCGCGCTAATAGGTGAAATTGAGCCCCAGGAGGACAGGGATTTACAAAAAATCGGGAGGAAGAAGCAGGCAAAATAGGCCGCTCTCCTCATGGGGGTCCCCGAGTTGAACACGGCCCTTATTGAGGCATATCGGAACCTGGATCGCACTACGCGGGCAACGAAAGACATGGCCCGAAAGATAAAAGTAGCCCAAAAACAGGCTAAGATGGCTACAGAACTATGGCACGCTGCGAACCAGAAGCTGGCAGCCTGGGAGCAAAACCGGCCGGAACAACAAGTCTCGCGCCTTCCGGTAATGACCACCGACGCCCTCCCTGCGCCTCCACGCATAACAATGATGGATGAAAGCACCATCACCGACTCCATCCTGAAGGTACATGCCAATACACAAACAGACTCGTTACAAATGATCGATGCTTGCACAACAACCGAGGCAGCCACGACCGTGGAGCAAACCGAACTACCCGCACCTCGTGCAACCAAGGAGGTGGCAACCCAGACAGAACCCCCGCTCCGGGATTACCGTGCGGAGCTTAAAGAAGAACAACGGCGAACCGAGAGACACGAACAATGGCATCAAGAGGCGATGGCTCGCCTAAAAGAAGAAGCTTCCAAGCAGATGGCCGGGATAAGAGCCCAGGCCAACCAAAGGATACACGAGCAGAACGAAGCACTAGGCTGGGTACAAGCGCAAGCCGCGGCCAAGGAAGCCGAACTCAAAAGCAAGCTGGAGGAATACGCAGCCACAATGGTGAAGAAAGAGACAGAGGTTCTAGACCTACAGGCCGCGCTCGACAACGCACACGACTGGAACCAGCGGCAGGAGGAAAGAAATCATGAACGGGAGGAGAGGATGAACGTGGAGAATACCGAGCTGCAGAGTCAACGTACAACCCTTAAAGAGATGGATGACAAGTTTTTCATCAAATGCAAGCTACTTTCGGAGCAAAAAGACGCCTTATCGGATTCCTACTTCGCCCTTCAAGAAGAGAGAATCGTCGAACGGGAACAAATCCTGGCCACGTGTCAGAAAGAACGGGAGCAGGCCACCGAAGAACTCACTAAGCGTTAGGAGCAGGCTCTCCATCTCGTAACCGCGGATGCAAAGAACAATCAGGCCATCTATGAGCTAAGGACACAGAAGATTCAGGCCGAGGTCGACGGCTTAAAATAGGAATTAGCAGCCATCCGAGCACAGCTCGGCATGGATGAGACATGCATCCGCATACTGCTCGAGAAACAGCGCCAGCACCTTACCAAAAAGGTCGAGGAAACATTAAGTCGCGCAGGAGACGAATGGGCAGCCCAAGCTACCGAATTGCATATTTTACGCGCCGACGCCGAGAACCGACGAAAGGAGGGTCGCGGCTTCTACAAAATGGAGGAAGCCAGCATTCAAAACCTGCGTGCAGATTTAACTGAGGATTACCAGTCCTTGGCAAAATCTCACACCGCGGCAATCGAGCAAATAATGGAGGACTTCAATGACGATCAGATGTTGGTTCGCCTGGAAGCAGAAGCCTTTGAACGAGAACGACTCGCAGCCATCCCCACCAGCCCTCCAACGGCCACAGAGTAGAAAGAAGAACCTCCCAGCAAGGAGATGTCGAACATGACATAGGAGGAACTTGCCCCGGCCAACAGACATCCCTTGGACGCCCACACGGTACCAGAGCTTGTCGAAGGAGAGGTCAGCACCCACGAACCCACACCCCCACCAGAAGAATCGGCCGCACCTGAGGCGGACGCCTGAGAAGATATGCCACCCCTGGACCAAACTCAACCCCCCGCACCGACAGTCCAACCACATGACCTTGCCACCACCCCGGACCCCGAAAGCATCCTCGACATCTTAAAGGAGGAATGAAACGAGGATCACGCCTAAAAGGCAATTTTTGTAATATTGTTAGTATTTTGTAAGTCGTGGGTCCGACGGACAAGGTCCTGTCCCACGGGTGTGCCAGGTGTTGTACAGAGGACAGAAATCTAAAGGTAGGAAATTAGCAAACGCCGAGTCCGAGTATCACGGGCCACCGATGGCTCGGCTGTATGTTAGGGGAAAAGTTATTTAAACAAGGAGCAGTACCTCAAAAAAGGAGAGAGAAGAAAATTATAGGCGGAAGCACTAGCTTAGTCATTCGAAGTAGATAAACTTGTAAGGTCACCGGCCATAGGCCGTGTTCTGTAATCCTTTTCTGCCATAGTAATATATTTTAATTGTGCCTATTTTGCAGCATGAGTCTGTGTTTCAATCTATACCTATGAGTTTCACGCCGCCACGTCTATCAAAACCTCGCTAGTGTTTTCTCTCTGAGCCCTGTATCTCTCTCGACGCCTCTGTACGAGCCTTCATGTACCACGCCCTTGAAGACCAATAGACGCAGATCTATCGAAGGTGTTCACCCAAAGGAACGGGTAACACGAAGAATGAAGACAGACAACCGAAGAAAGAACGAAGCAACGCGTTCCAACTAAACTATCATCAGAGCAATTTTCAACACTTCGTTTCAGGCACAAAGAATGGCGGAATATCCGATGCCGACGATCAAGAAAATATGCCGATCCAAGTCTTTGTCAGCCTGTGTAAATGGTTGAAGACAAACGGGCTAGAAAGATACCTCTAGATTTTGCGGATGCTGAACCTCACCCATTAGCGTCCGAGATAGTAAATGAAATCAACGTCCATAAAATTTCTAACCAACAGGTGCATTGATTCCTCAATCTCAAGAAGGAAGGATACAATATGATGGATTCATTGGAAACAGAGGTCCTGGAGTCTTATTTCGGACCATATTCACCATCGGACAAATCGTATCGAACATATGGAGGTAAAGACCTTTTCTTTCATGATGTAGTAAAGTTTCTGTTGGAAGTGGCCTGTGTTAGTCCACGATAGTATTTTATGCCCAAACAAAGGACCAGATTTATAATCGCAACATATGAAGGCTCGAAGGTCGATTGCGGGTACATCACGGGTGTCACACAATGAGAACAACTACACGGGGTGCAAAATGAAAAACCAATGAAGCCGATTTTTGTAAGGGGGTTGATGGTATTATGTCCCACATGACCCACTAATGTGAGATGGAAGACTTCAAGAAAAGAAAAGGGGAAGTCTTCACAAGCATGACCAAAAGAATTGATATGAAGAGCAATACCACGGAAGGAATGGCAAGAAGAGCCCGAAAGCCGAAACTCAACACCACCCAACACACAAGTACCGGAGTTAGAACCGAACAACAACGGACAACGGGAAGCCGACCTACAACAAGAAGAAATGACGACAACACGGCCAGAAGAAGAAGAACAACAACAACAACAAACAGAGAAGGAGAAAGAAGTTCAACAACCAGAGAACAGAAAACGACAACTGGAGGAACAAGACCGACCACGAAAAAGGACGAAGTAGGCAACTAATAGAATGAGGCAAGAACAACCACCAACTATGAAGGAAGCGCTAGCAACGACTCAGGAAAAGACACCCACAACCGCACTATCAACGACGACCGCACTGGTCAATTCGGTGCCGAAAGAGACTACAACAACCCACACGACAACAGGGCCTGATTCAATTCCAACTACAATAAAGGAAAAAGGACAAATGTCGGAAGTCGCACCAAGAGACATTTTGTTACAACCCGGCACGCCACCAGTTGTACATGAAATAGCTGCCATACTCAGGTTTGGCACATCTTATGAGTTGATAGACTCGTTGGCTAAAAGGTTGCAATTCACGTTAGAACAGCTAGTCCAAGAACACAAGGATAGAGAAATGATTCAGATGGTGATGCTAGGAGCATTGGAGCCAGAGGACGAGCGGGAAGTACAAAGAATTGGACGACAACGAAACATTTGAAATAAAGGTATGGCCATACAACTTCCTCCTCTTCATATCACTTTGATTCAAACACACCAAGAATTGGCCAAAGCCACACAAGAGGACAAGGACATTGCTATGGTATGTAAGAGAGCAGAAAAAGCTTCGAAGCAGATGCACAAGGAATTGTCAACAACTAAAAGACTAATGAGGAATTAGCAAGTCGGATACAAGAAGCCGAAACAAAGCTGAAGTATGTGGAAGAACGACTCCAAGGTTATGAATCTGAAAGGTAACAAAGCATATATTCTGAATTGGGAGTACCATACATTGAATGATAAGGACCGAGCGGATGGAGAAACAGAAAACAGTGTTGACTTCACATATCAGGGCCATGGAGATACTTTGAGTGATGTCATAAACATTGGGGATAATTTCGTTGTAAATATAGAAGAAGACAATTTAGAGGGTATTGATTTCTATATATTGAAGTGCACGGTTTGTAAACAATGTGCAACGCAGAATATTGTAGATGCTTGGGGAAGTTTTGTATCTGCCGGGACATTCTACATCAAAGGTATTTTTTATGCAAGACTGAATGATTACGATTATGTGTATAGGCTTTTAGAAGACAAACCAGTAGCGTACATGTACTCTCATTTGGTCAGGTGCATCAAGGTCCTGATGTCGCAATACAATAGTTGCTCAGATTTATACACAGTTAGTGGTAATGTATATGATGTATTTACAATACTATGCCATTGAATTTGTAGCTACAAGGAGATCATACCAGTTTCCTTGTAAACTGGACAAAGTAGTTGTATTGCAAAAAAACAGTTTATTTGGGAGTCTTTTTGTGTTATGATTTCTTAATAAAATCGTGTCTGTTAAATGTGTATTGATTACAATTAATTTTATTGTCAGTTTTACTTATTGCAACTTTCAGTTTTAGTGTCTGTTCAATGTGCATAATGCCGGTTATACTGGCTGGAATACATTTTGACAATGGTTTTTTTACTCTCAAGTGAACCATGTATAAGTTCAAATAGTTTGCCATTCTGAGGACAACCAATAGGATAAAATCAGAAATCAATGAACTATTTTAAAATTACACAGTAGATAATTTACTCAAAACAAGCGATTTAATTCTTCATTGGTTAATCTGTCATAAAATTACATATTTATAATACACCATTGGCAATGTCTACAAAGCACCTATAAATAGCTAAGCTCTTACTGGTCAGTGGAACTTCTCTACATATGTGATCTGCATACCGAGCTCAGTATGGTGTCCACAATCATGTAGTTAGTTGACAACTCAATGTTTTCGCCAAGTGTTATCAAGGCAATTCGTCGGGTACAATGAGACAACATCTGCGAAGGTTGTAGTAATGCCGGAAATGTTCTGTATCCACAGTCAATGTATTGTTGGCATTATATTCGGGCCAGTATGCCAAAAATCAGAAAGTCTTTTGAATCTTGTAATATCCTGTTGCTCACATATTTCTTGTGTCCATTGACCACTGAAGTGTTGTCGCCACTTTAGGAAGAATCTTTCTACACACTTCCAAACATCTGAACGTGTTTTTTCACTCCAAATAAACAAATCAAAGTATTGCCCAACCCACTCTAGAAATTGATTCGCGTCCCTCCTTCGTGTCATATATCGCACACTCATCAGGACTTTATCAAGCTCTAAGATCAAGGCTCTTCTTTCATCTTCTAATGGTTTAAGTTTCCATTCCTGCAACCAAGCCTCTATTACACCAAGTGTTGGTAGCACATGATCAATTTCAATCAACTCAGGTTCTTTCAACACAATTGGTGTCCTTTTCCTCTTCAAACCCTTGGTCGACTATGTCTTTGGGTCTGGCTTCACCTTGTTTCGCTCTTGTGTAGTCATTGGGCCTTTCTTCACATTGTTTTGCTCTTGTATAGTTGACTATGTCATCGGTCCTGACATTACCTTTGTGCATGTAGATACTTCTCTGGTCAATATTAGCCCACTGGTATCACATGCTGCATTGACTTGCAAAATCAGATCATCTGTGCAACATGCTTGATCTACTTGTGTGACTAGATTAGTTGTGTCAGTTGCTACATCTACTTTCAAGATGAGCCCCTCTAAACATACAACAACATCAACAGTTTCCACACTACTGTCAGGAACAGTACTAAGACAGAGAAGGAATTAGTACTAAAAGAAGTATTAGTACTAAGAGAGGTGAAGAACTCTCGAGAGAAGGAAAGAGTGAGTGAGAGGGAGAGAGAGAGAGATCGAGAGAGAAAGAGAGTGATGATAAGAAAAGATATATATTATGTGAAGAGAATGTACAGTAGTAGCTAGGAGGCTTAAGACTGGCGTTGAACCGATTTCGTTCGAAATAATGCCTCGTGCCTCCTTTTATAGTGTTCTAAAGAATACTCTTGAAGTTTCTAGAATGTTCTAGAGAAATCTGGAATATACATCAAATTTCTATAATAAAATATAAATGAAAATAATATTCTATGTATTACAATGTATGGTCTAATGGTCAAGAGCTCGACCCATGTAGCATAAGGTCATGGGTCCGAGTCTTGCCATATCATGACACTATCCCCCCTCTAAAACGACGAGTGTAACGAGTCGTTTTGGATTGAGGACCCGGTTTGTCTGGATATTGGCGATGGAAGTCTTCAAGAAGAGCACGAGCATTGGTGACATTCTCTATCGGTTCTCAAGTACGCTCATTGGGACTATATCCTAGCCAATCGACTAGATAGTAGAGCTTGTTGCGAACAATCTTGGAATCAAGGATGGAGGCAACCTCGTGTACTCAGGTCCATCTTCAAGCTCGATCGGGGGTGGAGGTTGTGTAATACGTCCTGGGATGGTGCTCTCTTGATAGGGTTCGAGGAGAGAACTATGAAACACTGGATGTATCCGAAGTTGTGGAGGTAGATCGAGACTAAAAGCGACATCATTAATCTTTCCTATAATACGGAAAGGACCTAATCACCGATAATCCAACTTCTCGCATGGGCGAGTAGTCTTGATGTGTCGTCGGAGTAGCCATACCCGATCTCCAATGTTAAAACTGGATGGGAGTCGATGACGATCCGCATAAACCTTGTGTGTTTGTTGAGCTTGTTGGAGATTAGTAGATAAATCCACTTGTATCTTGCGTAACCATTCCAAACGATCCTGTGCACAAGGATTTGTGGACACCTCTGGGGGTGATATCCCGTACAAGCATAAAATGGCGTACCTTTACTCGATGCGTGGATAGAGTTATTGTAGGCAAATTTGGCGAAGTGGAGAATATCTACCCAGTCATCCTGATGATAGCGGAGAAAGCACCGCATGTATTGCTCCAGCGTTTGATTTGTTCGTTTGGCTTGGCCGTCGGTTTGTGGGTGGTAACCGGAGGAGAGGTTACAAGTGACCTTGAGCATTTTAAAAAGGTTCTTCTAGAATTTTGACACGAACTGGGGTCCACGGTCGCTGACAATACTATCGGGAAGTCCATGATGCTGACATACTTCACGCATGACAGTTTCGGTGGTGTCTTCACTAGAGATTTCCTTAGTACATGGCAAAAAATGAGCCATCTTCGTATATCGATCTACCACTGTTAGAATCGCATTGAACCCCTTAGAGACTGGAAGATCTGTGATGAAGTCTAGAGCAATGGATTGCCACGGCTTGCTTGGAATTGGTAATGGTTCTAATAAGCCATATGGATGATGCCTTGGCATTTTCGCTCTGCAGCATGTGTCACAAGTCCGAACAAAATGTTCGACAAATTGTCGCATACGGGGCCACCAGAATGATCGTTGTACTAAATGTAATGTTTTAGTACTACCAAAATGCCCAGCTATATATGTGTGATGACAGTTTTGTACTACTTGAAGGCGGCAAGAACCATTAGGAACATACAAAAGTTCATTAAAGAAGAGTAATCCATCATGGTATTTGAATTGCCGATAGTCCGTACCTGGTGGTTGCGACTGTGAACACGACGCTCGAGAGGGATCAATTTGTGCTAGTATACCTTGGGCGAAAGCATCTGTCTTCAGGTCCGCACATATGATATCGATAACGTGGGAATCCATGGGCATGCGAAAGACCTGTGTTGCTTGCAGTCGTGCCGGTCCCAAGATTACTTGCTTTTGGTTATTGAAAGCTGGCTCGCCGGGACGCGGTGCTAGGTACGAACGCCGTGATAATGCATCTGCTTTCCCTTGATGCTTCCCAGGTCGATACGTAATCTTGAAGTCGAAACACGTGAGAAAATGGGCCCACCGAGCTTGAGGTCGATTTAACACACGAGCATCTTGAAAATAGGTGAGGTTTTTGTGGTCACTGAATACAGTGACTTGATGAGAAGATCCCTCTAGAAAATGCCTCCATTGCATAAAAGAGTACACTATAGCCAATAGCTCTTTATCATGAATTTCGTAATTGATTTCGGCGACGTCAAACTTGCATGAGTGAAAAGCCATAGGATGTAGCTTTTCATCATTACCTCGTTGTGATAGAATGCTTCATAATGCAAAATCCGATGCGCCCGCTTCGATGATGAATGGTTTTTCTGGATCAACGTGAGCTAGGATCGGAGCCGATGTAAATGCCTGTTTAAGATTCTCAAAAGCCATGTCTGCTTCTTCAGACCAAACGAACGATTGTCCCTTCCTAGTAAGTTGTGTAAGAGGCAAAACGAGTTTTGAGTAATCCTTTATAAACTTCGAGTGAAAATTGGCAAAGCCTAGAAAGCATTGCACATACCGCACCGAACGCGGAGTCTGCCATTCTACCACCGTTTTGACCTTAGCTGGGTCCATGGAGATTCCTTCTGAGGAAATGACATAGCCGAGAAATTCCACCTGGTTGCACCCGAAACTACATTTTTCCAGCTTTGCATAAAGACCATGTTCTCGAAGTCGTTTTAGTACTAACAATACATGAGAATCATGCTCTTCTTGGGTCTTCGAGTAAACCAGTAGATCATCCAAATAGATGATTAGACACACATCCAAGAGATCTCGGAAAATATCATTTGCCATGTGCTGGAAGACTGTTGGCGCATTAGTGAGGCCGAACGGCATGACCGTATACTCGAAGTGCCCATATCTGGTGCGGAACGCGGTCTTCCATTCATCTCTTGGTCGGATTCGTACGGGGTTATAGGCTCCCTATAAGTCGATCTTCGTGAAGAACCTGGCATCATTGATCCGTTCTACAAGACTTGAGATAAGGGGGAGTGCATACCTATTTCGGATTGTAACCTTATTCAAGCCACGGTAATCTACAATGAGCCGAAGTGAGCCATCCTTTTTCTTGACGAAGAAAATGGGTGCGCCGGCTGGAGATTTCGAATGTCGTATGAAACCATTCTCCAAATTCTCCTCTATATAGGCTCGAAGGACTTCTAGTTCGGTTGGTGACAGATTGTAGATCGGTCCCCATGGTGGCTCTTTCCCCGGTTGTAAATCAATGGGGCAATCATATGGTCGATGGTGAGGAAGCGTATTGGCTTGTACTTTATCAAACACATCGGCATACTGACGATACTTCTCTTGAAGTGGAACGGTGGATTCCTCTTTAGTGGTGCTGGAGGGTTTTACTAATATTGCGAAGAGGAACATTTCTTCCTTACATCCTTCCTCACGCAACTGATGTAGTGAAATCGTTGCAATCTCATGAGTAGACCCTCGGGCTTTTCGATGCCGGATTTCTCTTGTCCGCCAATCTATGTCTGGGTTATGTAATTTGAACCATGGTAATCCTAAGACAATGGGGTGTTCTGGGATGCTAATTATATTAAATGATATGACACATGCTAGATTATCTAGGACAATATTAACGGGCTCTGACTCTTCTATGATATTTCCTTAGGCAATGGGACGACCATCGACGACTACTACAAGGGCAGGACACGAGAGTTTTCTGAGAGATATCTGATGAGCTTGGGCAAATTTCCTATCCATGAAGCAAGAATTAGCTCCGAAATCTAGAAGTGCTAAGACATGTATTGGAGGAGTACTTTTAGTACTAACTGTTACTTGGGCTACGAACACATTGCGAACTTGCTTAGAGGGAATGGAACCACTAATGGGCTGCACAGATCTAGGGCTGTCCAACCAAACGGCTCCTATTTTGGCTGGACTTAGTCGTTTAACTCTTCTTCTAACTGACTAAGGACATCAAATTTGTTCGTTAGATTTGGGCTATTAGTACTATTAGGACTATCAGATATCCCTACTGAAATAGACTCGGGTTTAGTACAATAAGAACTAGGAACTATTTGGTTTACCTGCCTTCTTGGCCTATGGGGACAGTTTACCGCGATATGCCCTGGTCCACCGCAATAAAGACATAGTCGGTTTGCTCGGCGTCGTTGCTTTTCTTCTTCCGGTAGCGGTCCACGACGACGTGTGGTGTCAATTTCCATCAGAGTTGGAGTACTTGCTGGAGGCACATTATATGACTCCCTCGGAAAAGGTTTCGCTACCACTGAGGCATAGGTAGGCTCTGATCTTGCCCTCGGAATCTGGAATTGTTGTTCCGAACGTCGTTCGAAGAGGCGATTGTAGCATCTCACCGCGCGACTAATTGCTTCTATTAATGACTTTGGCTCTTCGGGGAAGGTCAAGAGTAAATCCTTGACATCGTTGCGTAAGCCATAACGGAATTGCTCCATCAATGCGTGATCATCCCAAGGGATATCGGCAGCGAGTAGGCGGAAATCTGCAGCGTATGCGGAAGCTGGACGATCACCTTGGCATAATCGCCGGATTTTGTTGATTGTAGTCCTTATGCTGTCAGTATCTCCAAAACAGGCCTTAAACTCACTTATAAATTCTTCAAAATTGTTTAATAATGGAGAATCCTTTTCTAACAATGGAGCAAACCATGCTAACGCTGAGCCACTAAGGAGAGTGCCTATTAGTCCCACTCGTGATGCATCGGTGGGATATCGAGAAGGATGCATTTGTATCACTAAACGTACTTGATTCAAAAACCCTCTAAACTGTGATCGGGTCCCATCAAAATTTGCAGGAAGACCGATCTTGGGTTCTTTGGGAATCCGTTGAGTGCTTGATCCTTGTTGTTGTAATGATATGATAGTCGCTTCGAGTTGTTGTACACGCAATGTCAACTCCCCATGTTGTTGTTGTTTTTCCAGCGTTATTTGTTGAAGATCCCCCAACAAGCGATGATTTTCTTGTTCTAGTGCTACAAATTTCTCTTTTAAGCATTGGAGCTCCGAGAAAACAGATTGGTATTCCTGAGCGCTAACAGTTTCCATTTTACTAGGGAGGATAAGAGGATTAATAAGAAGATAAAAGGAAAAGGAGGAAAGGAAGAGGAGGAAAGGAAGATCGACCAACAAGCAAAATCAGTTCAAACTGTCAGGAACAGTACTAAGACAGAGAAGGAATTAGTACTAAAAGAAGTATTAGTACTAAGAGAGGTGAAGAACTCTCGAGAGAAGGAAAGAGTGAGTGAGAGGGAGAGAGAGAGAGATCGAGAGAGAAGGACAGTGATGATAAGAAAAGATATATATTATGTGAAGAGAATGTACAGTAGTAGCTAAGAGGCTTAAGACTGGCGTTGAACCGATTTGGTTCGAAATAATGCCGCGTGCCTCCTTTTATAGTGTTCTAAGGAATACTCTTGAAGTTTCTAGAATGTTCCAGAGAAATCTGGAATATACATCAATTTTCTATAATAAAATATAAATGAAAATAATATTCTACGTATTACAATGTATGGTCTAATGGTCAAGAGCTCGACCCATGTAGCATAAGGTCATGGGTTTAAGTTTTGCCAATTTGAGGTGTTACTTGTCCAAATAGACCATAGGCCATCTTCATAATTTTCTAGGAAAATAGCTAACAATCATATCCCACTAATCAGTAATTAGTAGTAATTAGCTCCACTTCAAGAGCCCATTGATCGAGTATTTGGTCTTGTACTCGATCGTGGCCCCTTCTTCAGCCTTTTAATGGCCGGTTGCCCATTTAGCCTTTGCTTCTTTAACCCATTGCGCAAGTGTGTCCTCCTCCGACAACCTTTCCATCGCCTCAGTAGTGTCATGATATGGCAAGACTCGAACCCATGACCTTATGTTACATGGGTTAAGCTCTTAACCATTAGACTATATGTTGTAATATGATGAATATTATTTTCATTTAGGTTTTACTATAGAAAATTGACATGTATATTCCAGATTTCTCTGGAACATTCTAGAAACTTCAGGAGTACTCCCAAGAACACTATAAAAGGAGGCACAAGGCATTATTTTGAACCAAATTTGTTCAACGCCAGTCTTAAGCCTCCTAACTACTATTGTATATTCCCTTAAAATAATATATATCTTTTGTTATCCTCATTCTCTGTCTGTCTGTCTGTCTCTCTCTCTCTCCTTCTTTTGAGAGTTCAACACCTCCCTTAGTACTAATCCCCATCATTTAGTACTAATTCCTTCTCTGTTTTAGTACCGTTCTTGATAGTACTTCTCTGTCTTAGTATTGCTCCTGACAGTTTGAACCGATTTCTCTCTCCTTCCTTTATCTTCTTACTTCTACCTCCCTTCATACTAATCTCTTATTCCTCTTTTCTCTCATACTATGACCATTTTCTCTGAAATATCAATCCGTTTTCTCAGAGCTGCAATGCTTGAAAGAGAAGTTCCTTGCTTTGGAACAAGAAAATCAACGTGATATAAGAGGAAGTGCATACCTATTCCGGATGGTGACTTTATTCAATCCGCGGGAATCAACGACGAGACGAAGTGAGCCATCTTTCTTCTTGACAAAGAAGATGGGTGCACCAGCCGGAGATTTCGAATGACGGATGAACCCGGTTGCCAAGTTTTCCTCTATGTAGGCTCGAAGGACTTCTAACTCGGTGGGTGACAAGTTGTAAATTGGTCCCCATGGTGGCTCGGTTCCTGGTTGTAAGTCGATGGGACAGTCATAGGGACGGTGATGAGGAAGGGGGTACCGGCTTTTACCTTGTCAAATACATCGGCATAAGGATGATATTTTGCCGGAAGTTGTACTGAGGAGTCCTTCTTAATAGTGCTGGAAGGATGTACTGATATTGCAAATAGGAACATTGCCTCCTTGGGTCCTTGTTCGCGTAGTTGATGGAGTGAAATGGTCGAAACTCGGTGAGTAGAATCTTGGGGTGGTCGATATCGGACTTCTATTGTTCTCCAATCTATGGCTGGATTATGTAATTCAAACCAAGGTAATCCTAGGACAATGGGATGCTCTGGACTACTAATTATATTAAATGATATTACACACACAAAACTACCTAGGACAACTTGAATGGGTTTTGATTCTTCTACAATATTCCCTGAAGCAATGGGACGACCATCAATGACTACTACAGATGCAGGACAAGGAAGTTTTCTTAAGGATATCTGAGAAGCTTGGGCAAAATTTCGATCCATGAAACAGGAATTCTCTCCGGAATCTAAAAGGGCTAGGATGGGTACTAGGAGAGTACTTTTAGTACTAACAATGACTTGGGCTAGGAACACATTGCTAACTTGCTTGGAAGGAATGGAACCACTAATGGGCTATACAGATCTAGGGTTGTTGTCCAACCAAACGGCTCCTATTTTGGCTAGACTCAATCGTTTAAGTCTTCATCTAAGTGACTAAGGATTTCAAATTTATTTGAGATACTTGGGCTATTAGTACTATGAATACTATCTGACACTCTATTAGTACTATTAATACTATCAAACACTCTGAAGGGAAGAATTGACTCAGGTTTAGTATAGGCGACGATTTGATTTACCTGTCTTCTTGGCCTATGGGGACAATTGATGGCAATATGCCCTGGTCCACCGCAATAAAGACATAATCGATTGGCACGTCGTCGTTGCTTTTCTTCTTCCGATAACGGGCCACGTCGACGCATGGTGTCGATCTCTATCGGTGTCGGAATATTGGCTTGAGGTACATCGCGTGCAAACGGTTTAGCCATGACTGAGGCGTATGTGGGTTCCGGGCGAGAGTGTGGTATTTGTAACTAACGTTCCAAACGTCGTTCGAAAAGGCGGTTGTCGCATCGGACCGCTCGACTGATTGCCTCCGTAAGAGACTTTGGTTCTTCGGGGAAGGTTAAAAGCAAGTCTTTGACATCATTGCGCAAGCCATAGCGAAACTGCTCCATGAGGGCCTGATCATCCCAGGGGATATCTGAGGTGAGTAGACGGAAATCTGCTGCGTAGGCAGAGTCTGGACGATCGCCTTGACACAATCTTCAAATCTTGTTGATCGTCGTCCTGATGTTGTTGGTATCTGCAAAGCAGGCTTTAAACTCACGAATAAAATCTTCAAAGTTATTAAGCAAGGGCGATTGTTTTTCTAGAAGCGGAGCAAACCATGCCAAGGCTGAGCCGCTAAGTAGCGTGCCTATTAGGCCGACTCGAGATGCATCAGTGGGATATCGAGAAGGATACATCTGGATGACTAAACGTACCTGATTAAGGAATCCCCGGAATTGCGATCGTGTTCCATCAAATTTCACAAGAAGTCCAATCTTGGGCTCTTTATGAAATCCTTGGGGACTTGATCCTTGTTGTTGCAACGCTACTTCGAGTTGTTGTACCCGTAACGCTAACTCCCCATGTTGTTGTTGCGTTTGTTGTTTTTCTAGAGCGATTTGTTGCAGATCCCCTATCAACCATTGGTTTTCTTGTTCCAGGGCAACAAACTTTTCTTTTAGGCACTGTAGCTCGGAGAAAACGGATTGGTATTCTTGGGCGCTAACAGCAGCCATAGTATAGGGAAAAGGGTAGGAGGATGAGGGAAAGTGACAAGTAGGCTGGAGGAGAGAAATTGGTTCAAACTGTCAGGAATAGTACTAAAGCAGAGATGGAATTAGTACTAAAGAAGAGCAGTACTATTAGTACTAAGAGGAGGGGACTGTGTAAGATTCCCGAGAGAGGAAGTGAGAAGAGGAGAGAGAGAGATAGCAAGAATGAGAGAAAGATGATGACAACAGCTAATATATTATGTGAAAAGATAAGTACAAGCGGCTAAGAGGCTTAAGACTGGCGTTGAACCAATTTGGTTCAAAACAATGCCTTGTGCCTCCTTTTATACTGTTTTTAGGAATCCTCCTGAAGCTTCTAGAATGTTCTAGAGAGATCTAGAATATACATCAATTTTCTATGATAAAGTATAAATGAAAATAATATCCTACAAATTACAATTCATAGTCTAATGGTAAAAGCTCGACCCATGTAGCATAAGGTCATGGGTTCGAGTCTTGCCATATCATGACACATAGTGTGTTATGGGCATACCATACCAGCTATAAGACCAGCATACAATCAACACCGTTCAAGCTAGCATTTGGTCTGGAGGCCGTGATGCCAGTCGAAATTTAGGTACCTAGTCTGCGGATTCATGTACGACCTGGCTACCAAAGGGCAAATCCGAACAAGTACGGCTACAGTAACTACTAGAGCTAGGAGAAACAAGGTTACGCAGTATGGTCATATTAGAGTAGGAACAGTGGCGGCACAAAGCATTCGTGGACTAACACCGGCCTGCGCGTGAAAAAGATTTTATGGTTGGAATCTGGGACCTCACCACCTAACCCGTTCCCTACCGAATAGGACAAAGCCGGAGAATCCGCGAAGTAAGTAGACGACCCCACTTGTATTATAGTGTAAAAATAGTATTGTATGTAACCGTTACGAAAAAAAAAAGTAAAAAAGTAAAAAGAAAAAGAGAATATAGTGACGCTATTAAAAGGACTTAAGGCATGTACAGACTTCTAGGCCAAGAACACGTGGCACCACGATGGCTCACCGACCAATGAACCCTAGGACACAAAAAGAAGGAAATAGAAGGTTTTCTGCACAATACAGAAATCAACCTTCTAACTCTCATCGCTCTCATCGCTCCCCTTCCTCACCCTCTTCTCCATCCTATCATAGAGCTCAAGCTCGCTGCAGCCACCAGTCTTCCCAATTAGCCATGAGCCTATTCCGACTATGTCGATACCCATCTCTAATGCCTTGCGTCAATGGCTCGTGGAGAAACGCTTGGATGGGTACATCAGAGTCGTTGAGGCACCTCCACACCCTGACGCACTGAACATCGCTAGGAAGCTCAACATCGACACGGTCACCAACTCATCCATCCGGAAAAAGCTTGACCTGTCATCACTAGGTGAAAGGCATTTCAAAATCCCTCCTGCAGAATCCCTGCAGAGATATTTCGGTCCATATTCGTCATCTGCCAAGCCATATAGAACGAAGGAGATCGCAGATCCGTTTTCCGCGAAATCGCCAAGTTCCTGTTGGAGGTCGGATGCGTACATGTAAACGCATATGGGATGCCCAAGCAGAAGGCAGGTATCATCATTGATACCTTTGAAGGGCGTACAGTCGATTGGGGGGTCATTACGGGGCCGATGTTATGGGAAGGCCTGCATGCGTATCAAGGAGGCAAAAAGCTCAGGCCTATTATACAATAGTATCTGACGATACTATTCCCACCCCGAGGTCTACCGGCACCGCATCACAGCAAACCCACGTTGCCGCCTCGATCCGCGAAACAAAGGTTAGCGGAGTTATCCACTACAGAGTGGGAGGATGAACCCCAACCCGCCCAGCCGAACACGTGAATAACACAGGAAGAGCAGACTGAGCGCACCGAGGAAGTGGCATAGGAGCCGGAAGCCAAACCACGACAGGAAAGCCTGAGGCCGAAACGACAGAGACTGGACAGGAAAGATGGGCGCGGGTTAGTTAAAGACACACTCGTAGCCACGGAGACAAAGACCGTGGGTGACAGCTCCGTAGCTACGGAGCCCAACACCACCTTCGAAGTAATCCGGGAGCCACGGCCGATCATTATGGCCCAATCACAACAGGGGAAAGCCGTATCGATGGCAGAAATCGAGGTCCTGGCCTATCCGGACATTCTGGACACGGCCCATGAGTTCGGCGCACTATTACAGTTTGGAACCACTTTTGAACTCATGGAATTCTTGGCAACGCAACAGATAAAAGTCTCACAATGAATGACAGTGGAGCACGCGGAGCATCAAATGATCGAGCGCGCGTTAACACAAACGACGGAAAGCGATGATGAGGATCAGTTAGGCAGAGTCGGCAGGCAGAGGAACGCCAGTATACGCCGAATGGGGATGGAACTACCCCCATTAAACGCGGCCCTTGTTGAAGTTCATAAGAAACTGGAAAAGGTCAGTATGGGTGCCAAGGATATGGCGATTAAAAATAAAAATGTCTGGAGAAAGGTTAAACTGACCCAAGCCGAGTTACAAAAGGCCAATGAACGCATCACGGAGTTGGAAAATAATGCGACTACAGCACAACAGGCAACTCCACCAACAACCAACGCCGTCGAAGCCCTGAGGGAAGAAATTGAAGCTCAGACCGCCATTGCCTCGAAAGCGAAACGGGTCGTGCAAGTGGCGGAATCAGAGATTGATCGTCTCTGCACTGAACTTCGCTAGTCCTCGGACAAAGAAAAGAACATCCGGGCCAACGGCCGAAAGGCAGTGAAGACCCTTGAAGAGAAACTCGCAGTGGAGACAACACAACACACCCGCACGAAAGAAGAAAATGCCCAATTACGGGAGGAAGCGAAAAAATCGGAAGCGGCAATCACGGGACTCCGAGCCTTATTGGAGAAGAAGAAAGCATGGTTCAACGAGCAGCTAGTTGGAGAACAGGAGAGGAGGCATTAGCTAGAAATCCGCCTGAACAATGAAATGGGAAAACTGGAAGAACTACATTCGAAGGAATCTCAGCTCTGGGTAGGAATGAGGAGCACTTATGAGGAAGCGGCGGTGGTTAGTAACAAGAAATTGCAAACCTCAGGAAATCCGTAGAAGAAGCAGGCAACTGTTACCAAGCCATAACAGACAACGTGCGCATCCTTCTGCAAAAGAATCGGGAGGGGTTTACGGTGCAATTAAAATCGGCGCTAAACAAAGGATGGAGGTTGTGGGTTGCACAAGCAGCGGAATTGCATACGTACTGAGGCGGACTTGGAGAACCGAAGGAAAAACGGCCGAGGGTTCTACAAACTCAATGAGGAAAGCATCGCAGCAGTACTCGAGGACCTAGCGCAGGACTATCGCACACTAGCAGTCCAACATTCCGAGGAACTCATGCATCTACTAGATGATTTTGGTGAAAGTCAGGAGGACCTGTTTAAGAAGATCACGCAAGCCGGCAGCACGGAACAAACGAGGAATCCATCGCGATACCAAATCCGGATATTGCCGAACAAGAGGACCTCAGCCCATGTCACCGGAAATTACCACTACGGCGAACAGCACGGAACGGCAAGCGGAGCCCCCCGCAATACTAGACAGCGAAACCATCGACCAAGAGGAACCCCAACCACCGGAGCATACACTTACGGCCGACATCATGGAGGAATTTCGGGACCAAGAGGAACCCCAACCCCACTCTCCAGAGCGTACGACTACGACGGACATCACGGAGGAAGTTACGAACGAAACAGAGCCGCGACCTACCGCAAGCCCGCGGATGGTTGAACCAACCCCAATAGCCCAAGAAGAGCCTGCAGAACCCGAACCGCCCACATAAGAAGCCAGTGACACCATGGGAAGGCCTCCCGACCAAGCAGGGGAACCACACAACGACGTGCCTACGGGCCCTACGCCGTCCCCGGACCCGGACACAGTAGCAGAACCAAACATCAGAGCCATTTTGGAGGAAGATTAAAGGGGTGGGTCCAACGTGCCATGGCACTGTCCCACAAGCATGCCAGGTGTTGTCCACCGGAATAGTAACCGACGCAGTAATATACAATAGAGTAATATTGTAACGCATGTAAACCGTTCATGCGGGAACCGTGAACGGCTAAAAGACCCTGCGTATATAAAGGGCAGAAAACCTTTGATAGAGGCGTATTTTGAATGTAAAAGGAGTATTTTAATAGAGTTCTATCTTCTCTGATTTCTGTGCGTATTTGTAGTTAATCTACTGTGTGTTTGTGATTCCTGGGTGGCGTAGCGCAGTCATAAGAGTGTAGGCATGAGTAACAGTGTGGTTGCTAGTCCACTGTCTAAGGAGTTTGGTTGTAGCCGTCTCCCTTGTACGCTACTAGGATACGAGAGGTATCCCACTAAGTATTACGCTACGACGATGCCATTCGTTGCAACACAATCACTTTGAGGTCTAGGTTGAAGGACTGACCGTAGACCATGTTCCTAATCAGTAACAATCGTTTAAAAGAATACGATTGTGGAAGCTAAGACAAAGAATAGTTAAAGAATATGGAGACAGGTTTAATGGAAACCTTACATGATAGAGACAGAGATAGAGCAGAACAGAATAAACTAAATTCAAAAAAATAACACTCGTATTGAGCTCCTTGAAAGATTCCTTGAAGGACTAATCGAAGTAATGACAAGTACTTCAATACTCGTACTCAGCTCCTGGCACTAACGACAAGAACATTAACTACCTAGTAGTTAGAAGCGTAGCCCTCTGACAACCTAATGGTTCACATGCGAGTCATGCTCTCCGATCCGGCTCTTCGATCTCTGATCCGGCTCTAGGCCCTGGATGTTATCCGAACACCGATCCGGATACGATCCGGCTTTGTCTTATTCAACCGATCCGAATCCGGTTGAGCTAGTTTACCCAACACTCCCCCTCAAGCTTAACTTGAGGTTGGATTGTTGTGCCAGTGTCTGTGGTAGTGGCAGCCGGTCCTTTTCTCCAACTCCTGCTTGCGCTCATGCGTCTTCCTCACTCTCCGCGTCCGGTCCGGTTCCTCTTTCCTTGACATGTCTGGTTCTGCGCTCCTCAACCTTCTCGGTCAGCTTGTCAGCTACTTTGGCCCTTATCAGCTCCCTTACTATCGCGGTGTTGGCGCCGCTCGACCCATCGGCTCTTCCGTGTCGGTGTCAACTTCGGCAACCTTTTTGTCTGTTTGGCCCCTTGTAGATTCGACTCCTCCGAATCAAACATTTCAATTGAATCTAGTGACCCCAATTCACTTTTAATCTTGACCGAATCAACTATCTCGGATTTGTTCTTCTCCTTATCAGAGTTGGTTATCTCCAACTTGCCTCCGATTTCCGTACCTTTCACGACATTAGACCATGTCTATGTCTCAATTTTTTCGACTTTGCCTCTGCTTTCTTTGGCTGGCTCTGACTTAGGCTCTCCATTCCGGTGGCTCCCCCTACGTCCGGTCTCGACTTCTTCAGTCGACCCGTGCACTCCAATTTCTTCAGTTGGGTCGAAGTGAAAATCGGTTTTCGACTTAGCTTTTTGGTTGTCTTTCTCATTACCCCCCCTCATGTTTCGCATATCAAGGTACTACACACCCAGTGCATTGGAAAATTTCCGCAACTTGTCTAAGCCAAGGGGCTTGGTGAAGATATCGGCCACATGGCGATCTGTCGGAATATGCAACAGTTCCACTTCACCGGAGACAACACACTCATAGAAAATATATAGTGCACCTCGATGTGCTTTGTCTGGGCATGAAAGACGGGGTTCTTCGCCAGGGTGTTGTTGAGGTTTTCAAAGTAGATCGCAACGGGATTGGACACCTCCACACGCAAATCCTTGAGAAACCTTTTTAGCCATATTGTTTCGCACGTTGCTATAGCCCCTCCTCGGTACTCGGCCTCCGTGCTCGACAGTGCTACTGTCGGCTGCTTTTTACTGCTTCAGGGGATTGCGACACTTCCAAATGAAAACACATATCCAGATGTAGACCTACGGTCACCAACATTTACGACCCAATTGGCATATGTGTAGCCAAGAAGTCGTTCGATTACATCGGCCCAATATAGCAACCCCCTACCCTTAGTGCCACTAACATATTGCAAGATGTGGTGTGCTCACTAAAGTTGCTCCATGGTCGGATGTGCCATAAATTAACTGATCAATCTGACCAGATAGCTGAGGTATGGTCGGGTGATAATCAGGTAGATAAGGCTTCCGACTATCTATCAGAACTTTTTCAAATCGCATGTTATTCCAGAGTCGGGTCAAAGCTTAACATTCCGGTCCAGAGGAGTTGAGACAGATTTGCATTTCGTTGTCGTGAAGATTTTCGGCAATGGTGTGAAAATCTTATAAAACATATGAAATCGAGTATGAATCATATAAAACAATAATAGTGAAAATACTATTTTAAATATGTTTAATATTTTAGTACAAAAATATGGAGGTCTGCAAGAGCTTTTGAATGCACCTTACTACATAAGAAACAAACATCTAAGTCTCAAGTTATGTGGGTAGGAAGTTTGCAAAGGAAAAGAGAAAAATAAAACTGTGAAATATCCCACATAGAAAGGAAAAGTTTAGGCCCAGCTATATAAGCAGATTGAGATCCATCATAATTCATCTATGTGTTAAGAGCACATAAGAAATAGTTGCACTTGAGCCACATTTGTCTAGATGGACATATGTGGCTAAATCGCCGGATGTGGCTAAGTGCCTGAACCAGTTGGTGAAGAAACTCAAACCGGTTGACGATAAAACCGGACACCAGATGGAGCCAGCAATCGGTGACCGGATGCATCCAGCAATTGGCGACGGAACCAGTGATCGGCGATCCGGCGACCGACGGTAACCAGCGAACCAGTGTCATCGGGCGACGACCGGCATTAGGCGAACCAGTGTCATCTGGCATCCGGCGACTGGATAGATATATAAATAAAAAAATAAATATATGTATACACATATATATACACAAAGAGTGCAAGTGTGGATTTGAACCTTGCACCTCCAAGTTGAGAGTCTATAGGCTTACCACTAAGCCAAGACATTTTCTTGAAAAATATTTTTATCATTGTAACTTTATCTGTAAATTCTCATACATGAGAGCTAAAATGAGTGACATGGTTATCATGCACCACATGTAATACATGAGTGCCAAATGGCAAACATGCATTTTATGCATGTCTTGAACCCACAAATGCATGAGGGCATCTATAAAAGAGGGGATAAAAAAGATCAAAGGGGGATTTTTGTATATAAAATTCTTATCAAGAGTTTTGTACTTTATATTAAAATTAATATTAAAAAGAAAAATCGTTATCCTTTTGATGATATACCTTGTTCTTCAAATCTAAAGTCATCGTGGCACCTCCATCAAATGGACGTCAAGGGCGCCTTTCTTCAAGGCGAATTAGAAGAGGAGGTGTACATGGTACAACCTCCCGGCTTTGAATCACACATTCATTCGAAAGTCGTGTGCCAACTCAAATAGCCAGTCTACGGCCTTAAGCAAGTACCGCGTGCTTGGCATTCGAAGATTACACACTATCTTCATCAAATCGGCTTTCAAATGTCGAAATCCGACAACTCCCTCTACGTACGTCATGACTCTAGAAGCTTAATTATCATCATCCTATACGTGTATGATCTAGTCATTGGAGGTGAAAGTCTAGTTGACATCAACAAGGTCAAGTCCCTCCTCTCCGGAAAATTCGAGATGACGGACATGAGGAGCTCCATTACTTCATGGGCATCGAAGTAATTCGGATTTCGACCGATATTATGATCTCTCAACGACACTACATCCTCAACTTGTTATAAAAGTTCGGGATGACTGAGGGCAATTCGGTGGCTACGCATCTCGATTAAAACCTCAAACTAGATGCTGACTCCGGCACAGACGAGTGCGAGCCGACCCAATATCGTCATCTGATCGGGAGCCTCATCTATCTCACGATCACTTGACCCGACCTTAGCTATCTAGTCGAACTCCTTAGCCAATTCATGCAAACTCCGTGAGATATCATTTTGATTGCGCTAACCGAGTATTATGATACATGAGCGACACAATGGATTACGACGTTCTCTACGCATCAGCCACACCAATACGTCTAGAAGGGTACACAGATGCGAACTAGGCAGGCTACATAGACGATCAATGATCGACCTCCGGAATTGTCTTCTTGCTCAGTAGCATAGCAATATCTTGGAGTAGTAAGAAGCAACATACCGTCGCACTTTTGAGTACGGAGGCCGAATACAGGGGAGCAACCGTAGTTGCATGTGAAGCCGTATGGCTCAAGAGGATTTTGAAGGATCTGGACGTTCCCATCAAGGATCTGACTCCCATTTACTGCAACAACATGAGCAGTATATATCTGGCTCGGAACCCAGTGTTCCACGCATGCACAAAGCATATCGAAGTGCACTAGCACTTCATTCGAGAGCATGTTCAGGCCGGAGATGTCGATCTTCTACATATCAACACGAATCTTTAGACAACTGACATCTTCACCAAGGCCCTAGGAGCCGACAAGCTTCGGCAATTCATGTTAGCCCTTGGATTGACGATCCCTGACTTGCCCAACTTGAGGGGGAGTACAAGAGGACACCTGAGATCGTTTGAACCGGGTACCAGCCGAAGCAGACATCAACCAAAAGGAACCGACCCGAGTTGAGATTGAGGGGGTGTGTTGAAAATCAAGCTCAACATAGTGCAACGTGTGAACACACCTTTTGAGAATCCATGATTACTCAAAGGTCAAGAGTCACACCACTACTCTCTACACATTAACTATGTGTCATAGAATCATATTCTATGACACATAACTAATGAGTTACATATTCCCCATGACTATGAGTCTTCACATTCCCCAAGATAGAGAGTGGTTGTTGTAAGTTAATGAAGAGAGAGGGCGAGTCTATATAAAGCACCCTCCTCATACTTCATACCAAGTGTTGTCCGCCAGAATAGTAACCGACGGACAGGAGCGCAGAAATATAGAATATAGTAAAAACATAACGCATGTAACGGGTCATGCGGGAAGCATGAACGGCTAAAAGACCCTGTGTATATAAAGGGTAGAAATCCTATGTAAGAGGTAGCGTGTAAGTTTTGGTGCATAGAGCGTATCTTAATAGAGTTTTATCTTCTCTGATCCTCTATCATGCATATCTGTGGTTAATCTACTGTGTGTCTGTGATTCTTGGTGGTGTATTGTAGTAGTAAGAGGCGTAGGCATGAGTACGAGTGTTGTTACTAGTGCACTGTCTAGGGAGTTTGGTTGTAGCCGTCTCTCTTATACGCTACTAGGATATGGAGAGATATCCCATTACGTATTACGGTACGACTCTATCATTCGTGGCAACGCAGTCACCTTGAGGTCTAGGTCGAAGGACTGACTGAAGACTGTGTTCCTAATCGGTAACACTTTTGGCATGCTTGGTGATCTATGTCTTCTCACAGACGAACAACGACGAATGGATGTTTAGCCGCAGACGTCCCAGAGAACCAACACGACAAGACCGACCAATCACAAGGTCCATCACATGCTAGGCAGAGGAACACGCATGACAAAAACCTTGCCTCAGTGACCTCAATGATACCTGTCCAGACCACAAAGACGATTTCCCGCTCACCAAATACCCCAGCGACAAGCAGGAAGTTCACTCACCACACAAGCACTGTGGTCTTTCCCTGCTCGCCATAGCGTCCAACATGGCCTTCTCTTATCCCCGCTTCAACGGCGAAACCGACACCACAACCCACATTCGCCTGTTCCTAAATGTCTGGAATGAAAATCACATGGCGCAGAGCCTTCGTGAAGAAGTCACGCACCAGTCCAAAATGACAGAGTCCGGATTAATTCTGGATGGGAGAGCGGCGTTTTGGTATTCGCAGATGGATCTGCCAGCAATCAAGACCTTCGACCAGTTGCAGTCGGCCTTTTTGTGTTTCTTTCATCGAAGGGTGCCGCAACGTGAAATCCTTGGCAGTTTTATACAATTAAACAGTTGTGGGCCGAGACTGTACCGGATTTCAGTTTACGCTTCCAAAATCTACGACGGAAATTAGAACGGGGCCCGACGGAGGACGAGGCTCGGGAGACATTCCTGGCAACTCTACGACGACTGATACGGACGAAGGTCAACAACAATAGCATGAAAGGAGAAATGGCCGACATGGTCATAGAACGAGCGCTACAGCTCGTGCTGGACGAAGAAGAGGAAAGGTTTTCCATGTCCTCATTACGGCAAGTGTTACATCAAGACTTGAATTCTGGGCATTCCGCAGTCGAATGCAACATGCGAATCCATTGCCCAATCTTTCACTTGAAAGCACACACGGTCAAGCAGTGTGAGTACAATATGTTGAACAAATCCATGCCCACAGTACGAAGCGTGGAAACACAGCACCCCCCTCGCCGTAATGAGCAAAGGCACCAAGAATAACGACCCCGGTATATGGATCGGAACCCACACGATGACCGCCACTACCGGAATCGTTGGAATAACAATGATTTCGAGGAAGACGAGCCGAAGGATGAAGACTACTGTGGCAACCACAGAAATACTGAAGGGGGCCGATGCTACGAGAATTACTGTCTGACGAACAAACGTGGCGGCTTCAATGGGCCTCGCGGAAAACATCGTCAGTATCGGGACCAACAACGGTATGACGAAAGTTCGGACGATGACCAGCACCAGGAACCACGTTGGGACCAACAACAACCACCGCGTACGCTCCGAAGAACGAACCAAGACCGGGAGGAGCAAGTCACACCTGGGGATCGGCACACACCACCAGTTGCCGAGAAAGGTTAATCTAGCGTCCATTGTTTTGTTTGCCAACAACTCGGACATTATGCCACACAATGAACATTATGCAAGGGCAAGGGGCCCGCCATCAATACGATTACGGCGGAAGTGCAGCAAGTCACGACATGACAACAAATAAAAAATGTTGATTGGGCCACGCAAGATGAGATATGTCAGACGGCCCAAGCAAACGCAGCAAATACGGAATGCATGCGGAAGGAGTCCGCGAACACGATGGAGCCTTCGGAGGAAGATGTAATATCTCCAGATCCCATATGGCAAGCACTGGCAGGCTGTGAGATAACACTAACCAAGGAGAAGCTACTTCAATTAGTCCCACGGTTCCACCAGACCGTGGAGGATCATATAACGGGCAGGCAGAACTGGGGTAAGCGTCTCCGCCAATTTTACGGACATCAGTGCCGGACCAACAGTGGTGGATCACCACAATCCGGCTATGAAGTTGATATTACACAGTCAGGAAATCACAGGATGCATAATCGACAGCGGCTTTGGCGTCAATGTAATTAGCACGAAGACATGCGAACAATTGGGAATTTCAGAATGGGAAGCTTGCCCGTTTTGGCTTCGCATGGTGGATACCCGCTTAGTATGGCCATTGGGTTTAATACGCAAGTTAGGCATTATCGTTGGAGGACATCACTTCAACGTCTCGGCGGTAGTCCTCGCCCTCGACGGTCCAGGAGCGTATGCTATGCTGCTGGGCAGACCGTGGCTTCGTTCAACGAATATCAAGCAAAGCTGGCAACATAAGTGCATTAGCTTTCGACGCGGACGCACCAAGGTTCGCGTACCAATAGAGGAAATGGTGGCACAACCCAAGGACATAATATCGTTATACGCGGAGGATATAAATATGTTGGCTGGGGTGGATGATACAGAATTAGAAGTATACCTAGACGAGCACCCCTAGATCATTCCGCTATTCGAAATCGACGTCAGAGAAACCGCGACGGAGTATGCCACGCCCGCTACGCTCCACGAGGAGGCTTACGAACTAGACCCAGAGTCAATATTATAACTAAGCAGAGCATGGGCAGCGTTCGAGAGGGAAATGGAAATTTCACGACGAGTCACTGCCTCAGCCCTAGAAGAAGTAAACGTTGGTATGGCATCAGAACCCCAATTCCTCTCCATCGCAAAAGAATTACTACCGGATCAGAGAAACGCGATGATAACACTACTCAGGAAGTATAAAGATGTGTTCGCCTGGTGCCACGAGGACATGAAGGGGTTAGATCCGAAGTTCTATCAACGTACGATCAATTTAGCGATTGATGTGAAACCGGTCCAGCAGCGTCGATACCTCATGAACCCAAACTACGTTGTCGTGCCTTTAGGCTCCGGATCGTTGCGTGAGTCGGGTGGGAACCGCCGACGTTTTGGACTAGTAGGAAGAGGAATACAACTTAAGGCTAATTATGAATAGTAGAAAGAGAAGTAAGATAGCAATCTCGTGAATCCCACGAGTTTAGTGTATTTAAAACAATATTTAGATTATAAGAGTAATTTAGATGGCAAAATTCGTGAATCCCACGAATATATTAGATTGATCAATCCTTGTATATTAATCAACAACCTTATACATATTTCTCTCCTCCTTATATAAAGATGGAAGAGGCTAAGCATGGCTTCATGCTTTTTCACAAAAAGTGTCCATGCACACTAAATGTGCATGTGATGCTTTGTCATTTCCTAAGTATAGGGCTCATGCACGCTAGATGTGCATGAGTCACTTTTAATGTCACGTGTAAATAAAATAATCACACCCTAAAGAATACATGATTTTTACCTTTTAATAAAGGTATGTGTAAATAAAGGTCTTATACGTATTAAATCTATATATATAAGTAAAGATAAGTTATTACAATGGTAAAGTTGAGGTTTATCTACGTGGAGGTGCAGGGTTTGAATCCTGCCCTATGCATGTGATAAATATTTTGATATATTATTTATTTATTTATATGTATCTAAAATTGGATATATTATTTTATGGTTTTCACGTAGTGTGTGGAATACACTACGACACTCGCCCCCTCCGAACCCACACATCCTCCGGTATGTGTCGAAGTTCTCGATTCCTCATATCCGTCTTCACCCAAAGCTTCCTCTGATTCTCCCCTTATGTCGACTATGAGTTGTAATTCACTTTCTTCGCTTCCCACATCACCGTGGTCTTCGTCCGATTGCTCCTCGTTGTCGGCCTTGGCTTGGATCACATAGGGTTTGTCGTCGGTCCGCTTCTTGAAAATCTTCACCCGCTTCCCGGTTATAGGCATTCGTAGTATTGTTCCATCCAACTCGGACAGTCGGTATGTTCCGTTGTCGAAGACTTTCCGAACCTCGTATGGTCCGAACCACCTTTTCGCGAATTTCCGCATCGTTGTATGTTGATGGTCCAAACTACTGTCATAGACGATCACCCAATCTCCTTCTTCAATCCTCCTCGGTCGTAATCGGTGCTTTGTGTCGAACCGGCTTTTGTTCCGGAATCGTGCTTCTTGTTGTCGGCGTATTGCTTCCGCTATGTCTGCCAGTCTTCCCTCTAGTTGTCGTATCCGGAACGCTAGTAGTTCTTCCCGGCTCATCTCTTCCTTCCACGGTAGCACTATCCATGTTGCGATCGCGGTTTACGTCGGCATTACCGGTGCTTGTCCGGTCATGAGTTCTGTCGGCATGTAACCGGTTACGGAGCTATGCATCGTCCGATCCGCCCATAGTGCATACAGAAGCATCTGCGGCCAGTCCTTCACCTTTCCATTGCATGCCTTCGCAAGTGCTTTCACGATCGGACTATGTCCTCGTTCGATTTTCCCGTTGGCCTCTGGATTGTATGCCGTTGTCAACGATAACCGAACTCCGTGTTTGGCGAAGAATCCCCTAGCTTTGTCCGAGTCGAGTTCTCCCCGGTTCGCAATCACTTGTCCTACGCACCCGTACCTACAAAATACTTCCTCCAAAAGAAATTGGCATACCGCGGAACACGTTTTCCTCTGAAGCGCTCGACCTTCTACTTGATTCGTGAGATCTTCCCGAGCTAATACCAAGTATTTCTTTTGTCCGATCCCGGTCGGCATGGCCACTATGTCGACCATCCACTTGAAGTTGATTGTCTGTGAGAATGTCGGATGTAACTCATCTCGATGTCGAACCCCGGAGTAGACTTGACATTTCTCGCAGCTTTCCGTGAACTCCGCGACATCTTTGTACATTTTCTTCCACCAATATTTTTGCTTGATCTTCACAAATGTTGCCCATGTTCCTCGGTGTCCAGCCCAATCGGATTCGTGAAACTCAGACATTATCCGGTTTCGTTGCTCTTTTGTCCCGACTACTCGAAGTAGTATACCATCCGATCTTTTCGGCGCCCTCCATATTAATCCGTTTTCCAAGAAGAACTTTTGGACTTGCCTCTTCTTCCTTTGGATCTCGGCTCTTCTTCCTTTATCGTTTGTTGAATCCTCGGCCTCTTGTAACATCTTTCCGATCATCAAGCTTTCTCCCTCGTATTCTTCTTCCCAGAATTCTCGGATACCGTTCACTCGGCATATGTGCTCCGACACGAAGTAGTCTTCGGAAACTTCTTCATTATCCGATTCGGTTATGTCGTCTCCGAACCGAGCCCTTGATAACATATCCGCTACCGCGTTGTCCTTCCCCGAGATGTGTCGAACCTCCGGATTAAGCGACTTGACATATGCAACCTACCTTAGCATAGCTACATCTGGTATCATACAACACCGCATCATCCCGAGTATCGGAAGACAATCCGTCTCGATCACCACTTTGGCTCCGATCAAATAATCCCGATCCGATTTTATCGCCGACACGACTCCCCACGTTGAGAATATCCACGTTGCCTTTTGTTGAGAATCTTTGCTCCGAATCGGATCGAATACCGCGAACCATCTGAGTCGGCTTGATTGATGACCCACCCGATACCGGTTGGACTTGTATCAACCGTTACTATGATCGGTCGGTCGTAGCTCGGCTTCTTAAGTGCTTCTACCCTCCGAAGTGTCTTCTTCAATTTCTTCATGGCTTTGGTGTGTTCCGGTTTCCATTCGAATTTCTTACCTTTCCGCAACAAGTGGTAGAGCGGGTCCGCTATATGTGCATAGTGCAGAATCCATATGTGATAGAATGCACATGCACCGAGAAACCTTCGGACTTCGGATGTTGACTCGCATACTTCCTCCGTAGCTTGAATCGCATCGATCTTTGTTGGTGACGGTCTTCGGCCGTAGGGCCCACATAGATGTCCGACCACCAATATTTCTTCTTGCCCGAATGCCGATTTCTCCCTGGAAAGTGTTAGGTGCACATCTTCTAGCTTTCACAACACTTTCTCGCAATCATGAATATGGTCGACCATGAACTTTCGGCATCCCCGATCATCCAAAAGTCTCATCTTTTTCTTCTACCGCGCATCCTTTCATCGGAATGTCATCGAGGAACGGCATCGTTATCTCCGGAATGCAGTCTCGAAGCACCTTGTTCATTGTTCATCATATGAGCAACCGAGTTTGTCGCTCCTTGCGGTAGTGTGCACATTCGGACTAATCCTATCGGTGTTCGCATGGTTGTGATGTCTCGGATCTCCACGGCTAGTTGGAATTGGTCATACCCCGAGTATAGGTCTCTGATGGAGTATATCGCACGACCGGCAAAAGATTCTGCAAATTCGTCCACTATCGGACCGACTCCCGAGTTCCGGATCGTGACCTTATTCACCGGTTGCAAGTCTTGGATAAATCGGAGTGACCCATTCTTCTTCGGAACCGTAAACCATCGATTTGAGTACGGAGCAGTTGATGGCTCTAGAATCTCCATCGCCATCTTCTCCTTGAGCAAGTCAATGACTTTTGGAATATGCGCTCGTGGCACCGGAATCGGCTTCAGGTTCCACAGTACATGGTCAATCGTGAAGATCACCATCGGCTCCACCATTCTCGGATCGATGCACCCTATCTCCCTTGATGTAAATGCAAACGCTTTGCCGTGTTGCTCCAACATCTCGCGAAACCGTTCTTCTTCTTTTTGTAATAGGAACCCACCTCCACCGATCCGAAGTTTCTTCCGGGTCTCATCCGTGAAGGCATGTCCGATATCCACGGACTTCTGAAGTGTCGGATCTCCCGAGACTTCTTTCCTCTTTTGTTCGCTATCGGCGGGTAGTGGTCCCGCGGCCGGTTTCACCTTCTTCTCCACGGTCTTGTATTTCGTACTTACCATTGCTTCTTCTTTGCGGAGCGTATCCGGCTCCATTTTCTCAATGATCTCATACATCTCGACCGATTCCACCGGGACTACCCGGTTCCCTTGGCTTTTATCTTCTGCAAGCTCTTCAAGTCGTTGTAGCGTGCTCCCATAGAACACTTCTTCGACTATCCCCACGATTTCTTCATCTTCTTTTATTATTGATGCCGACCACAACTTATCCTCCACTTGTCGGTATCCTTTCTTCAATCCTCCGGTTACGGTCGTGTACGTAGATGCCCCATCCGGACCGATTCGTACATGTTTTGCTCCGAGAGTTTTCTTCCTGTGGGGTATCGGGGCTTCTCGGACTATCACTTCCCCACTCCGCAACAGTCGGCTTTAAAAATCCATTCTCACTTGGGACAAGAGTTCCCTCTTGTTCCTTTCGTGATTTGCCGGCACCGTTAGGAATTGGACGGATTTCCCACCGTTTTGGCTCCGAATTCGCGCAAAAGCCGCACCGCTATCGAGCACCTTCGTCTCCATCCGTGATTCCGTGGTAAAGGGTTGGCCGAGGATGACGGAATGTGAAACCTCATCTTGCACGAAGAAATTTTGGTCGATCTCGACATCCCCGATCTTCACCGTCACATCTGGACAAGCCGCAAATAGATCTTCCGTTGCTTTGGTGGCCGCCCGACCGAATCTTCCATCCATGGTTGGTGTTAATAGGCCACTTCCCCTTCCGGTAGAACTCCTTGGACATCAAGTTGATCTCCGATGCGTGATCAATCAATGCTAGCACGGGTTCTTTGATGTTGCCGATTCGGACCGGAGTCTCCGTAGTCGCGCGTGCCCAATGTGGCCTTGTATAGTGGGAGTTCGGAATTTCGTCCTCCACTTCGGTGTCATTCATTAAAACGGTGTTCGCATTCACCCTTGGAGCATTTTCCTCCATACTTTGTCTTTTTCGCTTCACGAGATCCACGAGAAGATCGTGGAACTCCTTCTTTGCTATTCCGAGTAGCTCCCGAAGCGAGAAATCTACCCGGCTATCCAAGATCCTTTCCTCGAACACTCTTTTCAAGTCGGTTTGTTGTTCTATGTCTGAGGCAAGCTTGAATGCCGGAGTCGCCTTTTCTTTTCCCTTACCTCCGGAGTTCCAGCTTTCCAGTATCTTCGATGGCCCGCCCGCATCCTCCGTGCGTCGTCGTTTCTCGTCCACATACACCTTATGCAATTGACACAGGGCGTATACGCTATTCTTGTTGACAGGGAACTCCCATCCCGTAGCTTCCCGGACGCCTTCCGCGGTGCTTCGGATCTCGTTGGAGTCGGTTTTCTCGGTGTTTTCTAGAACTTCCAGCCAAAAAGACGTCTTTGCTCTCGATGACTCCCCGACACATATTCCCGCGGTTGTCTCATAGTTGCTTCTTGCCGCCAATTCCTCCTCGAGCACCTTCTTCATGCCGCCTTTCCGGAAGTTCAGTCGGAGTGACTTCCGAGAGTCCATCGAATGAATCCGGTTTCCCTCGTAGTAGATGAGATCCCGCCGTAGCGCCTCCTTATGCTCATCGCAATCCCTCCGATCGTGTTCGGCGCTATCGCACCATATGCACCGTCGGTCCGTATACTTAGAGCTTGTGGGGTGGTCATCCGACTTCTTCACCATCGCGATCTTCAGATTCTCCATCTCCTTCAATAGTTGCTCCACCGTAGATGCATCAATCCCCTTCTCGGTTGTAGTCTCCCGAGCCCTCAGTTGATGGTCTTCCAATCCGGTTCTCGGTTTCGGAATTGGTTCCGAAACCCTCTTTTCCTCGTTGGCAAGCCATTGCCCCCTCTTCGTGTATCACGCGACGATATCCCGCACGCTTTCCCATGTTTCGGTGAGGCCGCTCTCCATGGTCATGTCCTCCAAGAGCACTCCGAGATCTTTCCGGTCCCGGACGTCCACGGCTCGCAAGAACATGATCACCTTGTCCGGTACGAGGATAGCTTGATCTCTCGCGGACAACCTCCTGAACCGGCTTTCGAATGCCGAAAACACATCAACGACCTTCAAGCCCTTGTCCGGCGTCTCCACCCAATCTTCGAATCCCCTTCACGTCGCCTTGGAGGAATCCTCGATGGCGAACGTCCTCTTTAGCTCTTCTTCAAACGCCTCCCATGTCGGATTTTGTTGTCGTAGCCCATGGATGCTTGCTTGAAGCCCGTCGGTTGCGACCCGGTTGAAGGACGTCACTTGCAGTCCTTCCGATATTCCGCACCGTAGCATCTCCGCCTTGTAGTCCCGAAGATACCGCGACACGTCTTTCCCGTTGAATTGCCCGTTTCGTTGCACGAGCCGCTCCACTGATGCCGCTATCTCCGACATCGCGCGTTGTTCTTGTAGCATGCGCTCGAACATCATCATCATGTTGCTAGCCTCCGGTTGATTTTCCATCTCCTTGCCACCCGGTCTTCACGTCGGGTTCACCAACTGTGTCGTGCCTTTAGGCTCTGGATCGTTGCGTGAGTCGGGTGGGAACCGCCGAGGTTTTGGACGAGGAAGAGGAATACAACTTAAGGCTAATTATGAATAGTAGAAAGAGAAGTAAGATAGCAATCTCGTGAATCCTACGAGTTTAGTGTATTTAAAACAATATTTAGATTATAAGAGTAATTTAGATGGCAAAATTCGTGCATCCCACGAATATATTAGATTGATCAATCCTTGTATATTAATCAACAACCTTATACATATTTCTCTCCTCCTTATATAAAGATGGAAGAGGCTAAGCATGGCGTCATGCTTTTTCACCAAAAGTGTCCATGCACACTAAATGTGCATGTGATGCTTTGTCATTTCCTAAGTATAGGGCTCATGCACGCTAGATGTGCATGAGTCACTTTTAATGTCACGTGTAAATAAAATATTCACACCCTAAAGAATACATGATTTTTACCTTTTAATAAAGGTATGTGTAAATAAAGGTCTTATACATATTAAATCTATATGTATAACACTAAACATAAGTTATTACAATGGTAAAGTTGAGGTTTATCTACGTGGAGGTGCAAGGTTCGAATCCTACCCTATGCACGTGATAAATATTTTGATATATTATTTATTTATTTACATGTATCTAAAATCAGATATATTATTTTATGGTTTTCACGTAGTGTGTGGAATACACTACGACAACGCGGCTCGCGTAAAAGAAGAAATTGACAAACTCCTCAAGGCCGGATTCATTTGACCAGTCAAGCAAGCTACATGGTTAAGCCCGATACTAGTCGTACCAAAGAGAAATGACAAAATATATGTATGCGTGGACTACCGGAAATTGAACGCCGTAACCATTACTGACGCATTCCCTTTACTGTTCACCGACAACATATTGGACGCCGTCGCAAGGCATGACATGTACAACTGTTTAGCTGGCTTTAGTGGGTACAATCAAGTACGCATGCACCCAGACGACCAAGAGAAGATAGTGTTTGTCACGGACTGGGGAGTCTATGTCGCAATCGTCATGATGTTCGGGCTAAAGAGGATGTCGGCTACATTTCAACAGACAATCACGGAGATTTTTGGGGAATATATAACGGCCTTCATGCAGGTTTTTTTAGATGATTTTGCGGTATATGGGACAACAACTGACCATTTTTTGCATCTACAGCTTTGCTTGGAGTGTTGCCGAACCGCGCGCTTAAGTCTGAATCCCGCCAAATGCGCCTTCGGCGTTACCAGCAGGGCTCTCCTCGGCCACATAGTCAGTAAGGAAGGGATAGCAGTCGATCCGAACAAAATCTCCGCAATTACTCACGGGAAAGCAACGACAAACGTGAAAGCACTCAACCGGTTTCTAGGACAAATACGATGGCACAATCGGATGATACGCTATTTGGCGGAGTTCGCCACGCCATTACATGCCGCCGTTCATCGCACTCCTTTCAAATGGATAACAACGGAAGAGAAGGCGTATGATGCGCTAAAGATAATGCTAACGCAGACACCCGTCGTATAGCCACCAGTTTGGGCAAAACCATTCCACTTGTTCATGGATGCCTCGGACATAGCAATAGGTAGTGCACTAATGCAGCTCACGGAGCCGAATTGGTACCAACCAGTGTAATACGCTAGTCGGAAACTATGAACGATTGAGCGTAGCTATTCCACAACAAAATGTGAAGCATTGGGTATGATATACAACATCAATAAGTTCCGACATTATCTCCTAGGGCGGAAATTCACGTTTCACGTGGATCATACAACATTGCTATATTTGGTAGGGAAACAAGCGTTGACAGGGAAATTGGCTAGACAGATGCTGATGCTCCAAGAATTCAACTTTGTAATTCAACACCGACCGGGTAGGCAACACGTGGTGGCAGATTTCTTGAGCAGACTAGATAATGGAGAAATGGCGCAAAAGGATGACGACGACTTTCCGGATGCAGACATTCTGCGTGTAGCAACTCTAGCAGAACGAACGGAAAAGAGTTTTCCGGATCAGTGGCTAATGGAAATGACCTACTTCCTTACCACGGGGTTACCGCCATCCCAATTATGGACGGACAAGGAAAAACGGTTGGCCGTACGGAGTCGAAATTTTTGTTTAGTCGAAAACATCCTATACCACAAAGGCAGTGATGGCATCTGGAGGCGCGGAATATGACAGGATGAGAAGGCTACGGTTCTACGCAAAGCCCACTGTGGTATGTTAAGGTTTTATATAGGTTGAAACGTTTAACATGAATACCAATCTGTTAATAAGGCTTGATAAACAATAAGAACAAGCAGATTTGAATTTCATTGATGTATGATGGTTAGAAGAACCAGCAAATTTGGGGAGGACATTACGCGGGCGATGTTACGGCCTGGAAAATCTGGCAAGCGGGACTTTGGTGGCCGACTATGCAAGAGGATGCGTATGAAAATTGTGGACAATGCGATTTATGTCAACGACTGGGCCAACCCACAGAAGTTGGGAGAATGCCACACCAACCAATGTTGCCACTAGATCCTTTCCAAAAGTGGGGGCTAGATTTTGTGGTACCCTTTACCCTGACGGTTGCTCGAACAGGCAATAAGTATATCCTGGTGGCCACATATTACTGTACCAAATGGGTAGAAGCAAAACCATTATGCGAGAATACCACGACAGTCACGGCGAAATTCCTTTACGAACACATTTGGTGTCGTTTCGGCTGCCCTATCGAGCTCATTAGTGACCAAGGGAGTCACTTTTTGATTACGGTCATCAGCGAACTGACCCAACACTACGTTGTGGTTCACAAAAAAAGTACGTTGTATTATCCATAGGCAAATGGCTTGGCAGAATCCACGAACAATACCCTACAAACCATTCTCAAAAAGACAGTCAATGAGAACAGAACGGATTGGGATACCAAATTGCACAATGCGTTATGGGCATACCGTACTAGCTATAAGACCAACATACAATCAACGCCTTTCAGGCTAGCATTTGGGCTAGAGGCCGTGATGCCAATCGAATTCCAGGTACCCAGTCTGCAGATTCAAGTACGAGCCTAGCTACTAGAGGGCAAATCCGAGCAAATACGGCTACAACAACTGCTCGAGCTAGGCGAAACACAGTTACGCAGTATGGCCATATTGGAGCAGGAACAACGGCCACGCAAAGAATTCATGGACCGCCACTGGCATGTGTGCGAAAAAGATTTTATGGTTGGGAAAGCGGTCTTAGTTTTTCAAACACGCATGGGGCATATGCTAGGAAAATTAAGATTCCGCTGGACAGGCCCGTACTGGATAGTGGGAGCGGAACAGGGTACGTTTGAACTTGGCACGTTGGCCGAGGAAGTGTTACGACAAAAAGTGAATGGGTTTCGCCTTAAACCTTATTTGGGACCTACGCCACCTAACCCATTCCCCGCCGGACAAGACAAAACCGGGGAATCCGCGGAGTAAGTATAGGGCTCCACTTGTACTATAGTGTAAAAAGAATATTGTATGTAACCGTTACGAAACAAAAAAGAAAAGAAAAAAGCAAAAAGAGAGAAGATAGCGACGCTATTAAAAGGACTTAAGGCATGCACAGACTTCTAGGCCAAGAACACGCGGCACTACGATGGCTCACTGACCAATGAACCCTAGGCCACAAAAAGAAGGAAATAGAAGGTTTTCTGCACAGTACAGAAACCAACCTTCTAACTCTAATCGGTCTCATCGCTCCCCTCCCTCATCCTCTTCTCCATCCTCTCACAGAGCTCAAGTTCGCCATAGCCAACAGTCCTCACCCATTAGCCACGAGCCTAACCATCCGACTATGCCGATACCCATTTTTGCCTCCTTGCGTCGATGGCTCGTGGAGAAACGCTTGGATGGATACATTAGAGTCGCCGAGGCACCTCCCCACCGTGAAGCATTGGACATCGCTAGGAAGCTCAATATCGACACGGTCACCAACACATCCATCCCGAAAAAGCTTGACCTGTCATCACTAGGAGAAAGGCATTTCAAAATCCCTCCTACGGAAACTTTGCAGAGATATTTCGGGCCATATTGAAGCACTGGACATCACTAGGAAGCTCAATATCGACACGGTCACCAACACATCCATCCGGAAAAAGCTTGACTTGTCATCACTAGGAGAAAGGCATTTCAAAATCCCTCCTACGGAAACTTTGCAGAGATATTTCGGGCCATATTCGGCGTTCGCCAAGGCATACAGAACGAAGGAATTCCCCGACCCCTTTTCTCGCGAAATAGCCAAGTTCCTGTTGGAGGTCGGATGCGTACATGTAAATGCATATGGGATGCCCAAGCAGAAGGCAGGTATCATCATTGATACCTTTGAAGGGCGCTTGGTTGATTGGGGGGTCATTACAGGACCAGTGTTACGGGAAGGCTTGCACGCGTATCAAGGAGGCAAAAAGCTAAGGCCTATCATACAACAGTATCTGACGATATTATTCCCACCCCAAGGACTGCCGACACCGCAGCACAACAAAACCACGCCGCCGCCACGATTCGCGAAGTGAAGGTTAGCGGACTTGGGCACCACAGAGTGGGAGGATGAACCCCAATCAGCCCAGACCAACATGCGAACAACACAGGAAGAACGGGCGGAGCACAACGAGGAAGCTGTGCAGGAGCCGGAAGCCGAGCCAAGTCAAGGAAGCCCGAGGCCGAAACGGCGGAGGCTGGACAGGAAAGATGGGCGCAGGTTAGTTAAAGACACACTCGCGGCCATAACGACGACGATCGTGGTCAACAGCTCCGTAGCTACGGAGCCCAACACCACCTTCAAAATAATCCGGGAACCAAGGCCGATCATTTCGTCTCAGGCACAACGGGGGAAAGGCGTATTTACGGCGGAAAGTGAGATCCTGGCGTATTCGGACATTCCGGACACGACCCATGAGTTCGGAGCAGTATTAGAGTTCGGAACTACTTTTGAACTCATGGAATTTTTGGTAACACAACAAATAAAAGTCTCACAACGAATGGTCGAGGAGCACGCGGAGCGCCAAATGATTGAGCACGTGCTAACACAAACGATGGAAAGCGATGATGAGGAGCTGTTAGCCAGAGTTGAAAGACAGCGGAACGCCGGTATACGACGATTGGGGATGGAACTACCCCCATTAAACGCGGCCCTTGTCGAAGTTCATAGGGAACTGGCTAAGGTCAGTATTGGCGCTAAGGATATGGCGATTAAAAATAAAAATGTCTGGAAAACATTTAAACTGACCCAAGCCGAGCTACAAAAGGCCAACGCACGCATCGCGGAGTTGGAACATAACGTGACTACGGCGCAACAGGCAGCTCAACCAACAACCAACGCCGCCGAGGCCCTGAGAGAAGAAATTGAAGCCCAGACTGCCATTGCCTCGAAAGCAAAATGGGTTGTGCAACTGGCGGAATAAGAGATTGACCATGCCCGCTCCGAAGTTTGTTAGTCCTCAGACTGAGAGAAGGACATCCGGGCCAACGGCCGAAAGGCAGTGAAGACCCTTGAAGAGAAACTCGTAGCGGAGGTAGCACAACACACCCGGACGAAAGAAGAAAACACGAAACTACGGGAGGAAGGGAAAAAATCGGAAGCGGCGATCACGAGACTCCGAGCCTTGTTGGAGAAGAAGAAAGTATGGTTCGACGAGCAGCTTGTAGGGGAACAGGAGACAAGGCATTGGGTCGAAATCCGTCTGAACAATGAAATGGGCAGGTTGGAGGAATTACATTCGAAGGAATCTCAGCTATGGGCAGGAATGAGGAGCACTTATGAGGAAGCGGCGGCGGTTAGTAAACAAGAAATTGAAAACCTCAAGAAAACCGTAGAAGAAGCACGCAATCGTTGCCAAGCAATAACCGACAACGTGCACATACTTCTTCAAACCAATCGGGAAAGGTTTATGGTGCAATTAAAAGTGGCGCTAGACAAAGGCTGGATGGAATGGGCTGCACAAGCTGCGGAGTTGCATACATACCGGGCGGACTGGGAGAACCGCAGGAAAGACGGCTGAGGGTTTTACAAACTTAATGAGTAAAGCATTGCGGCAGTACGCGAGGACCTAGCGCAGGATTATTGCATGCTAGCGGACCAACACTCCGAGGAACTCGCACAACTACTAGACGATTTTGGCGAAAGTCAGGAGGACCTGTTTCCCCAGATCATGCAAGCTAGAAACACACAAATAAACGAGGAATCCATCGCGATACCTATTCCGGATACTGCCGAACAAGAGGAACCTCAACCCATGTCACTGGAAAATAACCACTACGGTGGACAGCACGGAACGGCAAGCAGAGCCCCCCGCGATACCAAAAAGCGAAACCGACGACCAAGAGGAACCCCAACCCCATTCACCGGAGCGTATGACTACGGCCGACACCACGGAGGAAGTTACGGACGAGACAGAACCTCGACCTACTACGAGCCCGCCGATGGCTGAACTAGCCACAATAGCACAAGATGAGCCAGCAAAGCCTAGACCGCCCACACAAGAAGCCAGCGACACCATGGGAAGCCCTACCGAGCAAGTAATGGAACCACGCAACGACGTGCCTATGGACACTACGTCGTCCCCGAACCCGGACACCGGAGCAAAACCAAACATCCGGGCCATTTTGGAGGAAGATTAAAGGGGTGGGTCCGACGTGCCATGGCACTATACCACAGGCGTGCCAGGTGTTGTCCGTCGGAATAGTAACCGACGGACAGGAGCGCAGAAATATAGAATATAGTAAAAACATAATGCATATAACGGGTCACACAGGAAGCGTGAAAGGCTAAAAGACCCTGTGTATATAAAGGGCAGAAATCCTCTGTGCATATCTGTGGTTAATCTACTGTGAGTCTATGATTCTTGGTGGCGTATTGTAGTAGTAAGAAGCGTAGGCGTGAGTACGAGTTCTATTACTAGTGCAATGTCTAGGGAGTTCGGTTGTAGCCGTCTCTCTTATACGCTACTAGGATATGGAGAGATATCCCATTACGTATTACGGTACAACTGTACCATTTGTGGCAACGCAGTCACCTTGAGGTCTAGGTCGAAGGATTGACCGAAGACCGTGTTCCTAATTGGTAACACCAAGTCGGTTGTGACTCCTTGTAATGCTACAATTTTGTATCTCTTATTCTACTTGTGAATATACATCTTCTTCTTGAGTCCTTCATTGTGTTCTCTTCTCTCCTCTATTTCTCTCTCTCTCTCTCTCTCTCTCTCTCTCTCACTCACTCACACACACACACACATATCTATTTTGTTGCACAAGAATCAACATCGATTCTTTACAAATACAGTGCTCTCGATCCTATTTTATAGGTGTTCTGAGAGTCTTTTCCAAGAACATAAGCTTGCCTGTTCGGCAAGATCCTATAGTTAACTAACTCTTCCATTTCTAGTTACTCTATTTTCTATTTAATAAAAATACACTATTAGACTTGTCTTTTCACACTTGACCGACCCGACTTCGGCTCCAACCTTACTTCGGGTATCCGTTTGGCTACACATGGCACGCCCGTGGGATAGTGCCTTGCATGGTGGACCCACATGCTTCACACTTAGTCCTCAACTTTGTTAGCGCTGGATTCTTGGATGTTATTGTTCGGGTCATCTTTGTCGTCACCTACGTCCTCATTGAGTATGTCGAATAGATTTGGCTATTCGTCTTCTCGGTTGTTTGTGTTGACCAGAGTTGTTTGTCTTTGGTGCTCAGAGGTCAGTTGTTGTGTGGAGCCATGGTCTTCCTATTGTGATTCATGTAAAGGAATAGTTGAACCCGATTGTTCTTGTCCAACTTCCTTGTCTTCCTCTTGCTCCAAATCGCCTTCCTGTTGATGACATTCGGTTTCATAGGCATCCAACTGCATTGTCGTTGTTATTTGCTAGTCTTCGAATTCATCCTACATCCTGTTAATTACCTCCATGTGTTGCGTAGTTAGCTCGTAAATGTCATTTGCCAACTCCTCCGGACCGTGTTTATATGTGCTTAGTCCATCTTGACGAACCGTGGTCCTTGCTTTTTCCAGTTCTCAGGGTCGGCTCATAGCAGTTGTAATTTTGTTGCTTGTGTTGACCATGTTTTCCAACCCTTGTCTAACGACTTAGAAACCATCAGGCGTGGCTGCTCCTTATGTCACATAAGTATAGCTTGAACCTTCTCTTTCCCCATATAATTCTTATATTTGAGAGGATCAATTTCTTTTAGTAATTCCTGTCAGAGGTTCTCAATTGTGTCGTGGTCGAACCGGAGTCTCGCCTCAGCTACTATTAGGATGTGGCGTGTCTTTTTGTATTTTTCCTCCAGGTCCCTGTACTTCCTATCGAGCTCTTCCCTTGACATTTCTACCTTGGCTACGAAGTCAGCATATGTCTCCTCTTGCACTTGAATATATAACTCCGACTCTTCTCTCTTCTCTTGTTCCTCCTGTTGTGCTTGTATGATTCCTTCCAGTTCTTTTTGAGTGGCCTGCAGACATTCGGTAATTTTTTCTCGTTCAGCTTCGGCTTCTTCCTCCCTTTTGGTAGCATGTTGAATGCTGGCTACTTGTTCAGCCAATTTCCTCTCCATCGTGGCATCAAGTCAATTTCCCTACACAATGGAAGCAAAAACAAGTTAATTCTCTAACCGCAATACAATGACCATCCAACCTAGAATAACCCTGAATAGCATGGAGAGATCACAATTCGGGAATTCCTTGGCACTCCCAGGTCTTCTCCCTATTTACTTTATCTATCTTCACTTCCCAAAATTCATGTTTGATATCTCGGACCTATGAGGAATAAACACCAATTGCACTCGTTGACATATTAGCTCTTAAAAATTCGACTACATGTGTTGCACAATTCATATGCACACCATCTGCCTTTAGTTGTTCATCGGTAAGTGCCTGCGTTATAACCGCACTTGCTCCATCATTTTCACCTTTACCATAGCCAGACCCCAAAAAATTCCATCTCATCTCCAAACCTATTACGAAAGGATACCTCCCAACAAAATAAAATGGACATCTAGCATTGAATTGTGACGCAACTCCGTCAGACCAGACCCAATGTTGAGTAAGCTCCAAACGTTGACATAATAACCATTGCCAATGTAACTTAAAATAGTGTTGGACAAACAAGGTATCATGCTTCTTATCATCAGAAATAAACAAATGAATTACTTTCTTAACATCACCTGAAACTAGAAAATATGTTATGTGGACAAAAAAAATGCTTACTTGCATTGAACACCAATGCATGGATTGAATTTCATTTTGCTGCGAAATTGGTGTCCACAGACTCAAATAACTTGACAGAGATTAATATTTCACTACTCAACTCTTTTGGACACCACCTAAATCTACAAGGGCCACAATCTTGACATAAACCCATGACACATTTATGACTGTGGAAGATAGCCTCTGATTCTCTCGGACACAATACTGAATCTAAAAGACCACTCATGGAAGCGATAACATGCTCTGATGATTTACAGTGCTCTTGCAGGCTAGATCGACAAATTGGGGACTCACAAATGCAGACTGCATCCTCTAGGGAGGAGCTATGGTGACGTGGTACATTAACAGAGTCCTTGAGAAAACCCATTTGTACATGGTAAATGCAACACCATGTGTATCGATCCTTTAAGCGTCTCACAAAGTGTGGCTTAAGAGACTCGAATGTTTGCAGTTGAACTTCGATATTTGCATGCATTCGCCTGAACCTAATAAATAAATCAACCGGCATAATAAAAAGGGAGTCTAGTGAGTATCAAAAATGCACCCTGATGTAGCTAGTTAGATATAGTATGGTAGTTGATTGGCTATGATCATACTCTTGTAGTAGCTAATTAGCTATTAAGAGTAACTAATTAGCTATTGATAGTAGCTAGTTAGCTACCTTAATAGCTAATTAGCTTTTGACATAGCTAACTAGCTATTAAGAGTAGCTAATTAGCTTTTGACAGCAGCTAATAAGATGTGACCTTAATAGCTAATTAGCTCCTCACATAGCTAACTAGCTATTGCCAGTAGCTAATTAGCTACTCTTAATAGCTAATTAGTTGATAAGTGTTAAGTTTACTATTGGCAATAGCTAAATAGCTATTAGCAGTAGCTAGTTAGCTATGGTCATATTCTGAGGTAGCTAATTAGCTATGGTCATATTCTAGGATAGGTAATTAGTTATTGTGGTAGCTAATTAGTTGATAATAGCTAAGTTAGTTATTGCCAATAGCTATTTAGCTATTACAAGTAGCTAGTTAGCTATGGTCATATTCTGAGATAGTTAATTAGGTGACAATAGCTAAGTTAGCTATTATCAATCGTTATTTAGCTATTACCAGTAGTTAGTTAGCTATGGTCATATTCTAAGATAGCTAATTAGGTGATAATAACTAAGTTAGCTATTGTCAATCGTTATTTCGCTATTACCAGTAGCTAATTAGCTATTGTGGTAGCTAATTAGCTGATAATAGCTAAGTTAGCTATTGTCAATCGCTATTTAGCTATTACTAGTAGTTAGTTAGCTATGGTCATATCCTGAGGTAGCTAATTAGCTATTGTGGTAGCTAATTAGATATGGTCGTATTCTGAGATAGCTAATTAACTATTGTGGTAGCTAATTAGCTAATAATAGCGGAGTTGGCTATTGCCAATCGCAATTTAGCTATTACCAGTAGCTAGTTAGCTATGATCATATTTTGAGGTAGCTAATTAGCTAAATAACTAAGCTTAAAAATCAAAACAAAAGTTGAAATAAATGTAAATACCTAAGGTCCATCAAGAAGATGAATGAGATGCTCCTCGTATTGACTCCTTCCAACACGTTTCCTGCATAAACCCTCCTTATTGGGTGAAACCCGACTCTCATTAGTCCAAAATATGGTGATTATATCCATGATTTTTTATGTTATGGGTGTCATTTGCTTACATCTTGTTGTTAGCTTTAGCAAACTAGTTCCTTCACCACTTGAAATTATCTGGTTCATTATATTGTACACAGTTTTTCTACTAACGCCAATTACCTTAGATAGCACACTAATGTTAAGATCATCAACGTCACTATTAAGTAGCGTCATTAGACTAGACCTTTTTAAGACAAGATCATCTTCTGACCTGCTCATGGATATAAAACTATTACGGAGATTATTTACTAGTACAGATGTTATGTTTGCATTAAGACCATCACAATCAACTAACTCCTTTATGGATGGATCATTTAATATTCCATAAAGTACTACCTTCTTGTCTTCATTGACTGATGTGCTTGGTCTAAACATTGAAATAGTCTACAACCTTTCTCTCTATGATAGTAGTCTCATTACTTCCATTCTCAGTGGTATTCAGACCTATATCGCAACCAATGCTATCTTGACCTTTAGTGAATGTGGCTTTTGTATCCTTCAACAATTGATGACGTTTCCTTTTTTTTTTGTCCAATACTTTCATATCGCTTGTTGTGTCCTGATAGCGTCATCCCTATCCTGATGATCCATGAGGGGTATTGGTAAACACCCTCCTTCCCCTTCCATTTGGCTTGACATATTCATTAGTAAATTTTCACAAAAAAAGACACGTAGCTAGTTACTAAACCACATGCAAACCAATTATTCACAGGGGCGATCCCACCATTGGTAAGTTTATGTTTGTTGCAGTGGAGTGAAAACTACTCAACCACCGTCAGGAACGAGGTAAGATGACTATGGGCAACAACAATAAACAAAATTATTATGTAATACACAAGATTATACACAACAATACACAAGTTAATCAACAGGTGGAACAATCATTGCAATGGAGGAGTGAACTCTGTCGGATCAAACAATGGCGGAAATCCAAGACCGAACAGTGGTGGCAACTAAGTGTAGAATGGTGGCAATGGAGGAGTGAACTCCGTCAGATCGAACAGTGGTAGATGATGCTTGGAACGCACAATGGCGGAAATTGAATGTAGAATGGCGACAGTGGAGGAGTGAACTCCCTCGGATCGAATAGTGGCAACAATCCAGGACCGAACAGTAGCGGCAACTAAGTGTAGAATGGTGGCAATGGACTATGGGCAACAACAATACACAAAATTATTATGTAATACACAAGATTATACACAACAATACACAAGTTAATCAACAGGTGGAACAATCATTGCAATGGAGGAGTGAACTCTGTCGGATCAAACAATGGCGGAAATCCAAGACCGAAAAGTGGTGGCAACTAAGTGTAGAATGGTGGAAATGGAGGAGTGAACTCCGTCAGATCGAACAGTGGTAGATGATGCTTGGAACGCACAATGGCGGAAATTGAATGTAGAATGGCGACAGTGGAGGAGTGAACTCCGTCGGATCGAATAGTGGCAACAATCCAGGACCGAACAGTAGCGGCAACTAAGTGTAGAATGGTGGCAATGGAGGAGTGAACTCAATAGGAGCGAACAGTGGCAGATGATGCTTGGACTGAACAATGGCGACAACTGAGTGTAGAATGGCGGCAATGGAGGAGTGAACTCCGTTGGATTGAACAATGGCAGATGATGCTTGGACCGCACAATAGCAACAATTGAGTGTAGAATGGCGGCAATGGAGGAGTGGACTCAATAGGGTTTAGGAACAATGGCAGTAATCTAAGCCTGAATAGTCACAAAGTGATAGCCAGCGTAATGTGGCAATGGATCTTGCATAATAGGCCTAAGAATTTGGTATATAATTTATGGTGCACATATCCATTTATGGTGCTCATTTATATAATTAAAACATTCTAATGTTTTCATTCATGGTGCAAACATGACTATTTATTACTGGTAGCTTTTTGCATAGCTAATTAGCTATGTCAAGGACATAACTAATTGTTTCCACTCGCATGCTTTCACCCATTATCACTTTATGTGCGAGCTAGTTCTCCATGGTGAAGTGGAACTGCAATATGTTCCGACTGATCGACAAGTGATCAACGTCTTCACCAAACCTTTCAAACTTAACAAGTTGCAACAATTCTTAGGTATGCTTGGTCTTCAACACCTCAATTTGCCAAACTTGAGGGGGAGGGTCGAGGAGAGACTTGGAGTGTTGAGTGACAAGGTCAAGATGGGCCGGATCAGTTGAAGAAGCCGAAAGCCGGATCAAACGTAGGCATGAATAAGTTGAAGAAGCCGAAAGCCAGATCGGATGTAGGCCAATCGGTTGGGCCCGAATTAGTTGAAGAAGCCAAAAGCTGAATCAAATAGAGACTGATCGGCTAGGCCAGTTCAGCAGGGAGCCGACAAGCCATTAAGGACCTATATCCCTATTTCAATAAATAGGAATATTAAAGGTTGATAGTGTCAGTAGCTCATTCATGAGCATTAAAGTACTTGTCAGTACTTCTGTTAGTCCTTTGGGGGGGACTTGTCTTAAAGGTGCCCAATGAGCACATCATTATGTATAGAGTATTTTGTAATAGAAGTTGTTTTGTTGTCTGCTCAACTTTGTTTTTCTCTCTCTCCCTACATTCTCAGTGTTTACCTAACTGTCTACATGTGTTCGACTGAGCCGACGGTGTCTTGTGTACTAGCTTGACGCTTCCACATCTAACTCTTTTCAATATATAACATTTTTTCAATTGATTATGAAAGTGTAATTATATTGTACAAGGTACATTGTACCTCGATATAAATTATTGTTCATAGACCCAAGACCTCACAATACTCAAATTCTAATATTAACAATGCATTTAAGTTCTAATGTATAATTAACATATTGCCAATTCAAGTCTCAAGCATTAAGTTTCGTACTATGTTCATTATAAACTATCTTGAAGCACATTATCAATTTCACCCAAAAGAATGGCACATTATGTTCTTTTATCCATTCAAATACCTTTGCGTATTTGTGTAATCGCAATTGTATATCAATCTTTCATTGAATCATGAAACTATAAGAAAATATCTCTTATATCCTAATCTCTCAATTATTATGGACAAGCCAAGTTTTTTATTCTAAATTTTATGCGAATATTTGTTCACTTACCAAATAATATTTGATTCTTTTATCATAATCAATTATTAAGTTTTCCAATCTCAACCAACATTGGGTATCATTTGAATATCTATAATTATTTATATGACACTAATGTGTTCTGATCTCAAACAACATTTGGTTAGTTAACTAGTTTCCCAATCTTGATTCTTAACCAACATTAGGTATTTAACTAAAGTTTTGCAATATCAACATAACGAAATATCTTCCATCACAACCGGCATTTTAGCTAGCATTTGTGAGCACATATTTGAGGCATCGATTTGGCTATTTTGGGAACTATTAGTGCCCTCTTTTTACCACTTGTTTCTTAAAGGAATGTACAACATGGTTTTAATGTAGTCTATGTCCAATGGAATTAAAGACTATGGATACAAGCCACTACGTTTAAGGGAGCTTTAGTGATGCCCCTACTACCCAATTTGATCATATACATAATGAATTTGCTTTTTAATAGAGAATATGAAGTGGTGCATCTATGATGTGGGGGATTGGTGTTATGGTATATTGATCATTGAAAAAGGTGGAACTTGTATGTTACAAGGTTCTTAGTACATGCCCATATTGGCCTTAAAATTGTTCTTCACAAGTATATAAGCATAGCTATTTTTGGAAGTGTAGGAATATTTATAAGATCTCAAAAATCCTACCTAAAGTTTGACATATTTCTATATAATTTGCTAATTTCTATTGATATCTACACTCATTTTTGTTTATTGTTAGTTTAGCTTCTAACATGTCACACATGTAGGTTTTGGGACCTATGAGAGGCATTATCACAATCTCTACAAGCACAATCACAATTATCATGTACTTTACAATGACTAAGGATAGTGTCTAGATCAACAAATCTGAGAACAAAGGATGAACAATTCCTCAATCTACACAACAACTAGTAGTTCAAAACAACTATTAATTGCTTCTCTAGTGAGGTTCACAAATGTAACAAGTCCCAATTTTGAAACTCGAATGTATTGGGATGTTGTTGAATTCTACTTTTTTCCTCAATAGAGCATCCTTGAATTAACCCACCTCCACATTATACCATACACTAGAATACTTCGTTATAATTTATATTCTACTTGTATACCACCATAATGATGAACATAAGATCCTTTACTACACGGCCACGTTCTCTTCCATTTCAAACGAAACATAGAAGTTAGCATTTACCTTTTTCTTAAGGTTACCCGTCGGTTTTATAGTAATCAAGAAAACAACAAATAACATACCCTTTGTAAACATGCTAACGACCTACACAAATATAAAAGGTACAAATTACAAGAAAATAATTTGAAACAGCTTGAATGCCTTAGACGATACCACACTCAAGGCGTATCAAAATAATAATGGTTAAAGGAAAACAAGAACCTATTATTAAATTGACCTACACCAACTCACGTGAACGGTATTGCAATATTGGTTTTATAGTAATCAAGAAAACAGCAAACAACATACCCTTTATAAACATGGTAAAGACCTACACAAATATAAAGCTACAAATTACAAGAAAATAATTCGAAGCAGCTTGAACGCCTTAGATGATACCACACTCACACAAGGCGCATTTAAATACTAATGGTCAAAGGAAAACAAGAACCTAATATTAAATTGACCTACACCAACTCACGTGAGGGGTATTGACATAACGATGATCAATGGTGAAGATGAACACAATATTAAATTGACCTAAGCAAGTTAGTGTTCTACGAAACCTTAAACTTCTTGGGACCTAAACCATATGATAGATTTCAATCTATTGATGAAATGTTAGAACAAATAATTGTGAACTTATAAACAGCCCTAAAATACCTCGTAATCTTTGTAGTAAATTTGAACCAATGTGATTTCACAGCCTAAATTTCTACCCTACGTTCCATTCAGCATTTCGATGGATCTTATTCTTTTGGCCTTTGATATACAGATGCAAGGTATGTACACTCTTGCCTAAAATGAGAGTTCATAACTACCTTCCTAACATACACAATTGGATTATTTTGTATGTTCCACATCTTCAATGTGTTGGGGTGTCGTGAATTTGCTCCAAAACCAATGAGATCTCCAAATATAGATGGTCTCCTCCAAAGGCACATCCTTGGTTTCTGGAAGGAGAAAATAGACGTAGAGAGTCATGATGAACTCCCAAAATGCAAAGAACAAAAATATGCCATACTTCAATCCACAAAGCATTGACAAGAAGGCTTGAGCAATGGCAAATGTGAAAAGAAGATTCACTGACACCACGACACTTTGTCCAGCTGATCGAATTTCAAGAGGGAAAATCTCACTAGGTACAACCCATCCAAGGCCGCCCCATGATGTGGCAAACCCTAGGACAAACAAACAAATCAACAATGTCACGAGTGCCGATAGCTCCTTGGAGAGAGTATTGCCTCCTTCATAGAATTTGGCTAGTATAACTGCAATAATAACCTGCAAAAGCCCTTGGAATCATCACAATCATAGTCGCTAGGGTCAAGTACTTTCTTTTATCAATCAAAACACCAAAATACCCTAGCTTGCAGGAAGTTTCTTGAATGAAGGACAAGGTTATTCCAGGAAATACCAGACAAGTTGGGAGTGTTTTCATGGTTTTCCCTGAGGCAGATACCTCAATAAAAAATTTCAATAATATATTTTAGTCAATATAAAGTTGCAACAAAATTTTACGACTTACCTGACAAACCACCATTATGATCCCACCAGTGATTAACAGTACTCGCCGACCAAATCGATCCACAGTGAGTATTGTGATTATCGAGCCCACAACCATGACACCTCCAGTGAACACTGATGCATAAAGTGACGCATTGTTGCCGAACCCCAAGGCTTGAAAAATGATTGGAGCATAGAATAGAATAGAATTGATTCCGGTAAGGATTTGGAAAATGGGAAGGCAAAGGGCCATAATCAACTGTGGCCTATTTCGGATGTGTAACAAGTTTGCAAAAGGGTGTTCGACTGAGCGCGCTATTTTACTTGCTTCCATGATATCATCAAACTCGGCTTGCACATTCTCCGTACCTCGCATTTTGATCAATACCCTCTTCCCTTCATCTAAATGCCCTCTTTCTACGAGACTATTGGGTGTTTCAAGCAGGAAAAGACCCCCTACAAACATCGCTATCGCAGGAACACTCGCTAACCCAAGCGAAATGCGCCAACCCCAACCTTGTATATGTTGAGTACCATAGTTAACCAAATTGGCACAAAAAATGCCTACCGTTGTTGCAAGTTGAAAGAGCATATTAAGCCCACCCCGCCAATGTGGAGGCGCCATTTCTGATAGAAAAAGTGGAACAGCCTGCAAACAAACCATTTGAGTAAGCCTAGGCTTTCAGCTTAGTACATGAGGATTCGCATCATTTGTCACCTAGCTTGGTTGCACTTGGAATCAGATACACAGATAAAATGGAACCTTCTTTATGAGTCTATACTAAATCCATCAATATATGGTGACTACGACCAATGCACATGCATAAACTTTACTGGGAGTTCTTATTAGAGAGATCCACACATGGTGATTGTAATGCAGCATGCTAAAGAGCTCAATCAGGGACCATTATTAGACCCATTCACAAACCTCAATTAGCACATTAGATAGTCATCATATTCAAAGCCCGAAGTACCTGGTTGCCAAAGCCTACACCAATGCCCAACATTATGCGACCTATAATCAGCATCGGAAGGTTCACAGCACCCGCATTAAGGGCAGCCCCGATGAGGAAAGTTAGGCCAGCAAGGATAATTGAGGCTCTCCTCCCATACGCCCTTGTGGTGTATGAAGCACCGAACGTCGCTATCAGCCCAGCAATATAAAGAGATGAAGTAAATGCTGCAAGCTTCTGATTATCATACTTGCAATAATGCTCACTATGAGAAGACTGATAATTCTTCTTGGCATACACCGTGGGAAAGAATTTTCTCAAGAAATCGTCCATTGATGTCACACCACCTATCACATAATAGAGAAGTAAATTCACCACAATCTCTTGACATGGTATTCTTTTTAAGGGTAGTTATTACAACATTAAGATACACCCTTCCAGATTTCTCACATTTTCTATTGCTGTATACATAAGCATTCATATTCACATCAAACAATGATTTTTCTAATGCTTTCAAATACAATATAGAGGTTTTCCTGATTAGATTACTACAAAGCATATCTACTACGCGTGTGCTACTATTGCAAGTACCCTTTACAAATTTGTGCAATCCATATGGAAAAAAGGCTTAATCTATAGGTATCGTTTGATGGAATTATTTGTAATTTTGCACTTTTTCCATGTTAAAACGTCAAGCTAAGCATGAAAATTCTACCAGTCAGTATCAAGTATCCACAAATTTGAGCAACTGTTGTGGTAAAACGTAAATCTTCTTCATGCACAGAACACTTCTATTTGTGCAAATTGAATTGCAAAAAATCATATTCTCAAAGGCTCTGATACTATAGATCCCCAAATTTGTGCAATTTCTGAATTGTAAACAAAAAATTAAAAACTTTATCCACATCCCATTTCTATGAAAGAAAAACAAAAGAGCTTAATTTAATGAATTGCAGATGGTTAAAACCTTGTTGCTTGGTCTTCTATAATCAAACAAGAGAGAGAATTGTGAGAGAAGATACCAGATATGCCAATATCGTAGCCAAAGAGAGCCCCCCCCAAAGCAGCAAGAAGGCATGTGAAAGCTACAAATATGGTTAGTTTTCCTTCATATTGTGGAGCTCTCACAGAAGGAATAATCAGAGCACCTGCCATTTATTAATCCCTTAAAATTAAGCCTAACAAAAAACGAAAAGGGAACCCTTATAGAAACTTAATGGAGCCCAAGAAGAAAAACTCTGGAAACCCCTCAAAACCCCTAAATTTATGAAATCTGTGTGAACAGAGAAACAGAGAAGGGAAGGGAAGGGAAGGGAAGGGAAGGGAGTTCTTCTTCTTCTCTTTGTGTGTGTCTCTGGAGAGAGAGAGAGAGAGAGAGAGAGATGGATTTGACTCTCCATCTTTCTTTCTATATGTATAATGTATGACTGACTATGACTATGTATGTATAACTCTCTCTCTCTCTCTCTCTCTGCGTTTCAACTCAAACCGAACTCTACTTTTACTTTCCGGAGTCGTCCTGAAATAAGAAGGAAACGCCCCAAAAGCTGTAACTTGTCTATTATTAAATTACTAGTCATCCAGAAATATGTACATACAAAAAAACAAACACACACGGATGGATGGTGTCCCCACCAAACATAGATATTAGCCCAAATATGTAGCTCCTCCCTTCCATATCCACCACACACACACACACACACACTCACTCACTCACTCACTCACTCACTCATGCTTGGTTCCAACAAACTTCTGATCGCTATTGGTTCACACACTTCTTCGTCTTCTTCTTCTTCTTCTTCTTGGTGCTGCCATTCCCCGTTTCCCACTATCAATCCATCCTGTCTATTCATACTCCACTATTCACTATGATATCCCTCATGGTCCACACCCCCCTCCTCGCAATACCGCACAATAGGGTATCTCCACCATTTTGGTGTCATTGTCCCTTGATCTTCCATCGCTCCCAATATTAATTGGAGCAACTATTTTGTTATCACAAAGTGTGGTGTTCTTTATTCTTCTTACTAATGAAATAGGTACATATTATCATCAGGCAACATGGTGGGTAATAGGTGTGATTTGTTTCACACCATACTTACTCGAGTAAATGCTCTTTATTGCATTGTGTATTGAATATTCATCTTGAGCCTCAATCGTAACATGCACAAGATATTGTCACAACATATTTACACTTGGACATATCATGCATGTACCAACTAATTGTGTGGATGTGTGTCATAGCTAAATTGCATTTGTGCGGAGGTTGATTGATGTTATTTGCTTCATATCCAATATATTAGACAATACCTGAACATCTACCATGTGTGACTCTGGAAAGAAATTTAGATGTCACTTAAGATTTTAATAGGGGGAAGAAGGTTTTGTCTCTCATGTTTTGGATGAAAGTGAAGAAGAAGATTGGTAATAGACAAAAGGCCCATGGAAATCTTTGTGTATTCCCTTTAACATGTATGCTCTCTTTAGAATGTACAGTCTCTTTAAATTGTACATTATTTGGTAAAGCATTTTTTGTGTTGGGCATGTGATGGTGATGGAGTGAGAGATTGACGACATTGTACATACAACCAATCACATTGTTTGTCACAAGTGTTGATTTCTTTGTTGAATGATAAATCATATGTTTCACGAGGCCATTAGCATCCACACACACACACACACAACATACTTTTGGTAAGTGCACTAGTTCCCTTTATACATTTGCTCATGAAACAAATGGCATTGACCATATGTTAACATAGGGAGGGCCACAACTCCTTGCACCGAATTCATCACTGGTCTTAAAAATACAAATTGAATTTGAGTGTATGGATTAGAACTTCTCCATTTGAAAGTATTAAGTTTTAGCCATTAACGAAAAGTTTACTAAATTATTTTGAAAGTTGCTTATTCTTTAGCTAACAGATATTCATTGGAAAAGTGACATATCAAGTCTAAGTAGGGATCACATAAAATGTTGATTGGCATTGACGTTGGTTTCGGAAAATAGAAATATTGACCTCTTCAGGGTTCAAAACTTCATTTTAATTTCCAAAAATATAATCTTAGAATTCTTATTATCTTGTTTTTTCAACTATAATGAAGACGTAATTTAAATTAGTCGCATCTTTATACGATATTGCATTATGTTTTTCTTCACAAATGTTTTGTTTTCTCAAAGACTTTAGCCGGCCGGATCAACTGACTAAGCTGGCCAAAGTATGTAGGTCGACAAACTAGTAAATGATAGTTAAAATAGGAGTCGAAGTCGTAGTCGTAGCAGAACAAGTCTGAAAGTGAATAGTTGAATAATAAGTATTATTACCAAGTAGGAAAAATAGGACATTTAGTTGTAACTGTAGGTTCTTGCCAAATGACAATTGTATTATCTTGGGAAAGTTTCTCACGTCGCCCATAAAAAGGGACCGAGAGCATTGTAACATCATCGATCTGTATTGCTATAAGTTTGATATAATTTTTTTGTTAGAGTATATTCTATATTGTGGACTACTATTTCAGATTCTCTTACTCATAATGCATATAGCTAACGGTTGATTAGAATAGTATTTTGATAATCATAGTGATCGAGTATGGTAATTTGGGGTATATGTTTATGTTTCATTGTGTTTAAGCATTCATCGAGCAGAGTCGACCGAATCCAATCTCCAACCACAATCTCGTTGATAGAACAACTCGATAAGTAAGTCGTTCAACCCTTTGTGTCTATCGACTAGGAATGGATGTCGCCTCCTCAACCTAGTATAGAAGAGCCCGTCGGAAGCAGACAACCACGCATGAGATCGGAGAGCTGACATGGACAAGGAAATAATTCGAGTAACTTGGAGTTTGTCGACAAGAACCTACAGGGGCCTCAAGATGAATCCTTGAGTTACTAACCAACGGTAGTAGTTTGGACGGGGAATCGTCCGACCAGCACCGACACCTACTTGATTTGGTAGAACTTTTAGGGGAAGAGACAATGTCGTACCCCTATCCTAAATACAATGGTGAAGCAGATGCAGAAGCGCACATGCATGCTTTCCTCACGACATGGCAAGCTAACCACGTCTCATAAAGTCTGTCAGAAGCGGATGTTGATAAATCATAGCAGAATTCAGATTGTCGCTAGAAGGGGCAATCAACGAATTGGTACTCACAGCATGAAGAAGGTGAGTTTGAGTCACTTAAGCAATTAACTAGTAAATTTATCAGATTATTTCATCGGCAAATACCAAAGAGGGAACTCATGAGCCAATTCTATGCGGCTTACCAAGAAGCTCAAGAAACAGTTCCACAATTCCTCATTCAGTTTCAAAATCTTTGGAGGTAGTTAGCACGACCCCCTCTTGAGGAAGATGTGAAGGATACTTTTTTATCAGCACTCCGAGACCCACTCTGGACCACATTAGCCATTTTTTATTTTAAGGAACAATAACTAGAATAGGTAATTGACAAAGTACTCACAATGGATAAAACACAAACAAGTAATAGTATGTATATGATGTCACTACAAAAATCATTACCAAATCCAGAGGAAGTAAGGTTCCGACAAGCAATTCAATGCACCACATGCTTGAATCCGGGGCATTCTACAGTAGAATGCACACTACAAACACATTGTACAATCTGCCATTCGAAGGCACACACAATCGACCAGTGTAATAGAATCTCTTGAATAACGTCGCGCCTCCAGTAAGGCAAGTAGAACCACTTGATGATTGCACAGATGACAGAAATCGGAAAACGCATTGTTTTCGAGAAAACGATCGACCAAGATATGAGGATCATTTTCGATGAGATCATAATCAACAAGATGATTATAGAAGAGATGAGCATCACGACAATTATCGAGGGGATAATAATCTCCAAGAAGATTAAAGAAGGGACAGTCATCACAAATATGATCGTGATTACTCACCTCATTATTGTGCGGAATAGCGCTTGGCCATAACCGAAACTCAAACACTTTATGAAAGAACAAAATAGAAATGGATGTTCGTACACTTACATAGAAGAGATGACACATGATGTTTACGTGGAAAACCCTAATAGGGAAAAACCACGGGAGCCCACAGACTCCAACTATCACTATATGAGAAAGGAGGTACAATAGAAGACACAAAGGCAATGACCTCGAGCTTTGTACCTTCACCAACCGGCGACTTCTCTTCTGTGTGTGTGTGTGTGTGTGTGTGTACAGAGGCAACTGCTACCTTCTAACTTTTCAATAATGATCACTAACACTATAAGATTTGCCCTAATTGCTTATATACTAGTACAACTTTCGGACTATTTACAAGTATAGCCCATAGAGGCTTATTTCGACTATTTACAAATATAGTCTCCCGAGTTGGCTATCTACATGATTTCGGTTTCGACCTCAGCCTATCGGCCTCGGGCGATTTCCTCATCCACTTGGCTCTTCTCTCTTCCCATCCGAAGGGACCTGTTTCCCAACAACTATGATAGAAATGATCGACGTTCATACAAAGTATTAGAACATCAAGAGGACAGACGCTATTACGATCAATGAAGGAATGATGACAATCAACAAACTAATCGTCGATTCTTAGGCAGTGATGAACGTAGCGATGAGAATAGACGACCAAAGTCATCTAGGCAGTTTCAATATAACCTTCGAGTTTGAGAGGAACTAGAGCAACAAGATTTTTGACAATCTTATTTCAAAAAAGGGGAAGCTAGTGAACAGGCCAAACCTATCTACTATATTTGCCGAAAGGAAGGTCATTATGCAAATCAATGTCCGACAAAGGAAAAGGGTAAAGTCTCAATAGTAAATATGGTAACTGTAGAGGTACAACAAGTTACGACTTGAAGCAAAACCAAGTAGTCATAATGGGAAACACAAGAAGAAATCCATAAGGCTGGTAAGGATTGGGTAGAGGAAGTCAATAAGAACAATGAAGACAGAATGCTTCGAGAAAATAAGGAAATAAATGATGTGCCAGGAAAGTCGAAAATCAGAATAGAACTAACAACAACAAAATGCATCATGGCAAGTCATCGCCAATTGCCAAATCACGTTACCTCTGGTAGGATTACTTAAATTAGTGCCCAGATTTACGGAAAAATTCACCAACATAATCACAAAGAAGGATTCAGAACGAGTTTCCATCAATTTTAGTAATCTAATTACGGAACCGACAATTATGGATGAACAAATTTCTTCAATAAAAGTCATCATTTGAGGCCACGAGATCTCGCATAGCATCATCAACAGTGGGTTGGGTGTCAATGTCATAAACAAGACGACTTGTGATCAACTAGTTAGGAATCGCTCATTAGGGAGTATGTCCCTTTTGGCTAAGAATGATTGATACAAGTTCAGTACGACCACTAGGGTTAATTCGACAATTAGAGCTTTCAATTGGTGGTCACTTGTTTCAAATATCAATAGTAGTGCTGAAATTAGATGCACTTGGAGCATACCCATTACCACTTGGCTGACCATGGCTTCGAACTGCTAATATTAAGCAAAATTAGCAGAAGAATATCATCTCATTTCGTAGAGGCAAAACAAAGCTAAGAGTCTCTACCTAGGAAAAGGTATTAACCAAGACAAATTTAATGCCCCTGTATGCAGAGTCGATCAATATGATGTAAGGAATGGATGATAATGAGATCGATTAGTATTTGGAGGAGAATCCCAAGCTCATACCATTGTTCGAAATAGATGTGGTCGAAGTAATTAGCTCTTATGTCCACAATGATGAATCGGGGTTGGATGACCAAATTCCTCAATTAGATACAGAATCATTAGCCAAACTCCAACATCAACAAGAAGCCATGGAAAGGGAAATGAGACTATCTCAAAAGGTTAAACCTTCAGCATTAGAAGAGCTTAATCTTGCTCCAAGTTGTACTGAACAAAAGCTAATTCTTATAGCCAAGGACATGCATCCGAATGACAAGGCTAAACTCCTCCACTTATTACGTCAATATAAAGATGTTTTTGCATGGTCGTTCGAGGATATGAATGGTTTGGACCCCGCATTTTGTCAACATCAAATTCACCTGTAAAAGGATGCCAAACTGGTTCAACGACGACGTTATCGAATGAACCCAATTTATGCTGCAAATGTTAAGGAAGAAATCAACAAATTACTACGGGTCGGATTCATTCGACTAGTAAAAAAAGTCTACTTGGCTTAGTCTGATCGTTGTAGTACCCAAGAAGAATGGGAAAATTAGGGTATGTGTTGATTACAGGAAGCTGAATTCTGCAAGGGTCACCGATGCCTTCCCTTTGCTGTTTATGGATGCAATATTAGATGTTGTTGTTGTCATGATATGGCATGGTATGGCTCCGAAGAGATTGAAACCCATGACCTTGTGTTATATGGGTTGAATCTAGAGCATTTACGACTCTGTTTAGATAAGTGTTGAAGGGCTTGGCTTAGCCTTAATCCAGCCACATGTGCATTTGGTGTAACCAGTGGAACTCGGTCACATTGTTAGTCAGGATGGCATCGCTATCAGACACAGTTGTTTGCGTACCCGTATTTAACGTTTAAATACGTATAATAACTCATAATTTGTATAGTATGTACTATACCTCAATGTTGTTCAGTCAAATATCATGTACATTTGTCCAATACAATGTTTAACATACATTTGAAAAAACAGGTATAATAAGTATTTATAAAAAAATATAAGTAAAACCCCATCAAAAAGCAAAAGAAAAAAAAGATTTTAGTGAAAAAGAAGCAAAAAGAATAGAAGAGATGATGACCACGAAGAAGAAGAAGAAAAAGAAGAAGAAAAAGAGAGAAAAGAAGACTGAAACCTGTCCTAACTCTGAATGTGATAACCATAGAAGATAGAAGAAGAAGATGAAGATGAAGAAGACAGAAAAGAAGATAGAAACCTATCCTGAGTGTGATAATCGTAGATGATTCCTCAATCTATGAAGGCATAATCGTAAATAATTACAATTTGAAGTAGAACATCGTGATACACACTTACATTGATTTATAGAATAAGTGAATATCGACATCCATATTATAAGTATTTTAGGATGTGAAATGTTCAAATGTCTTATATGAATTCTAGGATGTATAACTATAATGTACATCACAAAATTGTGTAAACATAGATGTTTTTTACAATATTACAAATATTTTTTAGAAAGGTAAATAATTTTCAAATTCTAGAAGTATTTAACATACTATATGTAAAATATGTATTTTATAAGTATTTAACATATTAAAAAACGTCTTTAATGTATTTTTAAATTGGGAGGTACTATACACGTATTAATACGTTCTATATGTATGGTATCCGTACCGTATTTAACGTACCTAACAACCTTGCTATCAGGCCCAACAAAGTAAAAGCCATCATGGACTAATGCCAAGGCATTAAATCGATTCCTGGGACAAATTCGATGGCCTAGTCGGATGATACGCTATTTGGCAGATGTAGCTACACCCATTACATACTGCGGTCCATAAAAACCATTTCAATGGACGACAACCGAGCAAAATGCTTATGTTTCCTTGAAACAGATGTTATCACGAGTTCTAGTCGTTCAAGCACCGGACTTGTCAAAAGATTTCCACATCTTTGTCGATGCATTGGATATAGCAATTGGGAATGCATTAATGCAATTATCAGAACCCAATTGGTATCGACCAATATACTACATGAGTCGAAAACTATCCATTGCCGAACGGAATTATTCAACGACCAAACGAGAAGCTCTCGGCATGATCTACCGTGTAAACAAGTTTTGACACTACCTTCTCAATCCAAAATGTACTTTCCATGTCGACCATTTTGCATTACTGTATTTGGTGTCGAAACAATCTTTGACAAGGAAACTAGCACCATGGACGCTTCTGGTACAGGAGTTTGAATTCGACATTGTACATCGACCTGGGTGCAACATTTTGTAGCCTACTATCTCAGTCTAATTGAGTTGGGAGAGCTAGGTGATGGGGTTCAAGATGATTTTCTAGACGCACAATTGTTTAAGGTCGACATTCTCAATTCGATGGAAATAGATGATGAACCCGCTAACTTATGGCTCACGAATATGATCTCCTTCCTCGGCACAAGGTTACCCCCAAAACAAATGTCATTGGAAAACAGAAAGCGATTGGTTGTTCGACGTCGAAATTTCTATCTACTTGAAGACACATTATGTCATAAGAGTGCAAATGGAATAAGGCGCCTATTTGTGCGACAGTTCGAAAAGGACTTATTGTTATGGGAAGCCCATTGTGGAGTTAGACTTGTAGGCAGACATTTTGCAGGAGACACAATGGCCCGTAAGATATGGAGTAGTGGCCTTTGGTGGCCTACGATTATGAAGGACATGGTAAACTATGGTCGGCAATGTGATTTATGCCAATGGGTCAGCCAACCGAATGACAAAGATAGAATGCTTCATCAACCTATTTACCACTAGAACCTTTCCAAATTTGGGGTCTAAACTTTGTCGGCCCATTTAAACAAGCAACAGCAAAAACGGACAATAGTCATTACCGATTATTGTACCAACTAGGTCGAAGCAAAACCTCTTTGAGATAACACAGTGGCATCGACTGCGAAATTTCTATATGAATATATTTGGTGCAGATTCGGATGTATGATCAAACTCATTAGTGATTAGGGTAGCCACTTCATCAATAAAATAATTCAGGAGTTAACTAATCACTATGCAGTCGTTCATAAAAGAAGTACGCCTTAGTATCCTCAGGCCAATAGATTGGCTGAATCGACTAACAAAAAAATTCAGATGATCCTATAAAAGATTGTCAAGAAACTTGTACCGACTGGGATCAAAAGTTGCAGAGTGCGTTATGAGACTATCAAACAACTTACAAAACCTTTATTCGATCAACTCCATTTTGATTGGCCTTTGGATTAGAAGCCATTATTCTAGTCAAATTCCAAATTCTGACTTTACGAATTTAGGTGGTAAAATGATTGAATGAGGCGCAGTCCGAACATCTTTGAAGGGAACAACTGCTACAATTAGAAGAAGGTGGACTTCAAGATTTGCCGCACTTCGAACACAAACAAAGACGTACAAAGGTCTTTGTTGATTGACATCGACATGGAAAAGAAAAGTTTTTTGACAATGGTAAATTAGTACTTGGGTTTCAAACATAAATGGGCTCCATGCCAGGGAAATTATAGTTTCGATGGGTAGGACCTTAGTGGATTGTCGACCAAAAGAAGGGGACTTATCAATTAGGCACACTGGTAGGGGGAGTAATGCTAAAGTGGGTTAATGGTTTTCGACTTAAACCATATCAGTGTTACGAAGGCGCTACAACTCTTCTTAGTGCACAACGGACATGTGATGTGCAGGATTGTTTAGGTTTCAAGAGAGAAGGTAAGGGAGAAGGGAACTCACCTTTGTAACAACCCAAAAAACTTCGGTTTCATTACACAAAGAAAAAACCTCTCACGTCCATCTTCTTTCTTTTCTTCTTACTTCACTCTCCTACTCACTCTTACTTTTTTACTTAAGTATATAAGTGATTACATATTCAGCTAATTAGTTGTGAGTAGCTAAATAGTTGGGAGCAACTAAATAGTTGTGAACAACTAAATAGTTGTTTTACCTATATGTCTAATAGTAGCTAATTTCCTAATAGCTACTATAGAATATCTCAATTACCAATAAGGATCAGATGCTTTTGTTGAGCTTGTTGTTTCTTAACACTCCCCCTCAAGCTCAACTTATCCATTCATGAGATCATCTTCATTCTTCTTTCCTTCATGCTTTCCAGCTATCGTACCAATGCTTATAACTTGCATCATGTGCCTGAACTATGTATGTTTTTCTATGCTTAGTCCCTTCGTAAGAATGTCAACAACTTGCTGATTTGCACTTCTCCATCAATCACTTTTTCTCTATAAAAATAATAATGCACTTCAATGTGCTTTGTTCTTGCATGGAACATTAGGTTTTTTGCGAGCTGAATACTGCTCATATTGTCACGCCAAATTGAGACTACACCATCTATATACTCTCCCAAATCAGCAAGCAATCTTCTGATTCAAACTTCTTCACAAGTAGCTATTGCAACTCCTCTATATTCAGCTCTAGTACTTGATAATGCAACAGTAGCTTGTTTCTTGCTACTCCATGAAATAGCTACACTTACCAATGTAAACATATATCCACTTGTGGATCTTCTATCACTTTGGCTTCTAGCCCAATCAACATCTGTATATCCTTCTAACTTTATGTCTAGATCAGCCCTGTAAAACAATCCATAGTTTTGAGTAGCTTTTACATACCTCAAAATTCTTTAGATGCAATCCAAATATGGCTTTGTTGGCTATTGCATAAACTGGCTAACTAATCCAACTGCATAACTCAAATCAGGACTTGTTATAGTCAAATATATGAGGCTGCCCACCATAGACTTGTACATGTTCACATTTGCAATTTTTGCTCCCAAATTACCCCTCAATTTGCAGTTCTTATCCAGTGGTACATCAATAGGTTTGCATCGAAGCATTCCACACTTCTTCAACACAATTGTTACATACTGTTTTTACAACATATATATTCCACTTTCAGATTTGATTATCTCAATACCAAGAAAGTATTTCAGCTCTCCCAAATCCTTCATATGAAATTGCATTTCTAGATTTTTCTTCAACTTGCTTATTTCATCTACAAAATCACCTCCAATGATTAAATCATCTGCATAAATCAAAATCACAACAATGCAATCATTCACAATCTTTACATAAAATGATGGATCAACCTTTGACATTTTGAAAGCAAATTTTTTCAGAGATTTTGAAAGTTTCCTGTGCTATGATGTTAGTGTCGTTTCAGTCCATAGAGAGCCTTTTTCAGGTTACAAACATATTGTGGAAGCCTCTTATCTTCAAAACCTGGTGGTTGACATAGGTATACTTCCTCTTCTAAGTTACCATGTAAAAAACCATTTTTTAAATCCATATGGTGCTAAACCCATCTTTTGGCTACACTTACAACAAGTAGTGTCGTCAAGGTTGCCATTTTTGCAACTAGTGCAAATGTCTCATCATAATCAATTCCTTGCATTTGGGCATATCCCTTTGCAACAAGTCTTGCTTTATGTCTATTTACATTCCCATTGGAATCATGCTTTGTTTTGTAGACCCATTTGCAACCTACAACATTTTTTCCTTTTGGTAACTTTACCAAATCCCATGTTTTATTTTCAGCCAATGAGTCCTTTTCTTCTTGCATTGCATTCACCCATTTCTTCTCAGCTTTTGCTTCATCAAAACTATTTGGATCAGGGATTTGTACCACTTTAGACATATATGCATAATGCCTAGCCATGTATGTATCATAACCATATCTTTCAGCAATTTTTTTTCTCTATCTGATCTTCTCAGTTTTTGATTTGCATATTTCATTACTCTTTCAACACCAGAGATTTTCAGCACTTGTGTACATCTTCCATGTTTCTAGATCCTTCATCAAACATTTCATATTTTGGCATCTTTATTTTTCCCTTTTTATCACCATATTTTTTATGTCTTAGATTTTTTCCACTCCAAGCATTAGATTCAGATTTACTACCTGAGTTTTTAGATAGTCCAGTACATGTTATCGATGTTGGACTCTGTTGTCCAACCTTATTTCCATTTCCATGGCAATCCCTTTCATTTTCAGATTTGTTTCTATCTTCATTTTCGTTGTCTTCATCAGTTTCTGCATTCTGTTTTGGGCTGTACCAACTGCCCAACTAATCAAATATCACATCAAGGCTTACTACAATCTTTTTTGTCAAAGGGTTATAACATCTATACCCTTTTTGCTCCTCTAAATATCCCACAAAAACAAAATTTTCAACTTTTGGATCAAGCTTCTTACTTCAGCAGGTACATGAACATAAGCAATGCATCCAAACATTTTTAAGTGTCCTAAACTAGGTTTCTTGCCATAAAAACATTCTTTGGGAGTTACTACATGTACTTCAAATGTTATGCATCTATTTAGAATATAGTTTGTTGCGTTTACAACTTCAACCCAATAATACAATGCCATATTTTTTTCAGTCATCAAGGCTTTTGCTATGTTTACCAAAGTTTTGTTTTTCCTCTCAGCCACTCCATTTTGTTGTGGAGTATATCTACATGTGAACTGTCTCCTTATTCCTTGATTGCATAGAAAATCAGAGAATTTATTTGAGAAGTATTCTCCTCCTCCATTAGACCTTAAGCATTTTATCCTAGTTCCGGCTTGCTTTTCTACCATGCATTTGAACTTACGAAAACACTCAAATACTTCACTCTTCTCTTTCATGAAGTAAACCCATGTTTTCCTTCAGCAATCATCAATGAATGTTACATAAAATCTGTAGCCACCAATTGAGACATTTTTTGTAGGTCCCCATACATCTGTATGTACCAAATTCAACAGGTTTTTGCTTATACGTCCTTCATGAGGGAAAGGAAGCTTATTTTGCTTTCCATATTGACATGCTTCACATATTTTGCTCATCTCACAGTCTTTCAACTTCGGCAATCCAGCCACTACATTTTTTCTCAACATATTTTGCAAAGTTTGAATACTTATGTGTCCCATTCGTTAATGCCACATTTCTACATCTGAGATTACAGTCAATGCTCCTGCAAACATAGCCGTAGTCATTTTAGGCATATCGACATCTAAAACAAACATTCTTCCTTGGTGTTTTCCTTTTGCAATCAACTTTCCATGTTTCTCTATAAAGCACCCACTTTGCTTAAGCTTTGCTTGCATTCCTTGGTCTACAATCTGCCCAACAAAAATCAGATTTTTTGCAAGGTGTGGAACATGCATAACATTCAACATATACTTTGTTTTTCCTCTTTCTTCCCACAATTGAATAGCTCCAACATGCTCAATTGTATGAGTAGTATGGCCTCTTCCTCGGCCTCTTTCAACACTATTGTAGAGAGCTTGCTCCTCAGTCTCAGAGTTTCCTATGTTTATATCTTCAATCTAATTTCTTTCTTCCACTACAAGCATTGAAACTTGATCTCCAAAACTTGGGATACTATCCCTTGTGAGAATGGATGTTTTGAAGCTTTTATATCGAGGTACTAAGCCTCTTAGGCATACTTCTACTTTATCATCATCTTCTACCTTCACGTTAATAGAAGCAAGTGACTCACATATGCTCTTTATTTTACGAGCATACTCATTGACTGACATTTTACCTTTTTCCAAGGTATTTAATTTAGTCTTCAACTGAAGTTTTCTTGCCTTTGTGTTTACTGCAAACAGTTTCACCAAACTATCCCAAGATTCTTTTGGAAGCACAACATCTTGTATATGTCCAAGCATCGAATCTAAGATGCTAAGTGACAACCAATGCAATACTTTTCTTGCCCCTTGAATTCAATCTTTAAATGCTTTGATTTGTGCAGCAGTTGCATTTTCTTCAGGGATCTTTGGAGTCTCTTCTAGGTCTCCTTCAATGTAATCCCAGTATCCTTTTCCCATCAGGAAATTTATCATTCTGAATTTCCATGCTGGGAAATTGTTTTTATCCAGTATTTTTTGTGACTATTTGGCTTCCATTTTCAACAGTCATCTCTCTTTCAATTTAGGGCTTTAGCTACGATTAACTTCAACAAGATCCTCTCTGATTCAGATCAGGAAATGGAGAAATTTTCTCAGCTCTGTACTATTCTTCTTTACGAGAAACTCTTCTCTAATACTATGTTAGGAAGGCGCTACGTCTCTTCTTAGTGCACAATGAACATGTGATGTGTAGGATCATTTAGGTTTCAAGAGAGAAGGAAAGGGGGAAGGGAACTCACCACTGTAGCAGCCATAAAAACTTATGTTTCATTACACAGAGAAAAAACCTCTCTCGTATGTCTTCTTACTTCACTCTCCTACTCACTCTTACTGTTTTACCTAAGTATATAAATGACTTACATATTCAGCTAAATAGCGACGAGTAGCTAAATAGTTGTTTTACCTATATGTCTAATAGTAACTAATTTCCTAATTTAGCTACTATAGAAGATCCCAGTTATCAATAAGCATCGCATGCTTTTGTTGAGCTTGTTTCTTAACAATCAGGGGCCGACTCCGACCAATCCATTACTACCAGAGGAGTTGAATGACTAGGCCGACCCAACAATTGACAATACTATGGGTAGTCGATCGACCATAATCAGTTAAAAGAGCTATGTTTGTAAATACATTGTACTATGGGGTTAATCCAATAGTAGTTGTAGAAAAAATAAATTACCTTGACATGTATACTTTCTTGGCACTATCTTTCACACCTATTTATAGAAGGACACATCAACAATTAAAATCATTTATAATGAGTGGCTCTTAAAGACGTCATTAATAGAAGATTCTATTCTTGAAGCTATTTCATCTCAAGATATGAACCACTTCTACACTTATACAAAACCTTCTTTTTCCCATTTTCCTCACATAGAAAAGCGAAGAGAAGCAAACTTTCCTTTGAATAGAGCTCCTAAACAACTCCGACTATTAAATTATTGCACAAAATATAGTACTCTCACCTCAGAAGACGAATCAACCAAAGAAATGCCGATCGAGATCTCAGTACATCTCAAGAACTGGCTACAGACCAATGGGTTCCAAGACGGATTTATTCGGGTAGCTGAACCCCCACCCCATCAACAAGCTATGGAGGTCATCAACAAGATCAATGTCGCCAAACTCACCAACAAACACGTACAACAGATTTTAAATCTGAAAAATGAGGTGTATAATAAAATGGATGCAATTGGAGAAGACACTCTTCAATCTTATTTTGGTGAGTATTCAACTTCAACAAAAGCATATAGGACTTAGGGGGGTCTTTATGTTTTCTTCAAAGAAGTCGCAATTTTTTTATTAGAGGTAGTGTATATGAACCTGAAAAGTTATTACATGCCTAAGAATAAGGTAGGCTTCATCATAATGACCTATGAGGGAGGAAAAATTGATTGGGGATACATTACATTAGTAGCGTTTTGAGTGCATCTAGTGGCAATTAAGGGTGGCAAAACCATGATTCCGATCATTGCAAAATGGCTGACTCTTTTATGCCCAATGCCATTGGCCATTAGAGGGCATAAGACCCCAGAGAAGGAGAAGGGGCAATCATCGTAGTCATTGCCCAAGAAATCGACAAGACAATGACTATTGACGGGGCCACATGACGAGTGGCAAGAAGACTAGCCAACAACAGGAAGCCAACAACCGGAAGTCGAGGAACAATCTTCCAGAAGATAACAAGAAAAGAGTCAACAATAAAAAAACACGACTACGACCCAACCACCCGCTCCCAAAGAAAAGAGTTGGTCGACTTCAAAAGTCGACAGAGAGCTACAAGAGCAAATCCAAAGTCAACAGACAACACATACTATCGACCAAGGGTCATCTAAAAGGAAAGAATCAACGACTGGTGATTAGAATCAACCAAAGAGGAAAAAGAGGAAATTACACAAGAAACATCAAACAGAACAAAAGAGTTAATGGCACTGACCACAACACAGGTAATCGACATAGAATATACTCCAATCGGAAATATCGAGAAAGGGAAATCATTGGAGATCACAACAAACAAAGTCTTAGCTATACTAGAAATACCGCCAACAACACATGAAATTGTGGCCATATTACGCTTTGGCACATTATACAACTTGGTCGACTAGTTAGGTAAATGATTACAATTTGCTTCCAACCAACTAGCGTAGGAACACAAGGATCAAGAAATGATTCAGCGCACACTATAAGGGGAAATCGAGCCAGCAGATGAACAAGAACTACAAAGAATCAGCCGACAACGAGATATTCAAAACAAAGGGATACTATTCAGATACCACATTTGCATACAACATTAGTCGAAGTGCACCAAGAACTGGCCAAAACGAGTCAAGCAACAAAAGATATGGCCGACATACAAACGACGAAGGCATCTGAGCTCATGAAGAAAGAATGGTTGACAACCACACAATCCAATACAGAGCTAACAATACGACTACAACAAGTGGAGTCAAAACTAAAGGAAGTTGAAGAGAGACTCCAGACATATGAGCATGCCATTGTGCCAGTACTGGATCGACAATTATGGGAGGAATTGAAAGAAAAGGAGGATATAATCGACTGAGCAAATAAAGGACTAGAGGCTACCGACACAAAAGTACAAAGGATGAGGGACCGATTCAGGACGACACATCAACACGTGGAGAATTTTCAGAAATGAGTCCATGACAAACTTCAAGCATTGAAAGAAGACTTTGACAAACTCCATAATGAACACACAACTCTTAACATACATTTTTATCGAACACAACAAATCATAGCTGAGCTCAATAGGTAAATTAAGACACAGGAGGAAATATGTCAAAGGCATATAGTTGAAGCAAAAAGGGAAAAGATGCACCAAGACTTTAGTGACGACCAGGAATGACTAGCCCAGCAGGTAAAGCAACTTACGGTCAAATGTGAAAATGTGCGGACCTCACTCCTAGTGGCCGAAGCAAAATTACAATTTGACCAAGACTCATAAGTACCTCGACGAGAAATGCTACAAAACAAAAACTTTGCAGTCTGGAGTATCAACTCAGCATGGGGGAACAAAAGATGCAAGCAATACTACGTAGACACAAGAAAATGATGTAGTAATAGATCATGGAGTCTCTCGAAATGGGATGGAAGATTTGATTGACTCAAGTAGCCGAGTTACAACTATTGCAAGCAGACCAAGAGAATTACAAAAAGGAAGGCCAAGGTTACTACAAGATAGATGAGACTAGTCTGACAGTTGTCCCAGACGAACTCTCGGGCGATTTTTACGAACGAAAAACCCAAAATACGACTGAAATGACCAAATTGCTAAAGGAATACGAGGACCATCAAATACAACTCGCGTTGGAATTGGAGTCCTATGAGAAGGAGCGCGTTAGAGAAAAGGGCGAGAGACTAAGGCAGATGACGAACAAATAGAACAACAATCACACTCCATGGAGCGCATAGTGATCATCGATACCTTAGAAGAAGTGGAATAGACAAGACAAGAGAACAAACTAGACCGGGAGAATACGGAGGAGGAGCCAACACAACCCGAGCAAAACATAGAACTGGGAACAAAGCAAGTAGTAGGATCGACCGTGCAAGGTACTATCCCATAGGCATGCCATGCGTTAGACAAACGGATTGACTGACTAAGCTATGCTAAGTATATAGATCGGCAAACTAGTAAATGATAGTAGAAATAGGAATCAAAGTCATAGTCATAGCAGAACACGTGTGAAAGGGAATAGTCGAATAATAAGTACTATTACCAAGTAGGAAAAATAGGACAGTTAGTTGTAATATATTCTTGCCTAATGGCAATTGTATTATCTTGGGAAAGTCTCTCAAGTCTCCTATAAAAAGGGACTGAGAGCATTGTAACATCATTGATATGTATTGCTATAAGTTTAATATAATATTATTAGTTAGAGTATATTTTGTGTCGTGGACTACTATTTCAGATTCTCTTACTCATAATGCATATAGCTAACAGTCGATCCGAATAGTATTTTGATAATCATAGTGATTGAGTATGGTGATTTGAGGTATATGTTTATGTTTAACTGTGTTTAAGCATTCATCGGGCAGAGTCGACCGAATTCAATTTCCAATCACAATCTCGTTGATAGAATGACTTGATAAGTAAGTCGTTTGATCCGTTTGTGTCTGTCGATCAGTACAACACAAGACTAGCAAAAACATTTATTGTTCTTATTTTCACATCATACATATACGAAAAGAGTAAGATGCGGAAGCTTGTACACAAACACAGTCAGCTCAGCTAGACTGTAGCAATAGTTAGGTAAACACAGAGAAAATGGAGAATACACAGTATGAGAGAGAGAGAGAGAGAGAGAGAGAGAGAGAGAGAGAAATGGTAGAAAAACTAAATTCAAAATAATGGCACTCTCTACATATGATTGTGCTTAGTGAGCAGTTTTATACAAGCCCTAATAGTGAGCTGACACAAGGACCGTCAGTACTTGAATGCTCATGAATGACTGACACTGATGCAACCCATAATATTTCTATTTATTAGCATAGGAATGTAGGCCCCTGATACTATAACTACCAAAAATATTCCTAATACTATAATTAGGATTATAGACTCTAACGGCTTATCAACCATACCCTAGGTTGCTTAGGTGTCAACTTATTCAGCTGACTCGGTTGTCGACTTCGTCAACCGACTTCCTTTAGACGATCCGGCTCCTGTTGAGCTTGTCTCTAAACACTCCCCCTCAAGCTCAACTTGAGGTTCCTCTTACTCTACTAGTTCTTCAGTCTGACCTCTCTTAGCTTCACGCCTTCTTGCTTGCGCTCCACGACCCATCCAATCCCGTTCTCCTCAACCTGTTCGGTGGGCTTGTCTGCTATAGACTTTCGTCGGCCTTCTTCTTGCCTCTGTGCACCCCTAATCCGTCAGCTCTCCTTCCTAGGCATCTTCTCTGGCTCCCTTATCGTCCATCTGGCCTTCATGTGACTTGGTTCTTCCAAACCACTTCCTTCGACCGAGTCAGCCATGTCCAACTTGTCTCCTACCGGCCTTTGACCACATCTGACCATGTCATGGTCCTGGTCTTTTTGTTCTGGCTAGCTCTGCCCTTCTTGGCTCTGCCATCTGTCTTGCCTCTTCTGTCGCGGTCTATCCTCTTGTTTGATCGTCTCTAGTTCCGACTCTTCCTTCTGATCGCCCCCCCTACATCTATCCTCGGCTTCCTTAGTCATTGCGAAATCGAATTCTTCACCCAATTCGGGTTCTCGGACTTCATCTCTCACGGCTCTCCTAGTGCTTCTGCCTCTCAAATTTGGCATGTCAAGGTGTTGCAAACCAAGCTCACTCGAAAATTGCCACAACTTGTCTAGGCCGAGAGGTTTGGTGAAGATATCGACAGCCTACCGATCCATTGGAACATATACAAGTTCCACCACACCAGAGAGAACTCGCTCACACACAAAATGGTATTGTACCTCAATGTGCTTAGTCCGAGAATAGAAGATGGGGTTCTTAGCCACCTGGATGTTGTTGAGGTTGTCTCAATATATCATCGTCGAATCGGCAACGTCCATCCGCAGATCCTGTAATAGCCGCTTGAACCATATGGCCGGGCATGTAACGACAACCATCCCTTTGTTTTCAGCCTCTGTACTCGACAGTGCAACTATCGGCTGCTTCTTACTGCTCTAGGCGATTGCGGCACTTTCAAGTGAGAATGCAAAACTTGATGTAGACCTGCGATTGCCGACATTTTTGGCCCAATCTGTCACGGACACACCAAGTCCGGACTAAGACGGAGCACGGATGATGAGGCTACGACAGAGTGATGATGGAATGACACAAGAGCATAAAGATAGAGATGAAGATTAAGGAGAGAAGATGGGCAAAACGAGAATACTAGATTGATATGTCCATGATTGGCGTTGTTCACCTTGAATTCCTTCAAGGTGAACTCAACTATTTATACTAAGTGGCATGCATACTTGTTGC